>NW_026095761.1:18194246-18719246 GCF_023614345.1 Adelges cooleyi
CTAAAAAAAAATATTTTCTTCACACGATTTATTGTAAATTACAATTTTTATCATCCCTTACCATACATACTTTTACACATGTAGATGACACGGCAACGCGAGGGTGCAATTGAAAACGGAAAACACGGGTAAAAGCGGGTTTTCCCGAGTAAATAACGGGCCGGGTGTTTGACAAATTAAAATTTCAACTAACATCATTAAGAGTCACACTGACAACAGTGAGTTGTGGGGCGCAACGCTATAACGGCGCCAGTAGTAGAGTCTACCGTCGGTCGGCGGGTTTGTGACACACAGCGAAATTGCAAGGGGGTCGTCAGTTGGTTTCCTGCAAAATAATTGATAGCTTTGCAACGTGTACCTGCTGGGTTAGGTTAGGGCCGTGACAACTTGGCCGACTAACGAGTATAATAATAATATGTGAAGCGAACAACGAACAATGAATGATCAATTCGACCCACTTAATTTCGTATACACCCTAATGCGCATTCGGTCGTTTCGCCCGAGACACTTTAGATGGTACAAAAAAAAAAAATACAAAAGCGAGTAGAAAAAAACAATTTAAAAAAAAAAAACAAAACAGAACAGATGAACGGCCACCTAATTAATGTGTAGCTTTAGGTGTAAAATAATTGAGTTTAAACTGCCTGTAATATGTAGTTCTCTTAAATATTAACGTTCTCATCAATCGTTTTTTTTTTCATCACTATCGCATCTAGTCTCTGAAAAATAACCATCTTTACATTCAATAACAGTTTATTGGTCGTTTACGCAACCCATCACGTGTCTCAGAATAATAATTGCAAGTGGTCGACTCTTCATCATTTTTGCTTTTTTCAAAATCCAACTCGATTTGATTTTAAAATTATTTATACAAATCAACTGTTGTCAAAAAAACCAACGCTGTGTCAAATTTAAGGACTACCCTAATAAATATATATATATATATATTTATACACTAAGGTCTAAATGAAATATCTGTGCAATCGCTTACATATTATATTATATTGTGTATAGTTGATATTCGGTTTAAAATCTACGACATGTGTAGATTTACTGATTTATTGCCAAAACCAAATAAATGATAAAAATAATTTTTTTTCAAAGCCACACACGTGCCGAGCTACTTTTTAACGTTAACCTTCATTATCACACGGTCAGAGGTCTTATTTAAAGTGCACGTATTATAAAATATTGGGTGCTTATAACGATATTTTATTAATCGAAAATGTATTTATTATTAAAACCACTTTATATACGATCGGTCCCTGAGTAGATTCTAAATCAATGTCTGCGCACCATTAAAATTTATGTTCGAATTACTAAAGTGGAAATAAAGACGTAAGGGGATTAATATTATAAGCTTAGCATAATATATATATATATACATATTATATATACTTACTCGACAGTACTGACAATATAAAAAAAAACGTTCAGTCCACCCGTTATGCGACTGAAACTGTAGTCAAATTTGGTTTTACTTCTTACCATGCTACAGTAAAAATATTTTTAAAAAATGTATGTAATATTTTAAAAGATGATTTACGATATTTTTTCAATAACATTAAAATAATTTCGCATCTTTAGTTGACACGAAAAAAATAACTATTAATTATGCCTAACACAAATTTTGGAATAATTATTTACAAGTATCACATAAATGATAATCTGGATATTCTGTTTAGCAGAGAATGCTTAGACAGAATGTTTATTTTCAATACAATTACAATAAAGATAAAATTAAAAAAACAAATAGCTTTGTATGTAGGTAAACACATAAGTACATTTTATGTTATAGCATATTTTTGAAAGTCAAAATATATCTTTTTTAGATTTTTAATGCACAAATTCATATAGCTTTTCACTTTTTAAGTGCATATTAATCCAGACTTTTTATCTATTGGTTAAATAATTGTACATTAATTATTTTCAAGGCGTTTAACAGCTAATAGTACGCTTTGTAGAAAATTATATATTTTAATTGCCAAAATAATTACAAACGAATTGAAATTTGCATAAAATTGATCGGAAAATGGTTCGTCGTGTAAAATTTAGTTCTATATTGTTTTAGTGTTTTAATTTAGCATCTATAATATATAATAATGATCGACTAGACTTGTCGGGACGAACAAGAATTATAATTACAGTGTACAACTAACCTGTCGAATAATCTGCATATTTTATTAATTGATTAAACAACGTAGTTGGCACAAGCAAATCCAATTATCATATTTCGTCTTGGGTTATTTTAAATTTTCGTCTGAACACTGATTTAATAGCAGTCGGTGCGTTCCTCAAGAGTTGTATCATCTTTGCGCCGAGCAGGTAGCAGTACAGTTTATTAATATCAAATTTTCTACTCCTCGAATTATGCTAATGACACTTCTCACCCCATCGCAATTCCTTCCAGCGACAAACCCTTATACATAGTCTACAAAATACTATGTACATAATGATGTCTCGAAAATAAATTTTGGTTGTACGTGCCAAATTTAACTACATTATTATGATTTCAGAACATCTCGTCCCAGACAGCTCGGTATAACGTTTAGTACTTAAAAAACATTCTCAAGTGTTAATGTCGATCGATCAAAATCATAGTTTACAATAATTATACTTGCTGATGCTATCGTGTGCCTTAGAGGGGTTGGTAACGTTCAAGACAGTCACAAAATTATACCCCTTTCTTCCAAATAAGCGTTTTAAAGAATTAAATAAATAAATTCGTGCTCGATGCGAAAAATGAAAATTTACCAATGCAATTTTATAAAACAGTTTATCATATTTTGCATTTATTTTCAAAAATAACTTTGCCAACAATGTGCATTGGTAATGTGTCATTTTAAACGGTCCAGTGATTGCACATTGCACTAATGTTTTATTTATTTACACTCTGCAAGTTGTTAAGTGATTATTTTTTTTGTATAATTTTAAAAAGTTTAGTGTGATAGTAATCATTTGATTGTGTGTATTGTGTGGTGTTTATTCGTTATCAAAATAGTTTTTTTCAATGTCTAATTTAAATAAAATTCCATATAACTTCAGTAAAATGTTTACAGGTGAAATATATTTTTCTAAATCATGTTAGAGCATTTTTTAAATAATTTATTCAACTTAAACGGTACACAGTACCGTTCAGAAGCACTGAAGTCAAATTCAAAATGATTATAAATTGTTTAACAGCAGACATTTTGGCTATTTGGCGCCATATGACCTATCTGTATGCAATGTCGACCGGTAGGTATAGCCCTTCATACTGGCAATCAACGACATTAATTGCAACATAAATATCATACACGGTCCGCCATATTATTATTATTATTATTATTATTATTATTACTGTTACCTATAATATGACCGTTGCGGCGTTACAACCGAAAATCAATACAATTTCGTGCCGACCGCTCGGTATAAGTTTTATTGTAGAAGCATAAGAAGTTTTTGCGGTGGATCCGATCTTGTTGGCACTTAAGGTTTTACGACCAAGTATGCTATGGAAAAGGTACTCGCCTAGGCGTGTATATCTATTATAGTGTTATAGTCGTCATAAAAAAATAACCTAAAAAATAACAAGCCAAAAGGAAAATAGAGAGAAAAAAACGAGCGCGGAGAACACCCGCGTCGCGTTAATTCGGTCGGGGTGGATTTTTTTTTGTAAAAAAATGTTTACCCTAAACTCATCGAGGCGTTTTTTAATTCTTCGGGCTTAAAACGACACCGTGTTTATATTGGATTAATATATCAAGTCGACCTAAGACCGTAGTGCGTCACGGCCGTAACCACTTCCGCCACTTCCGGCCCTTCCGTTCGTCCGCCTCGGAGACGTTCTTAAAACGAATCTGTATATAAATCATTCTGATCGTATAAATCAACTAATACATTAAATGATCATCCGTAACGGGTTGAGCTGACTCGGTGATCATGATATTATTATGTTGTGTCGAGGGGGCGGAGGAGGCGGCGGACGGAATACAAACTACTTGGGATACCCGGACGTAGTCAAGGTCGGATGAGGTTGTCGTTTTTCCCGTATCTTGATGTATAATATGTATATAAATTATATTATGTGTGTATGTATACGAGAGTCACGGTGTGAGATTTATATGGAATTTTTGCGCTCTGTCCGTTCTCATCGGTGCATACTAAAGCGCCGGCAGTCATTCGGCTTGCCCCCCGGGGACGAATGAGCTAAAAATCCCGTTTAAATTATTTGTACATTATCCTAAACGAAACTCGCACGTTCAATCAGAAAATTACATTCCTGCGCAGTTTTTTTTTTTTTATCACGGTTGACTGCAGTATATTTTACTGTTATTATAGATACATAATCTATGTATACAAAAATGAGAGTTTGTATGTTTGTCTGTCCTTTATGCATAACATGGGAAACTTTGGGAAGATGGGGCCACACTCAAAGAGTGGATGGCCGTGGTTACCATGGTTACAAACAAAATTTATCGTATTCAAAGTAGAAAAACTATAATAAATAAACAAACGTGTATTATAATAGTATACAATAATGTGTTTAAATGACATAAAATCAACAAATTTCAAATAACCTTCGGTCATTCGGTCGGACGAGTGAAACCACCAGAGTGCCTACGTTGTTGCGCGGTACAGAACCGAAGGAGAATTTTTTTTTTTTACATTTATTATTTTTTTTTCGAGACTTCTTAACGGCTTCTCGTCTTGCAAATATTTCACATATGAAATCAGACTTTTGCACGGTACTGTAGCGGTTTTATGCAATAACCCGAGTGGTAACCGTATAGATACATATAATACCCGGTAACTGATAAGACTCGTTCAGTTTCGCACCAAAATCTACCGTATGAAATTTATTAAAAAAAACCCATCTCGCATTGCCGGCGTCTCGCATAGGCAATTCGGTTACTCAAGTGTATACCGTATTAAATGCGACATAATATTAGAATTTTTTAAATTCTTGGTTGGCTATATTAGCAAATCTTTTTTCAATAGCCTGACAGGAAACTCCCACTTAACATGACATCCTTCTCTCTTCCTCGTCACGAATGGTTTCAGCAGAAGAATATTGTGCAATTTTTGACAGTAAAAGTACATTAAATACAAAACTGAACGATCTAATGATTTTGAGATTTTTTATCAGTCTATACTCGTCAATATGTATTTATTAAAATATAATAATGTGTTTAAATAACATAAAATCAACAAATTTTAAATAACCTTAGGTCAGTCGGTCGGACGAGTCTGAAATCGCGAAGAACGCCTTGTGCGCCATGCCTGTAGATCAGAAGAGCCGAAGGAAAATTTTTTTTTTACTGTTTTTGTTTCCCAACGGGTAGAACAGTTTGGCGTCACAAAGCCAATAAATAACAATTAATGAGCATAACAATAATAAGTTATGAAATTTAATAGTGAATAATAAATAAAACATTGTATTATTTTTTTGTATTTTTGTTTGTTGGTAAAAAATCCCGCGTGGTCACCAATCCGGGATCAAGTAGTGACGGACACAGCTTGACCAAACCAATATTATAGAAATTAAATGTTTGTTCATCGGTCTGAAATAGCTCACAAAAATTAATTGTATGAAATAATAACTGAAAGTGATAAAAATCGCCTAATTTAGTTAAATGGCAAATAAGAATTAAAAAAAAAAATTGTAAATAATGAATATTTTTATTGGAACAATTAAATAAGACTTCAGTCGATAACAGTTAATAATACTTGTATAATAGTTGATATACTAAATCATTCTTCGAACAGCTTATGTATATTTTTTATTTCCTACTTTAATTGCCACAAAGGAGCCAACAAATGATAAAATTCAGCTTACAATAAATGTCATCGCGTTGACTCAATTACAAGAGGTAATAGACATAATATTTAAACACAACTATAAGTGAGAACAGTCCCAAAAGGCCTAATTGCTTAATCATTCATGGAAAACTCTGAATATCAATAATTTTACCATAAGCGTATGTTAAATATATAGGTTAAACTATATATTATAGTTTGATTTTTTTTTTTATTACAACCATTATCGATGGTTAGGGGAAAAAAAGAGGCGACAGACCGGAAATTACCGAGAATATATTATATACATTGACTCTATACTTGACACAACGGTGGTTAAACCAACATCCAGGCCTACGGACTAGCGACACGCTCTAGTTAAACTGATTTACCAGACAAAGGGGAGGACATTCGGTTGTGCGTAGAGCTCCATAACGGTACGTTGTGCAAAAACTATATTCGAATAACAAAATATATCGGCGATTGAATAAAAACTGTTCACAGTGTTCAGTCACTATGTTATAATGTCACATTTCGAAATTTTATTCGAAATTATGTTTTAAACATGTGACATTTTATAAATAATTGTATGTACATGAATTATTTCTAAAATCACAACCAAACTGTACTGAAAACCAGCCATGTAAAAAGATACCGTTAAAGTATTTGAACGCAAATACGTGTAGGCACTTCAATTATTTTTTTTATAAAACTACCGAAAGTGAAATGGACATCAATATGGTTTTGTATGATTAATGCTTTGTTATTGTTAAAACATGTCCATCTTTGACGGTCGCCAGGTTTTGTACTGACAATGCTGTTTTTATTTAATTTTTTTTTTGTATTTTACAAATTTAAAAATACAATGTCTGTAAACCGACCCATGAACATACAATGCGTTATTCGGACGTTATATTATACATAAGTATTACACTTACTTACAGCATACTGTTGTCTCGAGCCATACTGCTCACTGTCATACTGTTCACTGCCAATGTAAAACCGATTGAGAAAAATGTCATAATAATGAAATGTCAGAATTATTGTCCCGAATTAAAGTAACGGAAGCGACGGGTTTTCTCTGAAATATATATTACTATAATAATATACCCGTTGAAATCGGTACTCTGGACGATAATTCGCTGACAGTCCTGTTTGCTTTGTTATTAAAATTTTTTTTTTTTAGGTACCGAGGAGACCGATAAATCATGGTTTTTTTTTTTATACTTTTATTAAAAATGCTGCGCCGGCATCTGTTAAAAAAAAAAAACCCACGACTCTCGCCGCCACTAAACCACCGAATTACATACTCCGGACAAAAAAAAAACAAAATTGGTATGATTTATATTATTATATAAGCCCCGCCAGGTTAGGTTCCGTGTGAATTTCTACTGTGGCGTGGACATTTCCTTATGCCGCGCCTATAGTGTAGGCATACGCTATTTCATAGGAAAAATTATTATAATATATTATTATTATACGTTATTTTTCCTCTGGGTAGCAAATCCTTCCGTTTAAAAACGGAAAACGTGTTTTTGTCAGAACGAAATGTCATATTATTCACACAAACGGCCAAAACCGAAAGGTTAATTCGAATTTCCCACGTGAGTTTTGCCTACTCTCATTGTTCGCTAGTGTATGCAATTTTTCTATTTATTTGATGTGTGATTGATTTCTCAGCTTTTCGCACGCTCTACTATACCTTCTTTTAATACCAGATCATATATTTTGTGCTTACGGTTTCTACTTTATTGTTAGTTTAGCTTCACAACCCAATATTATATCCCTCGGGGCTTAGGCGGCATAAAAATGTCCACTTGGTCCGCTTTTGCGTTATTTGTATAGGCGGCCAGCTCCCGCCACAAACAATGTTACCCTAATCCCTAAGGATATCGAATAAAGGAAAGTTTTTTTTTATCTAGCAGTCTTAAATTTAAAACATACTTCCGTTGTCGTTCTTTATAAAGCACATGTTTTTTCGGTGATACGTTATTAAGTTTAAAACTTTTCGACTTGGTCAATTCGGTGAACTGTCCAAAGAAGAATGGAATAATTTTAGGTTTTTCTTCTTTTGAATCGAACAACTAAGTCCCACTGAAAACCCTATAGCTTAGTAAACTCAAAACAACAGTCCAACCCTTACAGTAGGATTGCAATAATCGATTTCTCAGGCTATTCATTTTGGCCATTGGTTGTTGTTCGCAGTTGATTTTCGCTTTATAACAATATATATTAGTGGTCTACTTGGTATCGTCGTTCGAAACATTTGAATAATGATATAACTCTTTATCGACTCTTTAAAGTTTTTTCATTAAAACATTCACAAACACAATGGATGCAAAACAGAATAGAAGCCTGCGGTGGTAGGCAGCGACAAAGTTTTTTTGAAAGCTTAAATTGTAAGGGTTTATCCCGTTTGTATTTCTTTTGAATGGTATTCGTCCACAATAGATGAACAAAGTTGCATAATACAAAATAATATGATGGCGGTGGCGATTATTTCATTTTTTATGTAACTAATAAAAGAAATGGTATGCTCATAAATTAGAAATATGTTGTTGATAATTTCGAATATTTTGCAAAAAAATTACAAAGACATATCACATAGTGTTATTGTAACCATTATTTTTTTTTTATTATTATCCACAAAAACCATAATTTAAATAGCAATGAATGAGTAGAGGTATTTTAACTGTGCAAAGCCAAAAAAAAAAAAATATATATATACTTGAGTATAAAAACGTTTGAGGCAAACATAAACCGGAATGTTTGGAGTAAAGTTCCAAAACAACTATAATCGGGCGACTGAAGAATGTAAAACTATGTCCTTTGACTTTGCTGTCGGAACGGTAAAGATTTTCAAAAAACATCTATTTTGTTTAATTTTGCGGCCAAACAGATTATGACCGTTCATAAATCACTTCGGTCCTCTCCACGGTATCCTCATACGATTTAAATAGATTATATCATAATCCACGTGTCTCAGGAAAGATATTGATTATGTCGGACCGAAAGGGCTGTAAGTATAAAAATTTTAATGAGCAAAATTTATGGATATTTTATGTTATTTACAAATTACGTGATCTGTGTAAGAATCACGCGTCCCTTAGATTGTATGTGTTATATTTATGGCACTTGCTTATTAAATTTCGCAAAAAGTTTTTTCCATTATATTTTTTTCCCTTGCCAACAACCGTGATAGATCGGAATAATATAGGGGAAAAAATTCCACGTTATCTCCTATACGCGAGATCGCGATTAACGTTTGTGTGAAAATATTAAAAACGTGATCTGATTTCGAAAATTTCACTGTCAAAACGCCACCGCCATACTTAGGTCTAGGATCGAGATTCACCCTGGCGTGTGACATCCAATGAAGTGTATATGGTAACACTAGTCCGTGGTCAGGTCCAAGACAGGTACTAATGCCTCGAACGCAAACCGTTATTCGCCTGAAATCTTCCATTTTTCTTCTTCTAGTAATTACTTGAACAGTGTCTGCGGCTTGTTAGTATTTGCTGTCAACATAATTCTGTTGTTTCGCCGTTATACTCCTCGAACGGACATACAAAGCCGCGGTGTTTTCCATTATCGTCCCCGGCTCTGTTAAACCCAGTCAAAATGCTTGTCTTTCGAATTGTAATTGTGTGTACCATACAACAATAGGCGAATGTCCCACGGGAAGAGCAGTCCGTAAATGACAAACGCATACGTTGATGCTAGCGCCCCGTTTCGACTACACCGCTGTGACAACGTGTAACATATTATGTACACAAAGCAATGATCGCGTTTCTTGAAATGAGTACGTTATAGCGATAGGTGTATTTAACAAGAAAAATACCAGTTATTTTTAATTAGGTACCAGTAGAAGTGCCTGATAGGACGGCAAGGTCAAAGATGACCGAGAAAAACTCCAATAGCCAAAGGTAAGTTGATTATGATGAACGCATGTTTACATATTTTGACAGTACATAATATATTATGTGAGCTGAGAATATTTTTTCATCCGTTATAGGACCGCATTGGAATTAAAAATCTAAATGGAAAGTCTTGTTGTTTACATTCCAGTAATAGCGCATATTATGAGATTTTTTTTTTTTAGATCCCTTAGCTTTCCGGTGGTTTTTATTTATGATTTATCTTTCAAACGGAAAAGGGTGCATTTTTTATTCGCCACTACCACCGCACTTGAATGGTATGAGAAAAAAAAAATAAGGTCCCTACGTTGGTCAAGCCTACATTATTCTCTATGAATGAAACGGAAACAAACGTCGCGTCTCGCCATTAGTAATTTTTTTTTCGTTTCCCCTTTTATAACACTCAACTTTACCCTCTAAGAACCGTCAAGTGTTGAATACTATATTATGTTTATTCAACCCAAGCCGTAACGTGCATCTATCTAAAATGAATCTGAAATATTTTAAAAATCAACCGATTTTATCGTAGAAATAACTAAAGGATAAAATTATTACACACCAGTTTAAATTGTTCTAATGGCCAATGAAATATATTTATTAATAACTAATTAAATAATATACAAAACAAAGTATGTGATTAAAAGCTAAATAGGTATACATATTTTTTTTAAACTAGTTATCTATCATATTTATTTAAAAACAATTTATTAACAACGCTAAAATTATAAAATAAAATGTATCTTATGTTTAAGATGTATTGTAACTAACTAACACATGACATTTTGTAAGACCAAATTGGTAAATTTATGTTAATAATAGTCTATCTATTACATACTAACAACTAGTAGTATAATGTAAATAAATATATCGCTTAGTAAAAAACTTTGATGCTATTAATTAATACAAAGCTACATTATGTAAAGTTCAATTAACAATTGGTATTATTATTTTTATTTAGAAATAAAATATAAAACAATACTGCAGTACAAAATTCAGACTCCATCTGGGGTGGTTAGGTTAAGTTGGTGGCAAATGCTTAATGGTATTTTCTCGGTCTTGCTGTACTCATACATGGTGCTATAGCCAATAAAACATTACTTGTTTGCCTCGAGAGAAATAAGGAAACACTAGTTGATTTAAAACGATAAGGATGGGCCATTGATAGGGTATTGTTGATAAGGTAGAAGTGATAAAGAGAAATTGGGCATATCAGATAATAAGAGCTGTGGTTGATAAGAAATGACAAGGTAACAAATTTGAGATATCCGACTATTGAGATACGATACGACGAGTATTATTATGGTTTTGAATATAGTAAATTAGTATAATAGTACAATTTGGTGAACTAACAAGATTCTAAGAGCAAATAAAGGTACAAAAATACAACAGAAGCATGTCCTCCGCGGGTAAGTATGGATTTGAATAATTTAATGGTATTTCACCAAGGACATATTTTTATTCTATGCGTGTACCTACAACTAGTGAATGTATAATGTTATTTGGAAAAAGAGTGTGCAAAACAAACCGTCGTCAGTACGCTTTACTTGTCAGAGAGAAGAAAACCAAAAAAACGAATCTGTTTTTTTTTTTTTAAAGTACTACGCGGACGTATCAATATTGCATACCTTTATCGCCGTCTTTGATTTTTGTCGATCCACCAAAATGAAACGGTAAGAATAATATTATAGTGATAGAGAACCTATATATTTTTATTGCCTATCCGAATTCGGTAAAGTTTGTTTTTTGGGAAAAATATAATATATGAGTATTATAAAATTCACTATGATCCATAATACTCCACGATTCGTACTCGTGTGCGGAATAAAATATACACAATTATTTTTTTCTCCCCATAAACCGTACATTGACAGGATTTATGTACAGGCACCGTCGTCCCAGCATCCGGAGGTCTGGATCAGATCCGTTAAAGGAAAATCGAAAATCATATAATCGTAATGACATTATATTTTATTATATATATATATATATATAATGCGGCGGATACGTGCGATGAAATACGATTTTCGCATTAGAAAAATGGATTATTATTATTTTTAAAAGACCTCATAAGGACTTAAAGGACTAAAATTATTACTGTAGATATATAAAAGACTGTATTTATAACGGGCATTCTTGGTGTGAAAGGCGAAACGGATGGCATGGGGATTATGTTGTGATGCCGCCATTGCCATGTCGTCATTAGTGTTAATAAATATCTCAAATTCTTTTTTTTTTCTCTTCATCGTACCGCTGTAAGCCCACTCGTCATTATACTATACTTAGCAAGTATACGTATAATGTGCTCGTACTCATGTTGTGTTTACCTACAGCTGTGTTAACTACAGTCAAGTGAAATAAGTCGATGGTTTAGTTCAAAACACGGTTGTACACTAGTGGTATTGAGTAAGAAATATCTGCTAGAAAATAAATACAACTGCAGTTAAAAGAACAGAATTACCAACATTATTTTTAATTTCTAAAATTTACAACTAGAAAAAGTTAATAACTTAAGAATTGTGAATAAAAAAAATACTGGTACTCCAATTAGAAACAATCGACGCATCGGCGAAGGTTTTTACATTGTCTTTGTAAGTACATTAATTTTCTTACCGGCGGCTGCAAATAGCTCAAATTTTAAATAATAATAAATTAAAAATTTGTGTCACGTACTTGCTCATATAACGAGAACGGGATGGAACCCGTGACTGGAAAATAAGCGTAAAAACTTTTGAAACTTATAAAATATAATTATTTTAATAAATTTATTTACTTTTTTCTTCTTTAACAGGACGTTAATCCACCAGATTTTACATGTACCCGTCTTCATACACTTGCAGTTTATGCAAATGATCATAGCTTCTGATAACAGGTGCATTAAACTTAACAGCATGGCAAGAATCACAACACATAATAAATTAATTCAAAAGCAGCAAATACAAAAACGGAAAAATTATGTTATTTCGTTGTGTTGTAATGAAATCAGTAGCTTGTGCTGTTTAAAAAAAATGGTCATGATAGAAAAAAAAGAGTTGAGAACCGTCCTCTCATTCATTTTTGCCAGGCCAGAAATTAGAAATATATATTTTTTTTTGTAACTCCTCCCTAATAAATATTATGCATAAACAGTAAGTACTTTTTTATGCATAAATTATGATAATATTATGTTCTATGGAAATGTATATAAACTAAAAAAAAAAAAAAAATAATAATAACAAAATAACAAATAAGGCAAAATGTTTTTTAATTTAATTTTTTTTTATTGTTTTTTTTTTTTTAAATTGTAAACTAACTTTGTAAGTTTGTAACATTTTAATTTTAAAGAAAACACCTTACAAACCTTACAAATAATATTGGAGATATCATATTACAGTTTTAAATCGTACAATATAACTTGAACAGAGGACGTTTATTATCTTCTATTAATTATTATCTACACAAAAAATAAGAAACTATAAAGATTAATGTGGGACATAGAAAATTCATTTGGAAAAATGATAAAAACATTTACTTTTAACTTTTGTTAAAGTCATTGTTTCCTAAAAATATCAATAATAAGTTAGTGTTGAATTGAAATTTGGACAACTCGATTTTAATACAAACGTATTTCGTACTTAACTGTTTAAAATTTCAAAAACAAATACGAAATACATTTTGTATTTAGTTTATACACTGGAAATAAGTATTGCGTTTTGGTCAGCTTTAAAAATATATAATAAAAACAATAATATCCGTATAAAAGTGTACACAAATTGCCATTGGTTAGCCTTTAGTGTAGCATTTACAGAACATGCAATTATTATTGATTAATTCGGTTTTATCCAACATAGTCCAACCGTGTCCAGTTCGTGTAATGTGCGTAGCATATTATTACATACTAAAACAAAATTACAAGAGCCATTCGCCGCCAAAATTGACGTTTTTTCTTTTTTCATACATACCAATTGTGTTTGTAATTAAGAAACTAAAAAAAAAATTACACCTAAAACATTATTTTCAAGCAACACACGCATAGTACTGCACGCAAGTGCTTCCGTGTCAAGCCAGATGTCAATATTCAATTATTATATCGATTATGGATCCACTTGACCTGAGCCGTTTGAAAACAACACCGTGATTATAAAGCATTATTTGTGTGAGTATTGACTCACAAAAAAAAAAAAGGTTTTAATTTTTTCAACAGCATTATAATAACGTTTTTAATATTTTATCCAGGTACAATAGATAATTATCTATTGTCGTGGACGATACTCATTAATATTTTATCAATATAAAATAATAATATGGCCAACGCTGACTATGTGAGTATTAAAATGTACACACCACTAGATAGTACACGCGTTGACAAGATTAATTTATTAAAATTAATTTTTTTTTCTATATATGATTGAAAAAATAGATTATGTGGTAACGTATTCAAAACAACATTATTTTTATAATTTATACCTACGAGCAAACTGATTATTTAAAAATACAACTTTTTGTTTATACAATCAAATGTGGCTTAAAAAGGGCCAAATGGGGGTAATTATTGTAAACAAACGTATAAATGAATATTCGATAACAAAGAACCCCAAAACAGTTTACCCAACCGATTAAAAACTTAATTTAATTTCAGTACATAATTTGAAAATCAAAATATTTAAAAATTTAAAATATCATATCTTAAAAATATAGTCATTGCATAAAATATTATAAATAGAAATACTTATAATAAATAGATTCACACATTTGCTTTTGAAGAATTACACTAGACCAAGTTTTTTTCAAAATCGAAGAAGTCCAATCCTTTTGTGGGATAAGCGCTGTTTTGGCTCACTATGCGCACATCAACTAAAGTATTTTAATTAATATAATTTGTTCGATAAAACTAGTAAAAAAGCAATTTAAATAACTCAAAATTAAATTTAATTGTAGCTATTGTAATATGAAACGCTAATGTTAATAAGATAATAGGATAAGAAACTTTCTGTTTCTTAAAATAATTGCAATTTTTTAGTTTTTCTTTTTGAAAAAAAATGTATGTTTATGTTATTTTTAAATACTATAAAACTACTAAGTATTTACCTTTTTAATTATTTCTAGAAGCTCTTTTTAGCTCTTAAACGGTAATATATTTAATAACATATTAAATTTAGAATTATTGCCTGGAAATATTGACTAGTTGATAACCAATTTTGGATAATTACTTTTAAAGTTTAAAATTTAGCGACAGGAGGAAGTGAAATATTATTTTTATCTGCGCACATTTCTCTACCACACTTCACCTCTCGTCTTTAAACTTAAATAACTTTAAATGTAATTATCCAAAACCGGTTATCGACCAGTCAAAAATTGTCAGCAAATTATTTTTTATTTAAGAGATGAATTAAATATATACGTTACGATTTAAGTTTTAAAAGTCTAATAAACATTGAAAAAGATAAAAAAATTGAATTTTGTCAAATATTCTAGAGTAGCATAAACTTAAGTATCTCCAAAAAGATGAACAACAACATTCCAATTATTTTAAGAGAAAATGATGGTGTTATCCCTATTGAAGCATTCTGTACAATATGTCAATTTCTATAAGTGTTTGTGCTAAAATAACAATGTATTAACACTAATATTTTCTCCAAATTTAAACCCTGCCCGTATGATAGATTATCAAATTAAAAATAATCTTTTATGGCTTACATTTTTCAGCTCAGAGCGTTCCAGTGATTATAATTAAAAATGCCATGTTAGTTTTAATGGAATTCATCAGCTACTACAAGTATTAAATTTAAACCATTGTCCATTACATATAATATTTAATAAACTGCCGCGCAATCTTACATCAAAATTGCTGGCTTCCAATGCTTTATACAATTTTTTTTCTATAATATTATAATATAATACATTTCCCCAAAAATATACACCTGTGTATTTGCCTTCGGCGTGTTTTAAATAATTACAGTGAAAAAATATTTTGTATCCTGTACGACTTTTCCACAACGAGGAGGAGGAATTAATTACAAACATCAGATAGTATTTAAAGAAATTAAAATCATCACGCTTTTTCTCGTTAAAAAGCTTTTAATTTTCTATCCCGGCGATTGTGCACAAATAAGATTACCGATAGCTCTTAGACAGCAGCGTTCGGTATATCGTTGCAACAAAATATATAGGTAACCCACACGAGAAAGCCACGAGCGACTCGTGTACGGATCTTGATAAAATTACTGTAGCCAAGTACAATTAGATTATCGAGCAATCTAAGTTTCGCTGTTACATATGTGTGTAACCGCGTTCGTTTAATATTGGCACTACTCATTAAACACCGCGTGTGTGTGCTTAAAGTTTGGTACGATTGTTTCGCTCGAACAAACGTTATTTCGAAGGAGAACTTAAACGCCAAACCGAAAGTCACTCGCACGATTCGAAAACATTAAACTCTGCGGTTTTCGACGGTGCCCGCCGTTTTTGCTTTGTGACACTTATATGATACGTCGTACCCGACCAACTTGTGTGATATACAAGTTTAATAAAGCCAAAATTAATCGGCGTTTAACAACCGTGTACAAACTATACACTATTGAATTGAATAGCTGGGTACATACAGTGGAGTTTACAACACGTACAATGTGGACTCGGTGTTGTTAAAATAATATGATCCACATGAATATCAGAGATAATCTTGTAGGTTTCTATCTTGATAAACACAAAAAAAAACGTTGCCCTGAGAAAGAGAGAGCGAACGAAAATGTCTGTCTCGAACACTTGGCCTTAGCTACCGTGAGATATCCCAGACTTTAAAAAGAATATTACGACACCACGTCTAGTACAATGTGTTTTTTCAAGTCGAGAAGTAATTTCAAATTCGTATTAACGTCGTATAGAAGATATAGGTCGCTGACTCGCTCGAAAACTTTAGGACAAGACCAAGTCATACAACAGCAGTAATTATGTTGTACTTCGCGGTAGCTAGAGTTGTATTAATTTCAGCCCTCTCTTTATTGATAAACTTCCGGGTAGCTTTTGGATTTTGTTCAAAAACACATCACGTTTAAAAGATTATTATGAAATTAAAAAAAAAATAAACACAATGTGTCTAACTTAGTTCCTATACATTTTCTGACTATTCTGCTTCTGTTTTTTTTCACACGTGTGTGTTGTGTGGTAGTAAAAATCGAATAGAAAATTCAGTTAAAGATTATAAAAAAAAAAAAATACAGTGGCCGGTTAAAAATGATAAAATGATTCATCGTTTTCATGTAATTACAGTCGATCGCCAACACGAGCTTGAAATATATATTATTATATTATAATTTATGGTAACCTTCATTTCGTATCGACGCCATTGGTTTTATATTTAACAGCTCTGTAGTTAATGGTAGAATGTTATTCAATGGCAATATATATATATATACTTACATACATACATACATACCTACAGAACTGATATAATATGACAAACGACGTTAAAAGTGCCTATATATGCTAATAATGCAGTACTTTGAATACGCTGTAGTATAAATTATTCAAACATACTCTGTATTTTTAATGAACCGTTAAACTTGCACAAAACAAAATACATTAATATAGCGCAGTGTTTTGCAGGACTTCAAAAGATGAGTGAATTCACAGGAAACGCACTGCAACATGTAATTGTTTCGTTATTTTTGTAAAAATTAAAAGACGAAAAGATCCGGAAAATTACAGGTTGTTTTCTTTTGAATGATACATTTCCGAAGTCTGTCAGACGAAAATAGTTACTATTATTATTACAATAACGTCCTGGAAAAATCTAATTTAAACAAAAATTCCTACGTATGGAAAGGTCACATCCCAAACTAAGGTAAACAAAAATAATAATGAGGGTCAAAAAAACGGTACGTTTGGGTTGTACTGGCCCTTATTTTTTCCTTCCTTCCAATTTTCATAATTTCGCTTAAGCTTTTTTGCGAATAGCAGTGTTATTCGTGCCGCCAGTCATACATTTAACGATGCGTTTGGATTAAATTCCGAGACCTCGTTAATACCTGGAATAACGTTGTCAATGCACAAAGGGCACTGACGACCAACATCTCATTTAT
Source organism: Adelges cooleyi (assembly GCF_023614345.1). Lineage (NCBI taxonomy): Eukaryota > Metazoa > Arthropoda > Insecta > Hemiptera > Adelgidae > Adelges > Adelges cooleyi. Next base: position 18,211,996 of record NW_026095761.1, read on the forward strand.
TTTCTCCAGCTCACCTTTATTAAATGGTCCACGCTATACAGAAAACCAGTTTTTTTAATTACTTTCAAAACTTCACTGTAAAAAAAAGTATTACAATTTATCAGCCGAACGCGATTAACTATGTAATATCGTTAGAAAAAAATGAGAAATTAAACACAGAACATTGGACTAATATGCCTAAATGAGTATGTTATAGTTTACACTATTTACACAACTTGCGGTTATTCCAACTTGAGTGTAGCTTGACCGGTCTGCCAACGTTTCGGAATACTTACACACACCATGTAAATTCTCAAAAAAATGTGTGCTTTTATACCAATTTAACTGCCTTCATGTATTATTATTATTGTGTTAGCTGTTATTTAGTTTAGTATTTGATTTACAAAATATATTGCTTATAAATATTTACTAAATGTTTTTTACTGCTTAAGAAATATCTTATCTGGTGACCAAGAAAGCTTTTGTTCTATAAAATAGTATGGATCCGTACATTTATCGTATTATTTTTTTTCGAATAAAAAAACACCCTGCATTGTAAAATGCAGTACCTTATCGGATCTGTCGAATCCAATCTAAAAGACCGCCAAAAGGTACCGAGGCAGATTATGAATAACAAAACGCCAAACCTAACCAGCGAGAGCTTGTTTTGTGCAAAGAACGTTTCCTCGAATTTGTATTAGCATATTCGTAATCAAGAATAACTGTTATCGATTCAAAAAAAAAAAACTGAAAAAGGTGAAATTCGTGAATTTTATTCATACCTTTTTTTCTACAGAAATACAAAATGACGTGTTCAATAAAACAAGTTCATTGCACGGACCGCCAGGTTTCTTAAAAAAAAAAACTACTTTTTATATACCAAAAAGAAAGCGTTCAAATAATATACAACTATAATATTGTGTAATGTATTGTGTTCTTAAGTAACGTTTTATAATCCAGAAAGGGGGGGGGGCGGGCTGCATACAAATTATTAATGGCCGAAATCAAAAAGTCTGTGACACTAAAGCAATAATTATTATAATTTGATTTTAAATTAAAATAAACGTATATTTTCTTTTTAGTTAAAAGGACTTTATACACTTAAGATGTCACGGGAATTTCGGGATACGCTGTATTTTATTATATAGTCGGATTCATTACCCTGTAGTTATGTTTATAATATCATTACACATGTAATTTGTAGTCGAAAAAAAATCTTATACTGATTTTTCTTCGATTTAATATACATTTTGCACATAAAAGAACATCCGCAACGCCTTCCGCACATAACTACTATACTTGCATGTGTGGATTCTTTTGGTACTAAGATCGTGGCTAGTAGATAAGTACAATAAGTACATAACAAATCTAGGATATTAGAGACAGCTCTTTTGGAAATACATTCTGTCTGTAAGAGACAAAAAACATCCTCTATGTATAAACCGTATTATATACAACATAAGTCTTAAACATTTTAAATACAATCTGTAGAAGTGTGTCTAGATAAAAAATACTAGCTAATACAATTATTATTAAAAAGACAAAACAAAATTAGAAAATCTATAAATTAAAAAAATGCGACTAACTAGAATTTTTTGAATTTTATTTATTTTTTCTTTAGCGTTATTTTTAAACCCATTTTTTCCAACTATATTATATTTCCTTTTTTACATTTTTTAACTAATTTCTAGTTTATTTAATACTTGAAAATGCTAATTACTGTCTACTATCGTATTTTTTTTTTTTTTGCAACGTTTTGAACTCGAATTAAAAATTATTTGGGATAGGTCTTCCGACAAACTTTTTGATGGATATTTTACTTTGAGCCTGAGAATAAGTCACATTTGCATAATGAGCATTAGTGTATTATGTATATACTGATGTGCGTTTACAGCCAGTGGCGCATAAACTTCGTTTGTATTTAGCCATATGGTATGTACCTACGCCGATCAAAGTGTTTCTATTTTTACATCCATACGACATAGTATTACTCAGGCCACAACACAAATAATGAAAAGGTCTCTCCGAACTTACTATTTTGTTAGGACCGACTAAACGGCAGTACCGAAAAGGTCATATTTAAATCCGATGTATTTGTTTTGCGCAAAAGGTGAAATAAACAATTCCTGAAAGGCCTTGTTCGACTTTTACAGTCGGCACGTATACTGGTGTACCGTGTACTGGTATGGTTTCAAAATATCATTAGGTATATAATGTGTCACGGTTACAACATAATATTGTAGTGCACGATGCTAACATAGCACCTCCAAAACAGATGTGATTAGGGAAAATAGGAGAGATCATAGTGATGAGGTTGGTAATTATTAGGGATTCGCTAATAAGAGATATGATAAGAAATCACAACGACAACTAATTTGGACTCGATGATAAACGAAATGATAGTGATAAGAAAAATGGTTGGTAAGAAAGCTGATATTTAAAAAAAAAAATGTTGAAGTGCTCGTTTAAATATTCTCAAAACTTGAAGACAGGCTAGACGAGTATAATATATAAAGGGTCGGGATAGGCTAGGGAAATTGTTTTATTATAGTTTAATTTTATTACAGTTAGTTTTTTTCAATCTTTGGCAATCAAAAATGATAAATACAAAAGCAATTAAACTGACTGGGTTTGACATTGTAGACCTTACTTCACGTTGTATTTGAGCGTTAAAAATTGCTCAATTTATCAAAGTAATTGAATAAACTTTTTCTGAATATTTATACTTGCATTTGAATACAATTTGTATTTTATATGTATATAAATAATATACAATACAATATTAAATTAAAAAGGTAAGTCGATAAAAGTCCATGTGATTTCTAAGTTTCTTTGTAATAACTTTGACACAAACGCTTTTGGAATTTAGATTTAATTCGATTGGCAGTGTGTTTGACGCTGTACACTCTACACAGAATAGTAATCTAAAAATGTATATAAAAGAATTTATTGTCCAAACACGAATATAAAAATATGAATCGTTTAAAGGAGGAAAATGGTTGAATACACACACTAAAACCAACAATAATTAATAATACAATTTCCTCTCTTGACTTTTATTTTTTGTTGTAATTAATGTGGGAAAGCAGATAAATTTATGATATTATGTAATTTAAAGTGTAATTTATAAAGGGGAGAAAATTGTTTTTTTTTTCCAAAAGTTTAACTTTTTGTACTGCATGTTAACAAGTTTTATAAAACAGGCAATTAACTTAGCGCTGTAAAGTAGGTCATGCAAAAAAAAAACTGAAGATTGTCGAGTAATACAATAAAGTATTTTTTTAACTATGAAAATCCTAGTGTTTTTTGATATTTTTTTAGTCTTGTGTTTAGAATTCTATAGATTTAAATTAAATTTCCCTAGAGCCCATAGTGCATCCGGGATGATAATAATAATTTTATTCAAAGCTTTGGATTCGGCGGAGCGCCTTGTTTTTCTTATCGGGACGTTATATTGTCTTCTATAAAATAACTATCTCTCAAAACAACATATTGTGGTCGGAGCCAAACTATAAGATGCTGCAACAACGCTCGGTTGGAAGACAATGATTTAAATTTCGTCAGCGGCTTTGTCGGTTTCGATTCATAACAGTCTCTGATTAAATAACTATAATATTGTGTTCGAGTGACATTCTTTCAACAACACCTCCTCACTATTACTGTGCTCGGTTTAGTCAACTAATAAATGATTTTTGTACTATAATTGTATGGCGTTTTACTAAACCGAAACGCGACCCTACGGTTGAAAGTTTTAGTGTGGACTTGAAGTGAAAAAATTAACCAATTAAAACCGCAAAAGTCGCCTTCCGGGTTTCCAGCATAATTAACATTCCACCGCTTTAACGGTTCCCCGAGGAGTCGTTCGATTGGACACCGTACCGTTTGCTTAGTCTAAAAAGTTGTTTTTTTTATCTCCTAACGAACAACGATAACCACGACCATTACCCAGCTTGTTCCACATTTTTTAATCTCTATACCATTGCCATCGATAATTTCGTCGAGCCCTTGCAACCGCAACCTATCCGTGTAGTTAGTTTATCTTGATCGTTTTCGAAAAATAAATGACAAAACAATAGATACAGACAACTGAAATATTATGATTTATACCATATTCAGCGACGGTTCCGAAAAGTAAACAATCTAATGAAGCCTTCTTAGCTTTAGCCGGAAGCTAATCGACGATTTATTTCAACAGTTTTATCCATATTGATCTAATAGCGTGTGAGAAAGTAATAACTGAATTGTGGAAAAATTCGTTAACTTCTTTTCATTGAAATAACGACCGACAGCAACCAGACTGTGTATAAATAGAAAAGCAGAGACTTTTCGGTAAAACAAAAAAATTAAACCGCAATGGCGCCGTAGTCGTGCCATTTATGAGCTGGTTCGAAATGTATTTATCAATTTTGAAATCTCGTGTGTCCATTAAATGAGTTGAAACTAAAACGTTTAATACCTATGTAGATTTGCACCAAGGTCGACCGAGAATCCATTTGTACGGGGGATCAGGTGACAAAAAGATAATATCGTTAAGAAATATACACTCAAAACGACACCGTATTGTAAACTAGTACGACTACTGTATTTAGTATGCACAGTAAGTCGTATATTATACACTTGGCTTTTCAGTCGTCACGCATAAACTTGAATATTGATACAACAGCTATTAGTAGTGCGACCAGACGCCATACGTACATATAGCATACACACAAAGCATAATATCCTGCCAGGATATTACATGCATGTATTCTGCCGTCCGCGTTTTGTGAGTTGGTTATGCAGACGGATATGTAACAGAAGGTTGCGCGTATAATATGTGCGACTGGCTAAATTGAATATCTCAAAAATAATTATAGCACAAGTACATGAACGTGTAACGTGGCGAGAGCAGGTGTTATCTCAAAAGTACTCGGCACGTGTGCAAAACCAAGGGTACGACTTTTTATGTGCACACTATACAATAGTTATCATAAAAAATACGGGTTTACAATAATAGAAAAATCAAGACCACCGTCTTTATATAGTGAAACTTGCGTTTAAAATGTAATACATTTTATTTCCCCGTTCGCTTATATAATTTCCTGCTAGATCCGACAGTGAAATTTTATGCGGTTTTCTTGAAATTTTGATTTTCTATTTGGCAAGCACAAGAGTAGTAATAATATTGTTATTGTCAATTCGTTATACAGCACAGTGAACTTTTATGTTTATGTTTGCAAAATATTGCAGTAAACTTTGTATCGTATCTTTCGTACTTCCGAGAGTTGTGTAGGCAAGTCCGAGCACTTTAACTTATGAACTAATATAAATTATTCCACTTCATGGTTAATACAAACTTTTCTGTCTTACCGTTATATTATAAAATATAATAAATATACATTTTTTGCACTGATTGTAGAATCGTATTGAATTTACTTAAACACAACGTTTAAGTAAATATTTAATTGGTCCAAAGTTATAAATTGAAATAAGTTCTGTTTTAATATTTAGTTTTTAAGCTTTCTATGTATATAAACGGAAGTCGGTATCGAGTGAGTCATGAATTACATTGATAGTAATGAAAACAAGTTTGCTTTTGATGGTATATTATTGTTTCTTGGTAAAAATTAGTATTTGTATAAAAACGAAAACATACCAGAAGTATAATATGATAATTTAGTAGCAGCTAATACTTATAATAAATTATGGATTTTGAGTGGATTCTATACTGTTTATATATTGTATTTATAAAACGTTGCTTAATGTTTTAATGAGTATGCAAGGAAACATATTATTTTCATATCAACTAAAAAATTAAGTACTATCATAAAAAAAAATAGTTTGAACGCGATTTATTAGAAATAAATGTCAGTGCGAGTGCAACATTTAAATGCATTCAATTTATCACTTAAATAATACAAATGCGAATAATGCATTACTTTTTAATAGAATTGGGCAAACACTGGTTTTGTCTGAGTAAAATGTTTTATAATATTTAATATTATTTTCTGTTGTTGTAACTTGTATATTAATTTTAGTGCATAATTTTAATTTTAATACTGCTGTTGTCCTTCTAAGCTGTTACAGTTTGTACTGTAGCGTCGATACGATAGGCTTGGACCTCTATAAACATAATGAGCCCCAGTAATTATTATCTATTAATGCATTTGAACAGTCAGCTATACGGTTTATTTGTACACAATATATTGTTGGATATATTAAGAACGTTTTTTATTTTTCTGCTATATGAAACTCCGAGTTGCCAAGCTCGTCAAAATGAATGTTGTGTATACGGTCAACAAACTATATTTTATAGCCGTAATGATGGAAGGTGATATTTGTCGTTATAGATATGACTGAGAGCATTTGTAGAAAATGCGATTCGAATTTAACGCCAAAATGCCATTAAAAGTTCACCGGGCAAGTTTCCTTTGAACTGGGCACCATTTTCCTTGGTCTTGAGAGACGATTTAAAAAAACAGAGCTCTCATATAGTCAGTGGCAGACTCGTTTAATGATCTGATTTCAGCTACGATATGACCGTTGTACATAGGTGAATTTTTTGTTTTGTTTTTCCTGTCAAAAGTTTGTGCTCGCGCGATAGGTTTTGAGTTTTTTTTTATCAATCCTTTTGTCGATTAAATAACCGCAAGTATTTAATTGACACCTCGACGCGACAGATCATATGTTGAAATGTCCACTTGTTTTCCATAAAAGAAATGACCACTAATTGTGACTCGAGTTGTCATTTCAAACATTATTGTTGTTCTCTGTTATATTATGGTTTTTCCCAAATCCATATACATATATTTTTGAAATACAATTTTTTTTCGATATTCCCAATTGGAAAATCATTTTACCGTTATAATACATCCTTTATTTTCTGTTGACACGTGTGTGTGTGTTTGTTCATGCGTAAGAGACATACAGCAAGATAAGATGTAGGTAAATTGATAAACGTATATAATTCGAACAGGATGAAGCGTTCCTTCGGTTTGACGTGCGGATGTAGTATAAAAAACACGAGCTATGACATATATTTTTGTTACTTTATATTTTACACATTAACCACATTTTTTAAGTGCGAGTAAATCGAGTGAACATTTATGGAGGTCTAATGCGCCGCAATGTGGTTCGCGCACAAGCTTGGGCACGCGTGATTCGTGTGGCCAAATGAAATATTCCGACTTGTTTGGCTGGAATAAACGAGAACCATGATAATTCGGTATCTAATTTGTTTACTACCAAACGATTAAGCTTAATTTTATGGAAACGCAAAGTTTACAACTCTGCCGTGTAAATAAAACGGCGTTTACTCGAACAAGCCCCTCTGTAGTTAAACACAGTATAATATATTATACTGTTTGTGTATTTACAACTGTTATATTATACCGTGTACCGGTAACATTATTGAAATAGGTTCACAGGAAGCTGTAAGAACTCGGCTCGAACAAACTCAATTAATCCAACATAGACTGTTATGTTATACGGTTTAAACGTATGGCAATTGTGCAATAACACTAAAGCATAACAAAATATACCTAAATGAATTGATTTTTTAAAACTGCTCGAAAATATACCTACTCATAATTCGTTCCGGTAAACTAAGTGCGTTTTTAAAACTGGTAAAATGACATGGCCGAGAGTTGGCAGAGGCAAGTATGTATCGACAATTCCAAGCCAAATTTAATTGTCCAAATTCAGTATCAGATTTGTGTGTGATGTCGGGTAAAATATATTTTGTAACTAAAATTCACTTGTCTCGGTACAGTAATATTTGTAAATCCTATCGAAGGGTAGATGTTAGGGTATTTGTTCAGTAATAACAAAAAAATAAACGTTTCTCTAATAAAAGAAACACATCTTCTAATACTTGGTGATTTCAGGAGCGTTAAACTCCTGAAAACACTCCTGAGGGGGTGCTATGAAGGCTGAAGCCCTTCTCTAATGTACTTAAATTAAATGTGTATTTTTTTTACCAAGTAGACTATACTCCATGACAATTAATAATATGTATTTGGAGAGCATTTTTTTTTTTCTAGCCTCTACTCCTTTTTTCATTCTTATACTTTGATACTTTCAATTGTATTAATGTACCAGTCAATACGTTTACCGGCACGTGATGTTATTTCATACCTTCTTTGGTATCAATAGTGTTATTGTGATTGTGCATACACTCTAGCCTCCGTTTATCGCACACCGAATTTTCCAAACATGTTCTAAACAAACGTAATTCAATCATGAGAATTTTGATACAACGTCCGAGATCGTACTCTTTAAAAATAGGTTTTTGGATTTTAAACTATTGTTGGATGCCGATTTAGCGTTATTTCGTCAAGTTGTATTAACCGTTTGCGGTCCAAATCCCAGCGAGTTGGCCGAGTGAGAGGCAGGGTGTGCGTAGACGTGCCGCCTTCATTGGCCATGTGTCTAGTTTCTAGACAAATGGACGCGTGCACGGGGTTTTTGAGCTTTAAAAATTACTCGACTACTAACACCTTTGGCCCGTTTACATTTGGACACCTCGAAAAATATCATACATGCAGCACGTACAAGATTCGAGAAACAAATATAAATTCGATGTAATACTTTACCGCACGTCGGACCCTCTAAGACTACTCAAGCAGAAACGAAACTTTCGCGTTTCAAACAGTACTCTACAAACACTATGGTGCCCATTCGTCTGTCGGCAAACTTTTTCCCTAGTAGTTAATAATTGCCAGAGTTAATGATTTTATTTTATACATTTACTAAAAAAAACAATGTGGGTATAGGTTTTTTATTCGCTACATTTAACCAAATATTATTCGGTTAAGAGTACAGTGGCACTTATGTAAAAGACTTTTTTGAAAACTGTGTGAAATAAAATATGTTTTAACGGTAACTAACGGCATATTTTTATTTATTTGTTAACCTATTCAGATCTGAATTTTTTATCTCAATTCCTAATATTGCACATAAAAAGAACTGTAATTAATTAGTGGAGAGGAGGGAGGCAGATAACTCTAGGTACAATTATAAGTGGTAATTTCTTATATGGGAAACAAGTGGACATTTCAACATCTTATCTGTCGCGTCGAGGTGTCAATTAAATACTTGCGGATATTTAATCGACAAAAAGATTGATAAAAAAAAAACTCAAAACCTATCGAGTGGGCACAAACTTTTGACAGGAAAAACAAAACAAAAAATTCAACTATGTACAACGGTCATATCGTAGCTGAAATCAGATCATTAAACGAGTCTGCCACTGACTATATGTGAGCTCTGTTTTTTTAAATCGTCTCTCAAGACCAAGGAAAATGGTGCCCAGTTCAAAGGAAACTTGCCCGGTGAACTTTTAATGGCATTTTGGCGTTATGTTCGAATCATATTTTCTACAAATGCTCTCAGTCATATCTATAACGACAAATATCACCTTCCATCATTACGGCTATAAAATATAGTTTGTTGACCGTATACACAATATTTATTTTGACGAGCTTGGCAACTCGGAGTTTCATGTAAAAGCAAAAAAAATTACATACTTAATATATCCAACAATATATTATGTACAAATAAACCGTATTAACCGTAATAACGAGCTGACTGTTCAAATGCATTAATAGATAATAATTTCTGGGACTCATTATGTTTGTAGAGGTTAAAACCATCGTATCGACGCTACGTACAAACTATAACAGCTTAGAAGGACAACAGAAGTATTAAAATTAAAATTATGCACTAAAATTAATATACAACAACAGAAAATACTATTAAATATTATAAAATATTTTACTCGGACAAAACCAGTGTTTATAAATAGCTTAGGTAAAATATTAAGAATAATATAATTTATTAACACAAAAAAAAACTCATCCTTGTAATAATACCAATAGGTGTTAGTTTTGTAACACCCAGTTCTTATTTCACTAATTAACCTGTAAGACAAACACAACAACTTTAAATTATATTTCGAAATTTTCTAATACTTTAGTCTTTAATAATTGCACAATTTTAGCTCAATGTGTGCATTTTTGTGTTTGTTTTTTAAACAAAGTAATTAATTTCCAGGACAGTTATAAACTTTCTCTTTAAAATCAATAAAAATTAAAAAAATTGGATAATAAAAAAAACCTAGAAATTGATTATAAGAATTTATATTTATAAGTAATTAATGTTATACAAAATTAGTAGTTAAATATAGTTTGTAACCTTTACTACCAACTAACGTGGTCTAGAAAAATTCATTAAACATATTACAATAGGGTAATACCTACTTTTTTATTGTTCCGGATCCTGACCGCGATTGTTCATTAAATATACTGCGATCTTGTGAGTAATATAGTTGATTTTATACTTTATTTAACGTGGTTGCTACTACATCACACCACTAGATTACAGTGTAGGTACGTTTGGCCAACTCTACAAATGCCTTATTTTTGAAAACTCAATTTCTATATTATCCTAAAATAACATTCAAATACACTATAAATGAACATTTGATAAACTTCTTCTTAATAAATACACGGGTAATTTCTGTATGGTATTCGAAGACATTTATAATAACACACCAAAAAATTGGCCAAAAATGTATTAAATGACATAAAACCATAACTGTTACATCGCCATGATTAAAATATTGTGTTTCGACGACAAGCTCACAACATATTATTGTAAGTTTACTGTTCACCTATTGATTCAAGAAGTTAAGCCGGTGTCTTGAAGATGTATAATACATTGAAGGCATAGTCTTAAAAAAACTGATTTAAATTTTTTAGCATATTATTCCAGAGAAATAATTTCCCATATAGGTACATTGAAAGCCACTTGCACAAAAACCAAGTATAGGTATCTTTAAAAGAAAAACCGTTTACAGCTTCAATGACAAATACAATTGTGTCGACCCCCTTAAAAAAGAATACTACATAAAACAAAGATTAATACATTATAGATAAGATATTAACTGAAATAATGTAATAAATACGAGTATAGTATATTTATCGTTTACCTAACTTTTATCTGCATTTTTATATTATTTTTTACATGGTGTATTCCACGTGCCACGTTGTTTGCGGATACAAAATTATCTACGAAGCTGATGTAGGTATAGCATAATATTGCAAAACCAATGTAATGAACGACTATCAAAAAATAACCGAAATGGTTTTTGCATGACTTAAGACATAACTTGTACTATAAACGTCGTTATTATCTCTGACCTTGAACAATGTCAAAAATGCAAAAAAAAAAAAAAAGCTATTAAAAATATTACTGGATATTTTAATTGAAAAACAATAACCGGAATGTGTATTTAACATGTTATGTTAAAAAAACAAATACAACGCAATTATTCCATGCGAGATAAATAAGTACATAATATTTTTAATAAAGTTAACTGGTATTGGTGTTAACGTATTTTAATATTATTATAAAGATGGAATTTAATTACTATATTAGTACAAATATTGCCTTTACTATATTAGTACAAATATATACTACCAATTGGCTATTTCATACAGTTTGTACTCAATTATATTGTTTAACACAATTTTGACTTTAATTTGCAATGAAAACCAAAATATACATTGAACAATACAACTTCATTTTTTTTTTGCATCTGTTCTTCTATAGGCCATAATTGTGCTGTGTAGGGACCTATCCAGTAGTGAATAATTTTAGATAACCTTCACTGCAGGGTTATCGTTTTTACTGCAATTAAATATTTATGGCGCCTTCTATAACTAGTAAAAGAAATAATAATTTTATTTCCTTTTTTGATAATATGATTACAATATTGCGTTTGACACATCTAGCTTTCACCTACGTCATGACACATGTGATGAATGATTCACATTATTTATTATATTATTTTATTATATGCAAATCAGTAGTTAAAAGTAATACCTATACGAAAATACATACATAACTTACTATTGTTAACTTTAACTTATATCTACTTAAACCGAAGTTGGGGTAACAAATATTGCAACAAGAACTGTTTATTTATTATGCCACCAACAATCATAGATAGATAGATACACAAAATATATTATAAGCATTTATGATTTACTATATTTTAGCACGGTGGATTGATATTTGATAAATCCACTTTGAATATTAAGTGTTCTTATCATTCTGAAACACCATAATCTGATAACGTTATCAGTATTATCAAATCGTTATCAAAATTATACAACTATCAATTAACAAAGAACAAAATGGAAAATCAAAAATTATGAATAATTTAAAACCAATTTTTTAATAAGTCTCTACAGACTTCCGGGATTAGAATATTATACAATTATTTATATATAAAAATCTCTTTTTCTGTTGCAACTACTTAATTTTTGTATTTCGAAAATTGTACTATTTTTTGTTGCCAAAGTAATTTTTGTACACTAATAGTATTATAATATGGAAGAAAAGGGCAATCCGAACAGTATAAAACTTCCAGACACACTTGAAGTTTTCCGAAACTTGAAAAACGCCAAGCAATTTGCCATCGATATCGGTAAGTAATATCAACAATAATACGAATCTCTTACGTAAAATAGGCATAACAATGTAAATATTGTATGTGTTTCTTTGTAAGGCAATTATTAAACAAAATACTTGGGCCTACTTAGGTAAAAAAAGCACCAGTGATCTATGACAAATGTAATTAAATTTGTGATTACTATAATATGTTGTAGGTGGTTCACTGACGAAAATAGCATACTACTCGACTGTATCATTCAGACGAGTATATTATGCGGCCGATGACATTAATAAAGACAGTAGTAAAACCGAAGATGATGTATGCTATATTATGCGTAAATAGCCACTTGATTCATTTATTGTTAAGACTTTTAATTCTTGATATTTTATAGAAACAGGACAAATTCGTTTACACGTATTCTGAACAAGCGCGGTTACATTTTGTAAAGTTTGAGACAAAATACATTGAAAATTGTTTAGACTTCATTGGTGACAACTTGGTTAATACTGATGAACGGAAAGGAAAAAGTATCAAAGCCACGGGTGGAGGTGCACATAAGTACAGCAAACTCATTCAAGACAAATTGGGCCTATCGTGAGTTGTCACTTGTATTTCAATTTTTTCTAAATCCTTAAAATGGTAGTTTAGCCTATTTTGACTCTATAATTGGATTTTAGTATATATTTTTTCGATATTTAATTACAATAAACTCTAAAACACTTTAAGATAGAATCACTTTCGTTTATCAAAATATAACCCTTAAGACATTATTTTTAATTAGGTATGCAATGAATGACAATTCAAATTGTTTTTTTTTTTCATTCATAGTTTTTTACTTGTGTCTTTAAATCCCCAATTTTGCCCACCGCCTGAAATATTATGTTCGATAATTAATGGATTTTTAACATTTGAATTCTAGCGTTGACAAAGAGGATGAATTAACCTGCCTCATCAAAGGTTGTAATTTTTTGTTGAAGAACATTAGCGATGAAGCGTTTGTCTACCATAGACACGGCAGTCCAGAGTATGAATTTCAAGTGGCCGATCCTCATGTATTTCCGTACATGTTAGTCAATATTGGTTCTGGTGTGAGCATATTGAAAGTAGAATCTGATGACTGTTACGAGCGAATCGGCGGCACAGCGACCGGCGGAGGCACGTTCTGGGGCCTCGGTACGCTGTTGACCAAAGCGAAATCGTTCGACGAGCTGCTCGAATTGGCCGAAAAAGGAGATCACAGAAAGGCCGACATGCTCGTTAAGGATATCTATGGCGGCGATTATCAAAATCTTGGCATGCACTCGGATTTGATCGCCTCGTCATTTGGTAAAGTATGTCCAAGACGTAATTCAGGTAACATTGTAAAGAATTTGTAGCTAAAAAAAAGTTTACGTTTTTAAGCTGGTTTTGTGTTTAGAAAGTGATTATAACGAAGCGGACTTAGCCAGAAGTTTGTTGTTTTCAATCAGCAACGACATTGGCCAAATCGCTTGTTTATATGCGATGATGCACAATTTAAAAAAAGTACCTATATATTTGTATTATTATTATTATTATAAATATTTTCTTTTGTTAATTGTGTCGTAGACTTTGACTTTATATTGTATTTTGTAGGTGTACTTCGGAGGATATTTCTTGAGAAACCATTCGCTAAGTATGCACACTATTTCTTTCTCGATAAACTTTTGGTCTCGCGGCACAGTGCAAAGCCTTTTCCTTAGACACGAAGGCTATTTGGGAGCGATTGGAGCCTTTTTGAAAGGTACCGAGGAATGTGGTAAGTATCGATGTGTTGTTTTAATATCATTATCATCTTATCTTAATATTTTAGAACTTTCTTTTGTCCATTATAGATGGCGACAAGTTTTCGTGGCAAGAAAATTATGCTGGCAGTGGAAGCAACAGTACACGCCTGACGGGCGGAAAACGAGTGGATCAACTGGAACTCGATCGTTGGGAATCTCCGTTAACGTTTTGTCCTTTACTGATGGATCCGGCCAGCTATATTCCTGATACCGTCGATTTGAATTCTGACAAAGAAGCCAGGTCAGTGTTATTTAATTTTTAAATTCTTTAAGTTTTCTATTTTAAATTATATTGTTTTTTTTTTTTCAAGGGAATATTGGTTGGACTGTTTTGAACAAAGCATTGAAAATTATGTAAGTTACGCCGTCGCCAGTCAACCAACTAGCGATACAGCCAAATCTCGATCTGAGAAATTTAAAGAGAAATTCATAGCCAGAGTAAAGTTGCTGAGAATCAAACCTTTGTAAGAAACATATTTAATTTTTACTTTTACTCGGATTACTATAATAATATGTATCAAACTTGAACTATTATAAATCTTGGTTTTTTTTTTTGTAAGAGCTAGGTCGAAACAGTTATAAAACAAGTAAAAAAAAAAAAATGTTTTTTAAGATGGTTCAATTTTATAAGTAAAACATTCACTATCAAGATCTAAACTAAATTTAAAATTATGTGCTATTTAGGCACGCGTCCCGTTCTTTAGGAATCATCCGATGTTCGGTAACACTTGTAGTCATATTATATAGTTTACAAGTGCTGTAATATTTGAATTACTTTTTATTAGATTTTTCATTTGCGTTCAAGTATTATGTTATTTTTTACCAATCAGTTTAATGTCGAAACTTTTAAGATTTTACGCCACTTCGGTCATACTTTGCTCGGTCGTACACGTACCTTTGTTAAAGTATGAGGTTGCACAATTTCTTATTAAATGTTTGTGTTTTCCGGTACCACTAACACTATCACTGAATTTCATAGGTTTTCCACTGACATAAAACTTTACGAATGCCAAATGAAAATCTTAAAGTCGTATTAATACGTTAATTATACCTAATGTGTTAATTATTTTTTTTATTTTTAGTACTTATGGCAATTTGACTGTAAGAGGTCTTCTGGACACTATTAATCATTGTCTAAAAGAATTTGATTTTCCTGACCCTTACTTAACTGTAAGTGTATTTAATGAGTATATTTAAACAATCGATTTTATACTTTCTAACGTATTTAAAAATATTATTTCATTTTAAAAGTATCTACACATTATGTACAATATTATGTGACACGTTCTAAAAATTAAGGTGAAATAAAAAAAAAAAAAAATTGTTTTATTTTTCTCAAGAGCAAATTTGATCAAACAGTATAAAAGAGCAATAGCTATAATATGATAATAATAATTTTGGGACTAGGTTATTTAAAACTAAAAGTGTTTGAACCAAATGCTATTATAAGTCTTATAGTTAAAAAACTTAAAAAATTATAATTCCTCAATTTCAACCATATGTTTTGGTCTTTCTGTAAAGCTGGTTTTTATTTGAGGATTTTATTTTTTAAAACGCTTTAAAAATATCTCCATTTAAAAAAAAAACTCTATCTATACTTAATTAATTTGTTTGTAAATTTGGTATACTGCTTATTTACTTTAATAATTCAGTTCAGTGCATTCGTGCATTTATTTTCAATTAAAAAGAAAAATCTCATACTTTTCCTTGATTTTTAAAAAAAATTAATTTTTTTACCCTTACAACGTAAAAATTACCTAAAATTGAAACGATTAAAACTAAAATTTTTATTTTATTTTTTAGCAAAAACGAACTGAAAACGAGGAAGCGTTAAGTTGTTTGCAAGAGCGTTTGACAGAATTGGATACTTTAAATGTGAAGAACCGTCAAGTAGAATTAATTATGGGTGTTTTGGCGGGAAACACTTTTGATTGGGGCGCCAAAGAAACTGTTGCTCTGATGAAATCGGGACAGTTTGACTTTAAACAAGCTCGAAACAAAGTTCCTGGTATGGTTGACAGTTTGAAAATTAAAAGTTACATTTATTAATTAATTTAATATTATAAACGGCAGCCAGACCTTGGTTAATGGATTACTTGGACGATTGGGTACAAAAGATATACAACGAGAAGTATAAAAGAATCGCCATTTTCATCGACAACAGTGGATTCGACATTGTACTGGGAATATTGCCATTGGCCAGGGAGTTCCTTCGTCAAGGCTCAACTGTGATACTGTGTGCGAATTCTGCTCCGGCGCTCAACGATGTTACGCATTCCGAACTGGTAGTTTTGTTACGACACGCGTCGTCCATTTGTCCCGTTATCGCCAAAGGCTTGGACGAAGGCGCACTGAAATCAATGGAAACAGCTCAGGGCGGTCCTTGTTTGGATCTGAGGTGAGATTTTTTTTTTTTTATCAATTACGAATTCAACAGTTCAATTTTTTTTTTTTCAGTCGTTTGGGACGCGAGTTGGCCAACGAATTAAGTACTGTCGACTTGATCGTACTGGAAGGAATGGGCCGTGCCGTCCACACAAATCTGGACGCAAAGTTCACTTGTGATAGTCTCAAATTAGCCATAATCAAAAACAGATGGCTAGCAAAGCGGCTGGGCGGGGACATGTTTTCCGTTGTGTGTAAATACGAAACGCCCAGAATCGCTAAGGAGAAAGCGATCGCTCAAGCTATATTATAGTTACGCTTTTGTACTATCTTTATTTTTTTATGTAATTGTGTATGACATTAGTGACGGGAATCCAAAAGTCCGGTTTTTAAAAAAAAACTGTATTTCAGCCACTTAAAAAGTCATTTAATTATTAAATATTATTACATTATAAAGCTTTGTACTTAAGAAAAAATTTTTGATGAAAATTTAAAAATATAACAGACATAAAAGGCTTTTGAATTTCAACAAATCAAAAGTCCAAAAGCAAATTTTCTTTTTGGTGTTGTATGTTTTATTTTTATATATTCATCAAAATTATTTTACTTAGGTACACAACTTTATATCGTAAAAATATTTAATACTTTTAAGTGGCTTAAATAGCGTTTTTTTTTTTTTGTGCAAGTACGGATTTTCAGATTCCCATTATTAGTGCATATGCAAGTATTGGCATAAGGGTTACTTTTTTATTATTTTTATCCCAAATTTTTGTTTACATCTTAGTACAATAATTTCATTTTGATAACAGTTACAAAAGTTGTGTCAATAATATTTTTTGTTTTTTTTTAAATGTTTTTATTATGTATTAAGCTCGGGGGAACTGGCAAGTGGGACATTAATGCTCTGGTGGCCGCTCTCAATCCAATCGCGACACATTCTTCTTGTGGTTTTCCTTGTAAAATTCCAGAAATGTAACCAGCACATAGACTGAAACAAAAAAATCACTTTGTTATTGATAATTCAATTTTTTGTTAAAATATTTATAGTTTTAAGTTGATGCCATTTATTATACTATTCATAAATTATTGTTGTTATATAATGGATGTATTAATAAACAAATATTAGTTAAATAACTAGTAAATATATTTTTTTTTATTAACTTTATTTGTAAATATGATAACTAAGGTCCACCTTGTATTCAGCTAAAAGTAAAATAATATAATAATCTTATTTTTTTGCCATGATGTCAAAGAACATATTTTGTTCTGGTATATTTAATTGTCCAACAAAATGCCACGTTAAGGGCCGACCGACGACATTTTTCATAATTTTCAAATTTTTCTACAAATTTGGATGCAATTTATTTGTTAACAGAAAAACAAATCACACAGCTTTGATAATTGAATAACTAATATATTTTGTACAGATTAATCAATTACATTATTATTATTACTAGCTTTAAATATGGATAGACAAATTTGAGATAGACCATTATAGAGTCATGGCAAACGAACGGATTGATGAAAATTTAAAATTCAAACGCTAAAATATATTTTGTCTACATATTTATGGAACTAAAAACATACGGATTTTTTTAAAGTTACATTATCGATTGTTTTCACATTTCAATTACCATACTTGGTATTTAAAAATCAAGAAAGTAAAAAATAATAGTTAAATTATACTATTACATTAATAGTCTATACACTAACTGTCATGTACTGTATGTTACACGCATTGTAATTATTTTTTCAATCAATAAAGTTGAAATAGTAATATTGTACATTGTTTATTTTGTCGTTTTAAATATTTAAACCATTTCCTAGAACATTGTACATTGTACATAATTAATCAGGTACTCTATTAAATTTCAATACATTTGTATTAAATAATACATATCGGCGTTGTTTACCTGGTAAATTATTTTTGTATCTTTAAAAAAAAAATTAAAAACATTATTTAGCGAGTGTTATTCAGAAACTATGTGGAAACAGTTTTATTAAAGTATGACCAGTAAGTTTAGTACATTATTCTCAATTAAAAACGTTAATAAAATGTATGCATTACCATTAAAGTTTCAAAAGTTGCTATAAATAAACTAAGTTTGGGAGAAGGGGAGATAAAACTAAAGATTAAGACTACATTGTATAAAAACATGAAAAATGAATTTCTTGCTAAACCCTATGGGATATTGAGTGGCTCACGATAAAATGATCATACTGTGAACTTTTTCAAAAACATAATCTCACCCCTTAAGCGTTAAAGCATTGTCAACAAATGGTAACACGTATGTCTTTTATTGACTGTTTAAATTGAGAAAGATTGGCTGAAAATGTCGAGAGTTTTAGTGTAGGTATTCGTTGAAACATATTTTTTTTGGTTGTTTTCGTTTTTAAATGTTTAAACTATTTTTCTTGCATGGAAAAACAGCCGTCATAGTGTACAACAACAATTCCTCATAGTTTTACATCACATTCCTTATGATTAGCAAACAGCTATGGCGCATTTTCGCAAAAAATAATATAATACGATATTTTATGGTTTATTGTTTATCGAATACAAGTGTATGTTTTTTAAACGTATTCTGTTTTTTTCGAATGGTTGAACCATTTGTTGTGTTTGTTTGTTATGCACCGCATTGTGTCTTCAATAATACTCTATGTAAAACATACATACTATGCTTTATAATTTTTTCAAAAATTATAGTGATACTTTTTTTTTATTAAGGAAAACCCCTCCAAAAAAGAGATAAAATCAATTTTGACCGTAGTAAAATTATAGGTTGATATGAGTGAGTGAATCCTGTCATCCAGACAACCGGTATCTGAAAAATATTTCTATTTTGTTGTCGAATGCGATATTTGGCCAATGATGACAATAAATTATTATAGACACACGATTAACTCTAATTGTAGGTACTAAAAATTGTAAAAGAATTGTTTAAAAAAAAAATGCATATAATTAATGAAAAAATGTGGAGGGAACCAATTCAATACTAGGAGGTTAAAGCCCCTCAGCCCCGCCCCCTCCTCGCAGCCTTAGAGCTATGTGCGTATAAAACTAGTATTATCCGTATTGGTATTTATTTATTTACACAGTCACCTAAAACACCTAAAGCAACTACACGTTACGTGCCGCCAAAACGTGAGTAATATTTGTTTTTGCTTTTTTGTGAAAATCGTAAAATGGAAGGTGCGCAGATCTCGAATGCTCGAATTCAATCAAATAGCTGCAGTCGAACGGTTTATTTTCGACAAAAAATCGACTCTGGCAGAGCACTTGGAATATAAAAAATAATAATAACCTTGAAACAAACTAATCGTTTCCGATGGATCAACGCGGTTCGCTACGGTTGGCGTTGATGTTTTGCGTTTACACTGTGAACGTGGAGGCGACGATCCACCCGGTTTGCAAAGGGCAAACGCCGCAGAAGCAATACCACTCGTTTTTGAGACATTTCCACGTGGGATACGATATTGCCGACCCGGAGACCGGTGCAACAGATCTGGCCAGCACCGTGAAAGAGATCAAGACCAACACACTGTGCGGCGTTCAAACGATATGTCTGTCGATCATGCGAATGACGAGGCCCGCCCACGACGAGAATGCAAACACTTGGAAGGTTAAGTTGCAGCCGTTTTACGGAATTCCACGGGACGCCATGGCGATAGTCTACAACATAGGCCGCGTCTACGGTAGCCCGAACCTCTATCCGCTGTGGCTGTTCTATTTGTACGTCGAAGACAGTAGGGACTTTTATTGGAGAAAAACTACCGCCGAGCGAATGGGCAAAATACACGAAATGATAACCGCACAACTGGCCGCGTCCGTAAAAAAATGTCCGAGAAAAAATGCATTCGACGTGACCGACGAGGAGTGCCGGTTCTATGAAGAGTACAGCGGTGGTCAACAAAAACACGGTGCTTACGAATTTGGAAGCTTTGCGAGCCACGTAAAACAGCATTTCGACGAAATTCGTCCGACCCTGAGGGCCGTCACCAAAGACAACTACAATCTAATCGATGTCAGAAACTTGCGCGTCAACACCGAACGTTTTCTACGGGCCAAAGACAATTTTTATCAGACCATCAAAGACGGCGGCATAAATATAGAACGGCACCAAGCGAACACTAAGCTAAGGAGAGCGTACGACGAGGCCAAAGAACCCACGAACCTGTACGACGGGTGTCGAGGCATAAAGGATTTCCAAAAAATTTACTTGACCCTGATGAAATTGGTCATGTTGCGATTCGTATGGATCCACTTGTGGCTGGCCCATAGAGATAACAAACCGAACGTGAACTATACGATGTACGAGACGGCCAACTCTTTTGTCGCCATTACCGGTTTGAACGACGACGAGGCCTTTGACGAAACCGTCAAACATTTGCAAATCGAAAGTCCTTCGCACGAAGACAACGACACTGCTCTCGACAATATTAGAGCGCAATTGATGGAAAGCTGTCAGTTGGTCAACGCTTGCGAAATTTCGACGATAAAAAAAGAAGACATCCTGGAGGTCTTCTCCGGCCGTTGGACGAATGTGGAAACCCAAACCGAAATAGACAAAAATCATCAGTTAGCCGTGTTGTACGTTGAAAAAATCAAAAAATTGCTGGCCAATGTCGACCAAGAGTTCGTCAAGTCGGTTTTGGCGTTGTCTTATCCGATCAATAAGAATTTCTGATTGCCGCCATAATGTAACATGATAATTAAGCGAGAAAAAAGCGGCTTGATTAGTTTTAATCTACATGAAAATATATTAAGTTACTGAGCACATACATTTAAAAATCATTGTTAATGCACCGCCTGGTAGCTTCAATCATAATACCCTATGTTAAAATGAAATGTAAAACCTACATATTATGCTTTATAAATAATATCTATTTAAATATTACTGAATAATTTATTCTGTATATTCATTTAATAATTATTGCATTCTTATTCTTGTTAGCCCACATAGAAACTCGAAGACTTCTTATGAAATTTGTAGATACACCAGAAGTTACATGATGGTAACTCAAAAAACACAAAAGTTTTTAACTTGTGTCACTTAAGAAACACGTGTGAGATATTGTAAAAAAAAATTATTCAAGTCTGAATTTGTTGTTGTTTGGATCGGTTAACAAATGAAAAATAGTACAATAGATAATGTAGTAGTTATTTAAAACGAAAACCATAGTAGAGAACGATATAGCATTATCAGGTTATGTTGGGAACAAAATCACACCGGTGGGAAAGGTCCGATTACCTGTTCAATACGGAGATAAGGCCGCGCATATCTGGGTATACGTCGTGCCTAGAGGCGGGCCACCACTAGTCGGTAGAAACGATTTGGCCGTTCTGGGCATTGATGACATTTCTACTTTCAATTTCACCATAACGGGAACGGGATAGAAACAATAATAAATAAGTATAAAGTAGTTTTCGAAGAAGGTTTAGGTACGTTTAAATCATATAAAATAAGTTTGAACGTGATGGAAGGTGTCAGTGGATTTCAGAAAGTATAAATAAGGTTGTTTTGTATACATATATATTGTTTTTTTTTCTTTTCTATAATAACCAATAAGTATGATTAACAAGCTACAAACCTATATGGTATAATTTATTTTTAATTGTCCGTCTTTACATGTATGTTAATATTCTTTTTATTTTATTCTCCAAGGGCAGAAGTGTTATATATTAAGCAATTCAATTGTAGGGTAATGCCCAACGCCGGTCACATCGGGCGGCATTAGTGATGTCGATGAGTAATAAATCAGTCTTTGACCAGCCATCAATATGAATGTGTATTAATTCGAACTTGTTTACCCGTCATATTACGATGTACAACATGAATAATAGTGGTTTTTGTCATATTTTTACGCCTTAAGTCAGATACATAAGACACGTTTCCATACATTTTATTACATGATGATTTGTTGTTTATTAAAAACAAGCTGTGTTCTTTAAAACGTATTCTGTTTTTTTAATGTTAAAACTATTTTCTTGCATGGTGGCAGTACCTACCCATTGTTACATAAATTATAGCGAATAGGGATGACGTAAAAAATCATGTCAAGTTTACGTTAAGGACAAGGGTGACCGACCCGAATATTTAGTTAAGTCTTCAACTTGCATATTTAATTTTAGTTCAAATGCATGCAGTGTACAAAAGCCAATTTTAATACAGTATGGTTTGTAGTTTTTCGAAAACAAGTTGTTTTTTTGAAACGTATTTTATTTGGTTGTTTGCGTTTTCAAATGTTTAAACTGTTATTCTTGCATGGAAAACAGCTGTCATAGTTTACAAAAACAATTTTTAAAGTTTTACATTACATTCCTTATGATTAGAGTGGCAAAATATATTATAAATAATATAATACGGTATTTTATAATTATTTGTTATTCCACTGTAATGTCAAGAATGAAGAAGAATTATAGATTGACATTTGATGGGAATTAAAATAATGAACCCCACTACAGCGTTTCTATAAATATAAAAAAAAATAGAACTGTAATTAGAAGAAAAACAACAAGTACAATTATTATGCGTTTTTTATATACATATATATTTTTTTGTGATAACCCAAGTTATCTTTTAACGGCTGAACCGACTTATTTTTCTAGCAAGTTTATAAATCAGAAATCGTACTGGAAGTTTTAAAAGTTCTCCTGTTCTCCTTTGGAATCGATAAAATCACAAAACAAATTTGAACATCATTCTACTTAAAATTAGAATTTATTTTATTTACTACCGTTAAAGCGTTGGCAAACGAAACAAATTAGCAGAGTCAAAAACTAGCAGAGGTGGAAACTATTTCTTGGTGTGAAATTTAAACCGAAGTTAGATCTATAATGGAGCTATAACATATTATACAATTTATTAAAAAATGTATAGTGACACTTCTTTTTATTAAGGAAAACCCCCAAAAAAGGGATAAAAAATACATTTTGTATTTAGTTGATGTGAGTGAATCCTGTCAACCGGTCAACAAGAATCTAAATAATATTTCTATTTTATTGTTGATTGCGATATTTGGGTAACAATGTAAACAAATTATTACAGACATACAATCATTTGTAATCGTACAAAAAAAAAAGTTTCGAGTGGCTAAAGCACACATAAACCTAGTATTATCCCGTGTTGGTATTCATTTATTTACACAGCCACCTAAAGCAACTAAAGAAACTAAATATTATGTGCCGCCGAATCGTGAATAATATTTGCTTTTTGGCGTGTGTTCAGATAAAAAGTGCTTTGCGGTAGTCTAAGTCCAAAGCGCAGTAACATTTTTTTTTCTTGCGCGACCAAGTCGATTTTGGCGGTACTTAAAATATAAAAAAATAATAATAACCTTGAAACAAACTAATCGTTTCCGATGGATCAACGGGGTTCGCTATTGTTGGCGTTGATGTTTTGCGTTTACACTGTGAACGTAGAGGCGACGATCCAGCCGGTTTGCAAAGGGCAAACGCCGCAGAAGCAATACGACTCGTTTTTGAGACATTTCCACGTGGGATACAATATTGCCGACCCGGAGACCGGTGCAACAGATCCGGCCAGCACCGTGGAAGAGATCAAGACCAACACACTGTGCGGCGTTCAAACGATATGTCTGTCGATTATGCGAATGACGAGGCCCGCCATCGACGAGAATGCAAACACTTGGAAGGTTAAGTTTGAGCCGTTTTACGGTGTTCTACGAGACGCCATGGTGATACTCTACAACATCGACAGCGTGTACGACAGCGCGAAAATCTATCCACTGTGGCTGGTCTATTTGTACGTTGAAGACAGTAAGGTGTTTTATTGGAGAAAAACTACCGCCGAACGAATGGGCAAAATACACGAAATGATAACCGCACAACTGGCCGCGTCCACGGAATTGTGTCCGAGAAAAAATGCATTCGACGTGACCGACGAAGAGTGCCGGTTCTTTGAAGAGTACAGCGGTAAACAAAAATACGGTGCTTACGAATTGGCAAGTTTTGCGAGCCAGATAAAACAGTATTTTGACGAAATTCATCCGACCCTGAGGGCCGTTACCAAAGAAAACTACAAACAAATCAATGTCAGAAACTTGCGCGTCAACACTGAAAGTTTTCTACGGGCTAAGCGTAATTTTTATCAAACCATCAAAGACGGCGGCATAAACATAGAATGGGACCGCGCGAGTACTAAGCTAAGGAAAGCGTACGACGAGGCCAAAGAACCCACGAACCTGTACGACGGGTGTCAAGGCATAAAGAGTTTTCAAAAAATTTACTTGACCCTGATGAAATTAGTCATGTTGCGATTCATATGGATTCACTTGTTGCTGGCCCATAGAGATAACAAACCGAACGTGAACTATACGATGTACGAGACGGCCAACTCTTTTGCCACCACAATCGGTTTGAACGACGACGAGGCCTTTGACGAAACCGTCAAACATTTGCAAATCGAAAGTCCTTCGCTGGAAGATTCCCAAACTGCTCTCAAAAATATTAGAACACAACTGACGGCACACTGTCAGTTTGTCAACGCCTGCGAAATATCGACGATAAACGAAGAAGACATTCCGGAGATCTTCTCCGTTTATTGGAGTAAAGTGACAACCCAAACGGATATAGACAAAAATCGTCAGTTAGCTGTTAAGTACGTCAAAGAAGTCAAACATTTCCTGACCGATGTCGACCAAGAGTTCGTCAAGTCGGTTTTAGCGGTGTCTTATCCAATCGATAAGAATTTCTGATTGCCACCATTTAATAACATGTCATGCAAGCGAGAGAAAAGCTGTTTGATTATTTATTTTTAATCTATATATAAAAATATATTAAGTTACTGAGCACAAAAGTTTTAAAACCATTGTTAATGCACCGCCTAGTAGCTTCAATAATAATACCCTATGTTAAAATGAAATGTAAAACCTACATATTATGCTTTATAATTAATATACACTTAAATATCACTGAATAATTAATTTTGTATGTTCATTAATTGCATTCTTATTCTGGTTTTCGCGAACACATAATGGGCCAAATAAGGCTAATTTCTAAGGGTTTACCAAACTTGGAATATAAGAAAAAAAGTTTTGCTTTAAGGTTCAACTAACATTATTAAGTAACACAATTGTTACGATATTATATGCTCGATGCTAAAACCTATCTATGGGGACTGATTTTCAGGTTTTGTTTTTAACGTTGAAACGTTTAAACGTGGAAAAACAGCTGTCAAAGTTGACAAAAACAACAATTTTCATAGTTTTACATTACTTTCCTTATAACTAGAATGGTTATGTATGCGTACACGCAAAATATATTATAAATATGATAATACGATATTTTATAATTATATGTTACTCCACTGTAATGTGAAGATGGATTATAGATTAACATTTGATAGAAATTATAATTACAAACCCCACCACAGCGTTTCCGTAGAAATTAAAAACAAATAGTTGTGTACTTAGAAATAGAAACAAATAATACAATGATGCGAGTTTATTTAAAAACATTTTTTTTGTTTTTGTGACGACCCACGGTCACATTTCACATATATGTATTACTAAATTTTTATTATTTAACGTACTCGGAAGTTTACCAATAATAAACTCAATTTCCTGTTCAAGTAGTTTATCCTTTAATTCCATGGTTTTCTCAATCAAGTAAAATTTTACTGAATATTCAGCAACATCTGCATGTCAAAAATGTCGTCCAATTGCTAAAATCATTACATTTATTTTATTGTATTTATCAGTTAAAAAATTATGAAACGTCGTAAAAAATATAGAGATTTTGTGTGTAGGCAATATTACTATTTCGGTTGTAAAACATATTATTATTTGAACAATACACATGTGAAATATTTTTCTGCTCATGCAACACAACATTAGATCTATGAGAGGCTCTCGGAAACAACTACTGTTTTCATGATTCGTAAACCGAGCCCAGATTATTTATTTTAAAACTGTAAATTGTAAATCGATATAAAAATCTAAACTTAAAATGGGCGGTTGAATTTTTCGTTTATATTTTGTAAGCGAATATTGGTTTTTGTTGTTTGTTTTGTATGGTATCTCCAGCAAAATATCAAACAACTGTACAATGACATTATGTTTGAACCTTGCTTTATTCGTTTTGAAATAGGTTTCAGTAACATATTTTTTAACTACAGAAGAATGATAATCAAACATTCCCAACTTAGGTAAGTATGCCGGCGTAACCATGTAAAATAACCTGATATAAAAATAAAAAAACGTCCAATATAATAATATTATTTGGAAATGATTTGAAAAAAAACATTTTTTCTATAAAGCGTTCGGTTTACAAAAAGCTAAAAAATAACACGTTGTTTTAAGACGGTTGTGTAAACAAGAAATAGGTACATTTGTTTGGGCTTGCCAAACGGCAAAACAACCACTGGGTTTTTATGGTTCATAGGCCACAATTATTTATTAAAAACTTCATGTTAAATTTTCAGCCTATATTGAATAAGCAAAATACATATGGGTTTATTAAGTTTTACACTGAAATCGCTAAAACAGCAGCCGTTCAAAAGAATAAGAATCATTTAAGATTTAAATTCCTGTATACCACTATTTAATTAACTTGCGCATTAAAAAAATATCATAATGAATATAAATCAATAAGTCTAAAAATCAGAAATCGCACTAAAAGTTTTTAAAAATTCTCCTATTTTCCGTTAATATTGAGAACAACCCAAAACTAATTTACACATTTTTTTCCTTAAAATTAGGATGCTCTTTATCCATTTTAAAAATATCGACTATTAGTTCCAAATTTATATGGAATATTCTTTAAACATAGTATTACTCCCTTTGCATATGTATGAGTTGTACAAAAAGCTAATAAACAATTCTTTACATTTGAATACAGTATGGAGGTTTGTTGTTTATCAAAAACAAGCTATGTTCTTTGCAATGTGCTATATTTTTTTAAATGTTTGAACTACCTATATATTTACATAGTAGTACCTTCCCGTTGTTACATAAATTATAGCTAATACCTATTTTGTACAGTTTGTTAAGTCTGAGCATTTGCTAAAAAAAAAAAATACAATTCTGAATGTCTCATTTATCTAATATAAGTACACTGTTAAGAAAATAGGTTATTATTATTTTTTATTTATCATTGATGATATTGTTATTATTGATTTTTTTTCAAGGTCACAATGAGACTACTGCCACTGTAACTACTGTGCTATACTGGGACTTGATCAATTAGTTTTATAGTTATTACTATTATCTTCATGACAATGTATAACATACCAAATATAAGTGGAGGGGGAGAGAGAGAGAGAGAGAGATGATTTAGCTTAAATGATTCATTTTGGATGGGATAAAGTGAAAAAACAAAATATGTAATTTCGATCTAGTTGCACCACTATTTTGCTTTAATATTTTACACGCATTGCACTCAGTGTAATAAAAGTGTTCTGATGTAAAAGAAATCGGCGCCGTACAAATAATAACGGAGTGATATGTACGCCTATCCCGCGCTTGTAACACCGAGCACTGGAGTCTTTTGTTTAAATTTTTAAACCTAATGACAAAAAAAGAAAATTAAAAATCAGTGTTAGTCTCAAATACAATAGCGACTTGGCGTATGAAAAAAAAATATATACAATAGTATGTTGCACAAAAAAATAATACATCCAAATTGCGACAACGCACATTGTAAATTTAAAATAATTTGTATTTTTCTTTGCTGGTTTTCCACAATATGATAATTTAAAAAATATTAGCTACGGATTTCAGAATCTTTTCAATATTTATAATACCCAATCGAATTCAAAAAAGTAAGATATCGACGAGTGAACTGAAAAATAGAGTTTAGTCTATTGGCGCCAGAACAGGCGAACGCCCCGTCGTTCGGAAACCTTTTAAAAATAAAATTACCTGTCATCTAAAACGAATAACGGCCATCTTGCGGGCGATATGCAAAAAAAAAAATAAATTGCTCACAAACTGCATGAATAATGTTGCTATTGCGGCGAATGCAATCTAAATGGATAATCAATGATGCATCATATTTTACTGTAGGGCAGGAAAAACTGCTTCGTGTTATCGATGACGTACATACGAGATATAATATAGTTTATGCAACCTTTAACGTTTGCGTTTTTTAGAAATCATTTTTATACGTCAGTTCAGTGTGTTGTTAACGTCCCTTTTTAAAAGCAATCCGGAACGTGGATACTTTTCCTAGAAAAAAAAAAAGGAAATTGTGCCAACCCTTACGTCATACTCGGTTAAATTCACTCGATTCTCAATACGATTCCTCAATGAACAAAAAAATCAATATTTTCCTTAAAAAAATACTTAATTGTGGATTGAAATTTATTATTTTCATTTAAACACTAGTTAAACCTAGGCCAGTTACAAGACATTTAAAAAAATTGTAATATTTGTTTTGCAAGTTGATCACAACTTTGATAGTGATTTAAAAATGAATTTGTTCTTTGGTTTTGTTCCAAATAGAAGGTAATAATATATTTTAATATAATAATATATTTTGCTGCACGCTGTAATCAATCGAGTACAAACTATCATTCTATAGTTTAGTATTCAAACGTTTTTAATCAAAATATTAATTAAACAGTGAATAAAGAAAACAGTGAATTATATGTAACTAAATTTTTAAAATTCTGAATAAATTAGAACACAAACCTTTTGATAACCGACACGCAATACTTTTCTCCCAACAATTGTCAAAATATTTTTAAATTTGTATGGGTTGTTATTATTGGATGTTATAATTCTACTAATTTATAATCAAAATCATGATTTATATCTACTTAGCTACTATATTTTTGGTAAGTTTTGGACTTGAAATCTAAAACCAGTCAGAAGGTACATCTAATCTGTATGTACAATCTTGTAGATGCAATCTTTTTAAATGTATTTTATAGCGACTTGAACCGCATATTTCGATTTCACTGTTGCTATAGTTTGTTTTCGGTTTGTATTTTAAGAATGTTTTAAATCCGCATTCAATTACTTTATAAGTTAACTTCATCAAGTTTCATTACGGTGGCCATTCCCCTTTAACTACCAATTATTTTGTATATTTTTGAGAAGGCTTACAGCATAGCGCGTTTTTTCAAAGATATCTTCTTAGATTTTAATTAATATATGACTTATAAGCATTAAGCATACATAACTATTTTGCCATTTTGGTATGATAAGTTTAGTTTGAGACAACAAAAAGCTTTTTTCTTAAAAACCCGTGTAATTTAAGGTTTTATTACAATAGTTCACGTGTTCACCTGTTATTTCTAGTGGGCGTTTTTCACTACATAATTTAATTACGTTTTCCTTTCTTGTGCTGAAACAAACAAAAAAAAAACCCTCCGCAAATAATTTACACTCACAGTGAATTATGTTTCGCCGAAATTGTACTTAACACAAAGAAACGATTTTTTCGTAAACACTTTTTGTGTTTTAAAACTTATTATAAATTGTGAAATTTGTAATATTTTTTTAACAGGTATTCAGTAATAGTGTATTGTTACATCAAGCTAACCGAGAGCTTATTAATTGCGTTGTACGTAGGTAGCAGTTTTATGTTGGCTTATAGACTTATAATGTCTATAAAAAATTTGGTTTTTTTCTTCTTAGAATTCATTACATAAAAAATGCAATAAAAGAAATGTATAAATATAAATAAATATATATATAGGTATAGGTATGTATATGGATGATATACATATATATATATATATCCTTTTTATACATATAATTTTATTTCAGCTTTTATTAAATTTTACGTCGATATAATAACAAACAGAAAATATCATACATATATTTATATGTCTATATACACTACACATTTTCAGTACACTGGTCCAATATAAAAGAGTCTAGTTGAACGGATTCTATTCAATGGGATCAGCATACTCTACAGTAGGTATGCCATTTTCAAAATATATGCACACACATATTTGTTCATAGTGTAAAATAAATTCTCTGCGTTATACATACAAGTATAGCTGTTTTTTGAATATTCATTGGAAAAACAACCAAGGCAAACGATACGAATTCAAACTGTAGGTAATAAGAAACGTAAAATGTACCGCACTGCCCGAGACTTAATTACTTAACATGTATAATAACTGCTATCACGCTATTACAACATTAAGAAACAACTAAAAATGTTCAATGTAAATTTTAACGTATTATTAAGATGGATTTGTAAGTTTTGGAATTTTTTTCAGCCAATAAAATTATTTTCATCATGCGGTTTTATGTGTTGCTTCGCTTGTATTTTTTTTTTTAACATAAAAAAAATGAACTAATATGTGTGCTAATAACAGCTATAATAATTACACAAAACAATTATTAAAAAAAAAAAATTTCATATTATTTTAAACGTGGTCGTTCGATAGATAATAATAACAATAATTAGCGGTCGTGTTAATTACATTATTTCAAGTATACAATCTTATGATATATATTTTTTAGCAGTAGATTAGTTTTGATATAAGCAATGACGTCAAGTTTTAAACATATAAACGTGATTGACGACGAGAAAAATAGGTCAGATGATGTAAATCACCACACCGATTTACTTATTGCTTGAATATTCAGCTTCTTAAAGAGTATAAATCGCCTTCTTTTTATTTTTTTATGCCCGACGTTACTTTTAAAGCCTCGAAAGTGCCACTTTTCGGAGAAGACACTGCGCACTATGACTAATAATAGGTCATCATTTCAGGACTGTTTTTTTTCCACCCGACCTTTTGTGTCAACGTGACAGCAGCTATAAAGCGTGCTGTTATGCAAACCGCCGTACTAAGAAAAGGGTTACTTGATAGATTGTAAACCTAACGACGTACTTACCGTACGACCAGGAAGATATTGTTGTATCGCGAATGAAGCGCAACAAAATAGATTTTTAACGACGATAAACAAGCCGTTTGGTTTGTATTGTCCTTTCGCTGTTCTTTACATTTATTTTTAAATTAAAATTCACAAAAATAATTTGAATCCTGCCGGCGGTAACCTGCTGTTAATGTGATTTGTTTTTCAATAGGGTTTCAGTTTTGTAAGATTTGAATTACCTTGTAAATGAATGGGCAACACTGAAATCTGTCAATGGATATTTTTTCATCGAGTATCGCCTAAATGTTTTCTTTTTCATACTCTTGCCCCTCAGGTAGGTATGAACTTTCTTTTAAAATCATGCTCGCCGGGAATAAAGCAACAAGACCGAATTTTCAATAATTTAACATGTATTTACCTACTTTAAATTTAAATGTATTATAGTTTTGTGTTTTTTTACTACTAGAAAATACGTTTCGAGTAAAAGTCAAAATATAATTTTGATTTTGAAATGTACGTTTCTTTTATTTACCGTCCTCTTTTATTTGCTTAGCGTTTTCTGTTATGTACACACAAATACACATTTTTTTTTTGTCCTTTACTTGATCTTATTTTAGTGTTACAAATACATCCAGCCCATGAAGCCCACTCGACTGGTCATGAAATTAAACTTAACAGATAAGTAAAACATTCCAAAATAAAAAATAGAGTACGACTATAGTAGCGCAGAGGGCACGACACGGATAGTTTTCTAAATAAAAAATAAACAAAATCCGTTGTAGAATTGAATTGTGTACAAGTGATATTTATCGTTGATTTTCAAATGTTGGATGGAACAGAGCTATAAAAATCTGGACTCTATTAAGATACATTTTTACCGATCAACGGAAATACAATGTAACTATTTATAGTCTTTTTTGTGTCTCCAACTCTGACTAAAATAACATTATATTAATCTGAGACGCTAATGAAATAATATGTATTTTAACAATTCAACCATATTATGTTATACGTGGTAACGATATTTGGCGAGAATTTTTAAAACGTTCTAAATTACATTCGACACAAGTGAATAATAAATATTTAATAAAATAAATTAGTAGTCTAAATCATCCAGTGAGTGCTAAGTTTTGGCCGTGCCAATCGACGCGTCTGTTCAGTGTTTCCTACACGTGTAAGATCGCTCGGCATCCTACATATTTAAACACAAATCTATTTTTAATCCGTGTTCGAAAATTGCTGAACACTATTTGAGTATTTAGACAAAATAAATACACATATGGCATATTGGACGAATATTCAACGTCTCTGAAGAGATATTTACAAAGTAACCCGACGGGATTTTTTTTAAACGCATGTTGTAGTCAGACTGAGACGACAATAGCGTTTAAATTTAGTATTGGAAAAACATTAATCTCTACGGAACGTTAAACAATGAGAAAAATACAAGCCAGGTTTGGATGGAAACAGTATAAGAGCGCTATTGGGAAATATCGTCGTGTCTATCGTTGGCACGAAAACAAGCAAGCGAAAGGTGCACTGCCATCGATTCTGCCTTTTGTTTCGAGCAGTCAGAGAAGATGTACATAAAAGTCTCGTTGTTCGGATAATTATTTAGACGAGCGAGAGATGACGTCTTACCCGAACGGTCTAGCTATCGTCAAATAATAATGTTATTATACCTCCAACTGATAGCAGAATCGTAAACTCAATGTAAACCATTTCATTAGTGAAAAAACACACGCTTGCAGTAATAAAAAAACACAAAACTCGATTGCTAATTTGCGTTTACAAATGTATATATGCGCTGTAATAAAAATATTATTGTTAACGCCACACATGTCTGTCCGTTAAAAAGAAGCTACGCAAATGACTGGGAATGATATAGTTTCCAAAAATTGAAAAAAATTAATAATCTAGCATCAATTCAAATAGGTACTTAAACCACCGTAGATAAAAATAATAAAATCAAGTATAGTATGTACTATACTTGATAATACCTATACAAAACATTCATATATGAATACTTTTCGTCCACGGTATCATTATTTCTATAATGATTATTCCATTTTATCATGATATATCTATAATGATAATTATTATCATAACTATTGGCTTTAACTATTGTTTATTTGTTTAGGTATATATTGACTAATTGAATACAACTACTAAACTGTTTCTCAGTAATGAGTTCTGGTGGAATCCTTAGAGCTATTTTGGAAACCTCAACTTGCTCAGAAAATCTGTTCACACCATTCGTATTTTGTTCAAACCAAAACCATTGTACTTGTTCTTGGCTTTCTAAACGTTCATTTCTCTCTAGCCACAAAGAAGAAAACTACTATATTCATTGGAATGCCGCGAGGAAATATTGGCTAATTAATCTCGTCTCCTTTCCGGCCGTTTGAAACTCGTTAGACAGACTTAATAGTTCAAACGATACATACCCTTCGGATACATACCTATAACTATTTGTTGTAATCATCACCATTAAGTACCTTGACGTTCTTAAGTTTGTACGTTCTAGCCACACACATCTGGCGCAAAACGTAATTCGAAATCGTATCCTAACAAATTAGTTTTCAAAAAAGCGAATGCAGTAAGCTCTTAAGTAATTCCTTCACTGGGCTATTTGTATTGATTACCTAATCGACGACTTTGTTAGACAGTCAATCAAAGGGCGAAGCATCGGTCTTTATTGAAACGTTGCCAAATTGTTTACAAATAAAAAAAATGACTAACCTATGAAGTTTTTAACAGCTCACCTGGCTTGGCTTGGCCACGTCTTTAATATTAAAAAGATTACTCATCGCACGTGAAAATAACAATCGGTACAGAAATACAAACACCTCAAAAATAAATGATGACGAATTACTTTAAGTTCACATCTCACGGTCCACTCAATTGTCAACTGTGTCTCAATACCTAATTGACCTGATCTACGTTATTAAACCACTAATCAGCCTTATATCATTTACTATAAATAAGGTCACTGGCCATTTCATCCATGTATACTAACGTTTTGTGTCCAACACCTTTGGGGGCGATGACCGAGCAACTTACATTCGAACGTTTTATACACTCCACGGGTTCATGGAAAATGATCTAAGTCATTGGTTAGTTTTCCCATGTTCACAAGTATACTCTCTCATCGCCTATCAATCGATTATGATCGCGAGCCAAAGGCGCTATACCAAACACTATAATGTTGCATGGGGAAAATTAGACAGATTTTTTACACGGTCGTGTGACAGTTGCACGTCCAATATAAATATTATAATGTTAGCAATACGCTCAAATGAATTCTCGAACGTGTTGGCCGGGTAAACGATTCCGTCCAAAATTTAACAGATGAACATTCACAGTGCTTACCAGTCGCCTGCTCCGGAGACGCTGACGGGCGACATTGGTTTCGCCGGTGGAAAGTGCACCATGGAAACAGTGTCGTCGGACTGCTTGGTCGCCATCTGTGAACATTGAACAAAAACAAAGTCAACGGCGCACAGACAATTATTTCGCCTAATCTTTTTTTTTTTTTTTTGGCGGGAAGGGAGGTGGCTGGAAGATTACTTTTCGGTGCGCCGGAACGGGAGCATCGCGAAAAAGGAAATGATTAAAGTTCGCACATACCAGCAGCCCCTTGTCGCCGAGTGTCACCATGATAACAGGAATGTGAGATATTAGCTTGCAAACGACATCTTTTGAACTATTCATTATGTCTCGGCCCACATCGAATTCGCCGTCGCCGCCGCCGCCGTTCACGCTAACTCTGACAGGGTAACTGACACGCTCTTGGCCTGCAAAGGGAAACAAATAAAAAAATAAAACGCTTTTTTTACATAATATATACATATACACATGCGATGACAAAAATAATATTACAAATTCTTCGAGTCGTGTCACACAAGTGTTTTTGAATTGGTACATTCGGAGAAGTGGCGCACACGATATTAAAAATGGATTGAAAGGGGAAAAAAACACTATTAAAGGAATTTACATTTTCCACTTTGGGACACCCGTGAGAGTATTGAACGGCCAAAGATGTAAATTACGCCGGGTTTTCCGTCATATTAAATTCATTCCGCCCTAAGCTGATCGGGTCGTGAACAGGGTTAAAATTATCGTCGTGCCGAAATTCGTTTTTGCGTTCATTGAACCGTGTATGGTTAAACTTAAAACAATATTGCTCTACAATAGTTATTGCGTTCACGAACGAATTGAGCACACACGATGGTGCAACAAAGAATGATTGCATATATTATTATGATCAATAAATATACGAAGCTTCTATTTAAATATCAAAAGTTACCCCAATCAAATTATCCTTAAAATAATAGTTTTTTAAATATAATTTCAAGTTGGAGTATAACTTGCATTTTTATAAAGGTTTTATGTCAAAAGTTTTCACTTTGGTATTATTATTAAATCCTAAAAGTACCCAAGAACGTTTTCAGTCAATTGTTATGTTTATTATAATATAAATTAAAACTATGAAAGTTCAACGAACGACTAACAATAAATCAACAAACAAGTAAAAACTGTTTCTCAATTTTTAAACAGTACACGGATTTTGGATAGAAATTAGAAACTTTTTTTTATAAAATTACTCTATTTCTTCCACGGATAAAATGAAAATTGTAAATATAACTATTCTTCACAACATTGAATACCATTTGAAAAGACGTAAGTCTTGACCCTAAAACAAAAACCTTGTCTATCAGTAGATAAAGTTCATAGTTTTTTTCTCATACCTATTGTATTGTTTGGTTTTTATGATATTCGGGTTCACTGACGGTCGGTCTGTTCGATGTGAATAAATTATCGGCTCTAGCAATAGCCGTTTGATGGATTGACCATTGGGGAAAAGAATACACATTGAACTCGAAGAGTATAATAACCAAGTTAAAGCCAACGGCCCTGAAACTAATTTTATCTTTTGTCACTTGAACGAGTTCATTCTTCAAATACTTAAAGTAATTATTAATATAATATTTTTTTCTTACAATGTACGGTCATTATGAGGCAGGCAACTAATTAAATTTTTTTTTATTTATGTATCAATAAATTCTTAACATTTTTAACATTATACACACAATTTAGTCTATTTTTCCATCTTGCATCATATTGTAGCTATCCGAAAAAAGTGAACTTAACTCGAGCGGAATAATTATCACTATATCTAACGGAAGGATATATACCCTATATATATATATATATGTATATATATATATATATATATAAATATAAAGATATGTAGCATCTATTCCGCGTGGCTTCTCGACATGCTCTTGTCCCGTTTCCGAGCAAGAAGTCTTTAGTACATTAATCATAGATAATGACGCTGCTGCTATTTTGTGCGCAAGCAAATCCAAAGGGCATGTGCACCGGGATCCGGGATGAAGAAAAATCGTGCCAGATACGTTTGTAAAAACATTTAACGTGGACTGTGTCAGGGAGGGGATTTAGGAGAAGACAGAAATGCCGGGTTGTGTGTGATCTACCGTCGTACATCGCTCCAAGTCGGCACGGTCGGAATAGAGGAGAATTCGACAAATCGACCAGCCGCCTGACACGGTAAAGCAATCAAACGC
The DNA here is from genome assembly GCF_023614345.1 of Adelges cooleyi. Taxonomy (NCBI): domain Eukaryota; kingdom Metazoa; phylum Arthropoda; class Insecta; order Hemiptera; family Adelgidae; genus Adelges; species Adelges cooleyi. The sequence goes on from NW_026095761.1 coordinate 18,249,003, forward strand.
ACAACCTTTCCCCTTTTTCAGTGAATGGAATACACATAATGTACAGTGTGTTTCATGAAGGGTAAGACGTTCATTTTCTCCTAAGGTAATTGCAGTTTTGTAATTTTTCTTCTTGAAAACATTTTATAAAACGACTAAATATTTACTTTTTTTTTACTATTTTCCTGAGCTCTATTGACATTTAAAACGTAAACAGTAACGTACATATATCAATAATTAACTTTTCTTATAATTAAGTATTCTGAACTTAATTTAACTTGCTGAACATGTCGACTGGCAGTTAACCAGTTTTGGATAATATTATTACTTTTAAAGTAATTAAAGTTTAAAATTTAGGACGGGAGGTGGATCAAGTTAATCAACTTCCAAAACTGGTTATCGCCAGTCAAAATTTCAGAAAATTATTTTTCATTTAAAAGTTTAATTTGAAAAAATACAAAATTGTAATCAGTTTTAGAGGAAACGAATGTCTTGAATTTTTAATGAATCTCCCTGTACACGTCGATGCCTATGTAAATCTTTTTGCAAATATTGTCGTTTCAAATGGTGACAACAGCCATTTTCTGCGGCTAAATCCACAATAACAAACGATCGACGGGACCAGTCCAATCAATTATATAATATAGTCGCGTGTCGATGGATAGCGAACGGCGGCTTTTTAGAGCGCAATCGCTTTTTATTATATTATACAGCGCTATTTTATTTTTATTTATTCCTTAATCTATCAAATCCGGAGACAAAAAATCTATATAAAAGAGCAATAAAATAGAAGACGCAAAAAAAAAAACCGCACTGCGTTCCTAACCATTACTGCGGTTTTCCTATCGTTATCACACTCTCTGCCATTCTAGCTCTTTTTACAAACTGATCGAAACAATGGAAAATGCACCATTTCTGCGCTAACTGACTGGCGCATAACAATTACAAAATTACCAAACCTAACCTAACCATCCGTAGGTATCTACGCATATTATTTTCCCACTTATTATTGTTATTGTTACTCTGTGTCAATGATAGTTAAATACAAATAAATGTATCATTTATCAACACGTTATAGTTCAATTTTTTCAGACATTAAAAAAATCTGAAATGCTCAATATTAAGATTAAAAAATATAAAATCTTCCGGGTAATAGACAGTTGAAATAATCAAGCTTTTCTGCGTTTTTCTTTATTATTCTTCATTAGCTAACTTTTTCGCTGTACTGTTTTTTATTGTGCTAAATTCGTGCTGTGCTGGTTTTTAATATCAAACTTTGACGACACTGTGGACGTATTCAAAGGAGGCTATTTTTTTTTTACACGCATGGTAAGATATATATGTGGTTTTTCTTCCCGGACAACTTTTATTCCCCTACTAAGTTATTATGATTATTATTATTGTATAGTCGTTATGGTTAATGCTGGTAACGAACGTGCGTGGTCTGTTCCGGCTGAACCAAATGGGGTACCTCTTCTCATTTCTGCGGTTCGCTCGGTTGCTTTTGACGAATAAACGCCTTTACGCACCGACGCCGTCGAGTCGTTGATCATTTTACACAGACTTCCTCTGTGAAACGATTTGTCGTCGGCGGTCAGGAAACACCGGCATTGCCAAACTCAACAACACTCATCATTCGTCCCGGGGTCGAAATACAGGCTGCGAGTGCTACGATTCTGGCCGAGCAAGTTAGGAGATGAGAGCTTTTGATACACACAGAGGCCCTTAATATTTATGTTCGAGTATTAAGCCACCGTCGTGACTTCTATAATTAATGTTAGTTTATACGATAAAAGTGATAGGCGATGTTTGCTGTGCCACCAAATAATAATTCACAAACGGCGGCCGTTCCAAACTTTCGAGTGGCTCTCTATGAATATCTAACATCACAGTTATTGGTCAGACGAGTTGTGACAAATAAATTACTTAACGTGGACGCCTACGAGTGGGTTCAAAATCGGCCAATTGGAAATTTTTAATATTTCAACAAGATGAGTCGCATTACAAAACAATGAACGTGTTAAGACTACAGTCCGAGATGGGCATAAAGTATCCAAGTATCTATGAGTTTAAATAAATTACACTGACCGAATACCAAAACTATTAATACAAATTGTAATATCTGAAAATGTAATTTATAAATACATCAAATGGAGCCAATAGAACTGTGTATCTTGTATCAACGCCTACTTCTGGCTACATAATACACTGTTATAATGTATTTTAGTAATTTACCGATCAATGGGCGATTAGAAAAAAAATGCATTATAATATGTAGATCTAAACTCTGATCACCAAATTATAGTTACAAAAACCAAACAATAGATTATCAGCGAACGCACACGAGACAATGAGCTAAGAGCACTATTAAAAATGTTCAACAAAAAAAAATCCCCTTTTCAGGACCTCATTAGTATATGTTTACAAGTATAAATAAAACGATTTCAACTCAATAACACTTTACTTCCGATGCGGAGCTGAGAAGGTATTTTACAATGGTGTGTTTTTTTTTAATTGGAGTAGGTATAATACTACTGACATTTTGGTTTTTCTATTATTTTGCAAAAAAACCATGGCAAATCTTCACTTTTTTTTCGGCCATTAAAATATAAACAAAAAGGCAAAAATGGTTAACTGTTAAGTAACATATTAAGATTAAAAAAAATAATTCTCTTGTTAGCAGATTTAAGAAACTTAAAAAAACCAAGCTTTTCGGTGAATTATTTTTAAAACTTCAGCAAAAGTTTACTCAATTTCACACTACATCCAATGTATTCATATCTGTAAAAAAAGATCATATTAATGCCCGGAAAAATACATTTTGTTGGTAAAATTACAATTGAAATTGTATTTTAGACTTTTTTAATTGTGAATCAAGACTTAGTATCAAGGGTCTATAAACTTGATTGATAAAATACAATTAACAATTGTAATATGATTTGTTTTTATATTATTTACCTATCCTAACTTATTTTGTTTAACCTTTTTTTTACTGTGTAACCTTTTGACCCTATATGTTTTCTTTTTTATAGTTATGCCTCGACTACTAGGTCAATGGCTACAATGTTGAGTGTAATAATTACATTAAAAAAGGTGTAATATTATTTTAAACTACGTTTTATGCCGGTTTTATGGAACAAAAAACAAGAAAATCGATAGCATGAGTTTTGAATTTTTCACACTTCTTTTCTCCGAGAAATTATTTTTCATACTGTTGTATTTTTAAAAACGTTTAGCTATACATTATTTTTTTACCTAACACCACTATATTTTATTAAACATTTAAATTTCATTTCATTTCCCTAACCTAATCTATCCTTTTATACTTTTTGTCAAAAATATCAAGCTTGTAGTAAAAACAAAATACTTTTGCTTCGGTTTAAAAAAAAAATGATCTAGTTTAGTCATCAGATTTGACGTCAAAGATAAAAGCCACGCGCTTACACAATTTGCTAACTGTCAAAAATGTGCAAGCAAAGGAAAGGGTGTGAAGAGGGTTCTTAATGGATAACTCCACTTTTCCGGTTTGATCAATGTCGATTTTCGTTCTTTTTCTGGCTACCATAAACAATATTGACACACATTCAGCCGTTGGGACGAAGTGACATGTTTCTAATAATTAGGAAATAAGTTCAATTCACAAAATGGGATACATTAGTTTATCTTACACCTATAGAACTAGTTTCAAAGAAAAGGTGAAAGGTGAAATTATTTCTCTCAATGTTAATAAATATACACCGTGCACACGGGATTTCTTTATAAATCTTAATTATATAAGTGTAAATTCGAAATTGGTTAACATAAAAAAATGTGGCGTAAAATTGTATTTTCTTAAAAATTAAAATATGTTATGCACTTTAATTAGGACGGAAAAAAGTATAATGAATAGTAATGACTTGAATAAGTGATATTAGGTACAATTTAATATTTATCTATTAACAAACTTCCAACACTAAAAACAGTTTTTATAAGAAAATATAAATCTCAAAATATAAACCACCAAAAATGTAAAAGGTGATTGGTATGTGAAATATAAAAAATATTGAAATAATACTTTTTAAAGTAGTAAACAAATGATGATCGATAAGAAGACTAATTTTATGTTTGAAGAACACTACTTGCTCATTTTGAGAGAAAAAACCTAAGCCGCTCTCTAATAATGAAAATAAACATATATATATTTAAAAAATTAGTAGAAGGCCAACAATATGTTCAAAAATTATAACAGCTCTTTTAGTGATCATGATTCTGTGATAAGCGCACTTTGCTACATTGAGAACTGATATAAAAATTTAAAACAAATTATTAAAAATCTTAATTTATACAAATATATATTCTTATCATTCAAATAAACATTTAAGTTTTAAAACAAAAACCTGTCCTTTAAAGTGCTTAAGTAAGATGCAGTGTACACAAATTCGCATCGAAACAATTATTTGAAAGTGATTTAATCACTTTTAGTTATAGTAATTCTTGAAGACTTGTGAACTTCCCACAATGCACCATCACCACTGTACTGGTTTTTTTTATATTCTAGGTGTGAATCATAAAACACGTTTTGTTTTTTTTTTTCATATCAACTTATCGTTTCGTTAAAAAAGTATATTCGTTTTAAAGTAATATATTCAGTAGTTTTTTGTTCGTTTTTTTTTGTTTTATGATACATAGACCATAGCTGTTCAAAACATTGTTTACGATTTCTGAAGAACTTTTTATGGTAATTGGGTCACATCAAATATTCTTTTAGTATTTATTTTAAGACTTTAGTACTGTGCTACACATAAAAAAGCGAAATAAAGAAAAACAAGAAATAGAAAAACTCCTTCTAGGAGTTATAATAAATAATAGTAATAATAATACCCAACAAAAACCTGACCGTAAAAAAATGGCCAAGTTCCTGATCCTCTCCCGAAAAAGTCAGTCCATCAAAGTAGTGATATCTTCATTGTGGCCAAGTCTGCTCTGTCTTCAGTCCATAACCTCACTTCACTCCTACTTTCATTAACAACACTGCTCTTTTATTTGTGTTGCTCAACACTTAGCTCAGTTTCTGAATAAGGCATAAAACATGTTTCGAAATCGTTACATTGGAAAACTATAAAAGACATGATTTGGTACAATCAGCTGATAATAAATATCAAATGATAATGGAGATCGCTAAGGAGATAAGAGAAAAAAATTGCCAAAAATGAAATCTTTTATATAATTTCACAAGACAAGACAAGAGCCTATGTACCTATACTTATACTCGCTTCTCTAAACCGAGACTACATTTGGCTAGTGCATTAGACATGTCATTTTTCAAAAGCCGCAAGTCGTTATCTTCAAAGCACACGAGGAGGGCACTAAGCATCCAATTTCATACACAACTCCGTTTTCATAATTACATATCGTGACGTTTCGACCAGGTTGACTGAAACGTTGAAAAACCTCCTGCAAATATATTATCATCTCCGACCGAACTTACTCAAGCCTTTCTTTGAAAAGGGATAAAATGTTTAAGACAGTTTCGTCGACGAATTAATTTATCAGAACAAAATAAAACTGATTCTACCTAAGTTAGCTACTGATTAGTACCTAATATCGATTTTCCAGCTACAAACATTGTATTAAGTTGTAGATACACACAGAATTCTATCACTTCTTTGCAGTATACCTTGGCATATTTTAAGGGAATCGGCGTTCAATAAAATGAACAAATTATTAAATAAAACATAGATACACATCTCCTAATTAAATCGACCCGAGTCACGCTTAAAAACGCATTGAAACGAATAATACCAGTCACATCTGTGATTTCCCTTTCTCTCTTTCTCTATCTCTCTTTAACTCTAAACAACGGTAGGTTATGCAGAAATATCAAATCACTGTAGTGTCACAAAAACATTGTTCCATCGCCTTAGTGGTAGGACAATAGGCTCTTATCTAAATCGTTCAAGCCGAATGATTTACATCCAGACGAAACCCATCTCAGAACTGTCATCACATTTCTTCTTTCTCCTTTTCCTATCGGAACTCCATCATAAGATCAACTATCCATGTCGAGTGTAAAACATATGATTAAAATAAACAAAATATTCTAACATCAATATTCGTTAGAATGTAAAAACCTAAAAAGCTTTCTGGTGATACTTTTTTTTTGTGCAAACTTATCAGTTACTTACAAAGACATTCTGGACATATTTACCAATAAAGTAACCAGAATTGACTGAGAGACACTCAACTTTTACTATAATCATGAATTAGTTTAAAAAAATTAACATATACATTTTTTTCTTACCTATTTAAATAAATTAGTCAATTCATAAAACAAATGTAATACAAAAATTACTTCTAATAGACTTTTTATATGTTAATCTGTTTTAAATGGGGTTTAAAAAGGTATAATTTTGTTTTGCCTTTTATCAGAATTTATAAGAATGTAAATTATTTTGATTTCAGATTATTTAACATATGTATAATGCACATTTTAAATCGATATGTTTGATGATACTTAGACGGTTTTTAATCCCATTAAAAGAAAACGGAAATATTACTTATTTCAAATATAGTTCCAATGAATAGGTAAAAAGCGTGCAATGTTTTGTCTTAATTTATAAATACACTCTGTTTTAATAAAGTTGACGAATTAAGACTTCAATGCCAAACAAATGTATTAGTAGGTTAGGTTAAGTAAACAAATTATTATACTATTATGTACAGTGTTAATATTACTATAAAATAGTTTTATTGTTTTGATATATATTATAGTGTCTTTATTGAATCATATTAAAACGTTATTTACGAGATCAGATTTGCCTATAAAATACAAGTTTTATGTTTTTTCTAAACTGAATGTTGTTTTTTGTTCTTAGTCGTCTACCGACTTATTTTATCTGTTCTACTGTGTATGCACAGCTGTATTTTTGTAGTGTTTGTAATTCAAAAAGAATGAAGTAGCTTGGTTAAAAAAAAGCAAGCAAAACAAAACAAAGTACATTAAATTAAAAATAAGTATAGTAAACATGTAGCAAACATTTACACCAAAGGACTTTTTTGAAGTCGTTTCTTATTTCATATTTGTGATAGTAGCTTTTACACCTCTATTTGCCTCTTATTTACTATTTTGGTACCACTCTCAGGTCAATCTTTAAGGTGTTCTGTTCATTAAGCTAACTTAAAAACTATACATTAGTGCTAAAGAAATATCAAGAAAAAAAGTATGTTATGCTTGTACTTGGAGACTGTTACTGTTAAAATATGATTTTTTAGTAATTTTTTAACAGCATTTCAATTTTCAAAAGCTAAATTAGTTGGAAGAAAAAAGAATGTCCAACCCGTAGATCGCTGTATTTTTTTTTTATTTTTATAGAAAAGAAAAAAAACTAAAAAAACAGCATTTCGGTAAAGCTAATTTTTTTATTAAAAAAAAAGTAATACCTACAAATAAGTACTTAAACGTTTAACTATAAATAAATAATACAAATTGACTTAACCAAAATTTGTCTTAAAAGAATTTGTGTAAGATATTGCCAACATTTTACATTTAGCTGAAACGGGTCTAATTTCCGATTTAGATTTAGAGTTTGGAGTTTTTAAATAATTTATAGTGTAAAAAAAAGGTTTGCTAGCGTTTTTGTGTTTCTCGGTTTATTGACCCAACTCCGTACGCGAGTAAACTCCCTGAACTATTTTGCTGCTTATTAAATAACCATACAGATGCCACTTGATCAGTTAAAATCCACTTCACTTTTACTATAACGCACTAACAAAAAATATCACAGTTTATCCAACAAACTTATATTTAAATCGGATCAAACAAACTTCTATTCTATTAAAACTTATGCGAATAATTTCAAAATTAATATTGACAGTTTCCAGGTTTAATAAAATAAACCCAATTCATTTACACTAGTACTACAAAATAGTGTAGCACCGAAATAGCGTTAACAGTGGCCCAAGTCACTTTTGTCACGTTTAATAATCATAATATCAGATATAATCGCATAGTGTCAAGTCTATTAGGTATATAACATCATAATCGATAAATAGTATATTAAGTAAAATCCAACGCGCAGTTAGTATACTAATTTATTTTTTACAGTATATTTATGATTTCCTATAAAGAGGCGCTATCAAAAGGGGGAGGCCCATAAAGTCTGACAGTAATTTATTTGAATTGTATTCGGCTTTGGTCGTTAAAAAGTTTGGCTAAAATCGGTGGCACTTACCTTTTAAGACATCCGAAATGCATTGCAGCTCTTTGATATTGGGCGAAATAAAAGACAGGCCTTTCCACGCGTCTGAATTGAACGGCTTGGCGGCTACCGCTATGTCAGTGGGTTCAAAGTACACTGTACACATAAAACAAATCACCATAATATTATAGAAAATTGCCAGAAAAAAAAGCTTTACTATTTCCGGTCGCCGACCCTTACCCGGTATGTTTTCCTCGTTGCAAAATTCAATTACGAACCTCATCGTGTCCTCGCCGACGTTACCGTCTAAGACAACCAGAGGACTTTGGTACAGCGAGTCGACGTTTTTCTTTATCTACAAAAAGCCCGAACAACACCACAGTCATAGTTTATTAATTCAATAGTAACCAGTAAAAATGGTTTAGAACGGTGAAAAATACTATTTAAACGATTTCCCATGTAGGATCTTATACTATCAATCTTGATCCCAATCCTGATTAAGTGGAAAGAAAAAGATTTTCAAAAGTTAACGGACCAAGTAATAATTACTATTAGCTTTAAACTTTTTAACTTGTCAATGCCCAGCTTTGAATTGGGGTTTTAAGTACTCTTGTGTAAATGCTCTTGTGAAATTACCATTTTTCGATGGAGGCCACCGAGTCTTACGATTTTAGATCAGACATCTCGACCGAGACCGGTGTCTGAGACCGAGGTGGACCTGAATAAACTCCACGTCACACTCGCACACGGTAAGACCTATTGATTTTATTTTTTATAGGCAAAGCAGTAGGAGTTATAACTGACAGGGTTGATCGGTCAGACCGCTGTAATGCACCAGCCCCACTGGTAGTTTTCACCGTACACACACAATGGAACGTTGTTCGAACAAACGCAATGTAAAATGTCGAGGTTTCATTGCATAGACGTCAGACGTCTAAACGGTGTTTCTACACAACGTTAAATAACCGGAAATTAATTACACTGTGCACAACAAACCTTAACTGTATCCACGAAACAAAAAACAACAAAAAAATATTGGTATAATAGAATTTTTATCAGCCCGATTCGAATCTGAATGAAATGGAAACTTATGATTTTTTTTCAATAAAACCAAATACATAATTGTAGTCTTAAGTTTGTAATGACCTAAGTCCAAGTGGATTTTGGAAAATCATTAATTTTGTTTAATTTAAAATGTACGTATTAATAGTTGGGCAAAATCAAGATTTTTGAATGTTTGAACTATTTTTAGAATCCGAACACCCTGAATAATTTTTTGAAATAGATTATTGACAATCAACACAGATTTGTTAAGCTAATAATCTTTAGTTTAAATATTTTGAGATAACAAGTTATCAATAACAAAATCCTAACAGTGTGTTTGAAATTGTGTTTAAAAATCATGTGATACTTTTATGTGATATCTTATTGCTACTTTACAATAAGAAAATAATATCAGCAATAGTAAATCCAGTAGAATTGTATTTGTCAATTATTACAAGAATATATTTTTATTTGTCTATCGATTAGCATTTTTAACAATTTTCAAACCGGTGTTCCGAATCAATGAAAGACACGGAAACAATAAATTTAAACGTGAACAACTCAAAATCTCGAATGCGTTCTCCGTCAATCGAAAAATAGTAATAAATTCAATCAAGTGCGTCAGAAAAGGATAAAAAGAAACCTTAGAATTGTTCGACCAATTGGATTACCTATACGACAATAGTATTACAAACTCGTCGAACAAACCGATATATTATTATTATAGTTTTAACACCGTCCAGTACACGGCGAAGGTCAAAAGTTTATGAAATAATAATGATTTTTTTACGTTTGGTATAATTATAATTGTAGTTTAAAATATCGTCGTTGACCGCAAATTCTATAATTGTGTTTTCAAAATTCTAATAGACGTGCCGATGACTTATGCGTAGCTGCCCACGTCATGTTAATAGAGCGATAGATTTGGACGGAGCTATTTTAAAACATTTCTCTTCCGTTCAACTTGTATTATTCTTATTTTATCCCGTCCGACAACTTGCAGTGCAACGAACAGTAATAATATACATATATTTATATTATATATATATATATATATATATATATATATTTTTTCCATATCTAATGCATAACACATAAGTCCAAAACAATTACCATGTCGACGGTTATCTGTTGATGACAACTCATGTCTCCTATGCAAGACACGCAATCGCCCTCTTCGCTGTGGAGCACCATGCACCACGATGTCGGTTTGTCTGTCAATAACATCTTGTCGGTTTTCTGAAATAAATAAAATACAATTACACAGTCAACGTCGCACGTGAGTGGTTAATGGAAAAAATGAATTCCACATTATCGGCTTACAAGTGAAACGCACCGAGCGGTTTTCAAGCATTGCCTAATCCGGTACTTCGCAAAGTAAGTAATTCGCTGGTAACAAAGTAACAGCAAAAAAAGAATCTCAGTTTCACACCTTTTCATACCAGTTTCATAGGTTTTCGGTACCCAATGCATTACTAACTTATTCACTTCTACTTCTGTTACATGCTAGTTTGATATCAAGGCTGTATATTATAGGAAAGAGCGATTGCATCTTACTCTAATTGTTGGAGGTTTTTTAACATGTATTTATAAAATTTTAATTTAATGCAAATTTTATCCAGGGACATATTATTAACGTAATAAGTTTTTTGTATTTCACCCCCACCTCCCCTCCCTTTCCCATTCCCTTGCCGCCCTTGTTTGAGATATTATAACCATCAATATTTCATATGAATATGTAATACACTTAACTTGATTTATGATTTTTTTTAGTTTCAATAAAAATATTACATATAATACATTGTTGTATATTATTATGAAAAAGAAATTAGTATAATACTCTTTGTAAAAATGATTTTCCGTCGGCTGATGAACCTTTGAAAATCGCCTAAACCTTATTTATAAAAAAGACCCAATGTATAATATAATCTTTATATATTTTCGATTATTAAAATGATTTATACATTTATTGTAAACCGAGCGCTTATGTTTCATCGTGAAAAATCATGATTATCATATTAGTAATAATAATAATAATGGAATTTTGGTACAAATATGACCCTTGAGGGTACCTATCACTATACAACTGATTTTTTACTACATAAACTATATAATTAAGTAATTGTTTAATTCAATTTAACTACACTGCGTCGTATCGATGGTACGCTAGTGTTCCCTCGAGGGAATAATGGTATTTAAATTTACACAGTACCGCAATGATTAGAAAAAGTTTCTGTTGTGTTGCTGTACTAACCACGTGACCCAATGAAGAAAGTATCAATTCGCCGTTGAAGTCGGTACCGACGACAGACAAAAAACAGATGTCGTGTCCAAATAAGCCCAAGGCGTCTGCTAAGTTTCTACCCACTCCTCCGCATGCTCGTTGTAAGTCGCCAGCCAGCATTCTGCCGTCTAACTAGAAAACGAAACAAAATCATCAACAATAATCGAGTAATGCGTTATTTCCAAAACACAAATGTTATAATATAGTGTACTTGTTAAAACTTCTCTACCAGAGGTTTGCAAGTAAGTAAATATTATTGTTTATAGTATTGTGTATTATCATGCAACTCATCGCTAAAAAAAAAAAACTATTACACATAACTATCATGAAGTTTATTGTACAATTTTTAGAAAACTTAGTTATATGCTACTAGCAAAATCATCGCACTGGATTTTAAATATTTACATTCATTATACAGGTGCCATAAAATATTATTTAGATGAGCACTCAAATAATGTAATTACCAATAATACCAATCTAGAAAAGTGATTTCATCGCTTTCAGTTCTAATAACTTCCACAGACCTAATGACCTCTTTGACTCCAATATTCGACCCCATTGTGCTGGCTTTTTTTTTATTTTTGCTGGTAAACCGTATTGTAATAATTTACAATTAGGACTATTTTTAGGAAAACCGAGAAAACAATGACTGCTATGATGAAATCGGGACGGTTGTGAAAAGGCGATTGTAAAAGTTTTACATCGAGCTATAGAATTTTGTTTGACAATAGAATAAGGTTGAAGGCCTTTATGTATATTGTTTCATTAGATACGTCTGAGGGAAAAGTAATACCCGAAGCCTTGAAATGAATAGATTGGATTTTATTTGTAACGGTTAGTTAGTCGCGGCGTCCGAAAGTTCAATCTTGTACGGTCAGGTAGGATTTTTAAAAAATAACTAAATATACTTTGAACAATAAGCCTTGGGACAATATGTACAGTGATACTTAGGCAAGATGGGGCGGTTCAAAATTAATTCACTTGTAGTGTAAATTACTTTAAACCAAACCAAACAGACAACCATTAACCCTAAGTCACACAACTCTATAAGTTCTTCAATGAACTTAACCCTATGTAGGTATCAATGGGTAATAGTAATTTTTTCTATGAAATTACTATGCAAGCCACAAGTATTGCAAACAAAATTCTTATTATTATACTTGATGACAAAACATTATTTTCAATTTTTGGTCACAACAATTATTATTTTAATGGGTGATTGTTGAAATCCAATTAGTGTAGTAATATTGTGATATTATCTAGATAAAAAAATGTCATCGTGTTATCTCAAATTTTCAAATTTAAATATTTTCCACGAGGCTGTTTATTGTTACAATAGTGCGTAGATGGTATTATTGAGATGTTTTTGTAGAACTTTCAGAAAATGAAACAAAATAGTACAGTGAAAAACCTTTTGAAATAAAAAAAAATAATATTTATTATTATTTCTCTGGGATATCCGATATTTTTTTTCGATATGAGATAGCATAATGCAAGGTCGAAATGTAAACACCAAACGATGACGTCGTCCGTTGACAATGATATAATGATAGTAAATATAAACTTTACAAAAAGGAAAGCCCATATTTTTCAAGAGTGTCCTACACGCTTGTCCGCCGAAAAAATGACTCCGAGATCAAATAGTCGGGTGATATTTTACGGCCAAATACATAATATAATTGTGCGAGGACACTGTAATATACAATCGTATCGAAAACCGTTAGAAGTTTTCAACGACTTGAGATAAGTTTTGTCGTCGTCGAAAATGAGAGTAATGAAAATTATTTAAGCCAATCCGAAAGTCCGTCGTTTGTAGAAAACCTAGTACCAGAGTAATTGTATCCAGTCAATATAATATTTATAGCCACAAAATAATAGACAGTATCAATCTAGTGAGACCAAACTCAATAGGGTTTTTCGAAATTGCCTTGAAATTAAAAAAAAAAAAAAAACATAGTAGTCGCAAATATGATTAAAAACTTTCGCATACAGCAAAAACGATTATTATTATTATGATAAAATTATTATTTAAATGTTTTCAAGTTTAGGACTCTGCAACATTTTTGGATCTTTTTCCAAAAGTTTAAATTATAATAGTTTCCAAAAAGCAGGTCAATAAAAGTTTAAGAAACTCTTATTGGATTGAGAGCCCAAATAATATAAAACTTAATATTCCATCCAATAATTTGTTTCCAAACTTTAAAAAAAAAAAACATAATAAATAATACCACAACGTTCCAATTCTCAAGTGTCTACCAAAACATATATACAAGGTGTCTCACTTAATATACCTCAAGTCGGACTTCCAGAACCTAAATCAAATACTGCACCCAAAAAACTATTATAATGGTCATTTATTTTCAAAGGATAAATCATTAATGTATTTAATGAAACTTTTAAACTAAATATTTTAAAAATCAAGTTAATAAAATTTTTGAACAGAGACTTTATTAAGTAAAATAATTGATAAAATCAATCTATTCATTGTGGGGGAAGCGCTACTTATTTAGTAATTTCTTTATTAACTATACTATACAACTAAGTGTTTGATAGTACTGTAATTTTGCGCTCACTAAATAAGAACATATTTAAAAATGTTGCATAATATCAATAATTATTTCTTTAACACAAAATAGCATTATTATTAACTAAACAATAAAGTAGTTGCACATTAATTTTACCACATAAAAGAGACATAACAAGATTGGTTGTATACGTTGAAATGGTCATTTTACTGCAGTTTGGATCATCGTCAATACCGCGCTGCAAGACAAAGTACATAAAACGTGATACGGCAATGTTTATTGAGTTTAAATACGGATTTACAGGGGCAACCTTACAGTTATTATTTATTTTCGTTTATTCATTCCAACTGTAGAAAATTATTCAGATATCGGTTGCCGTTTCACGTTGTTAACAAACAAAATTTCAGTATCCACAAACGTGGGAACTTAACCTTCTGCCGCCGCCATGCATAATTTTCGGTCTTTGTCGTGAGTATATTATTATACGAATTGTCATTCCTTTTGAGGCTCTTATTGACGCTCATGTGCGCAAACGTTGATCAAAATGAAAAACAAACAGAAAAAAAAAACATCCACCATCGCAGTCCCAACAGCATCCGAATAACTTTTTGACTTCGACGTCGAATACATACACTGTACGAGATAAGTCTCGTTTAAATTCATGAGCCAATAAAAAACACAACAAAATACATGTATCACGCGTTCTCTCCGTCGAAGTCGGCCATTATATTTTATCCGCTCATTTTCTAGAAAAACAGGTGCAATTTCATAGCTTTTGTCTCTTGAAAACAACTTTCGTTTCAACAGATTATGTTTTTATTTATACAACCCCCGTCGAATAATGGAAACAAAACAAAACGATGAAATAATAAGAGAGAATTAGGATAATAATAATAATACAATTTTCTTTTTATACTCTTTCTGACGCCAAGCGATCTAAATACTGGACATTTTATCTCAGAATTTTGTTCAACAATTTACTCTTATTAACTGATTATATTGATATCAAATTTTGTGCTTAAATTGTCAACATAATGTTTATTTATATTATTATTTTAGATACACATGTATCTTATAGTTACACATGTAACTCTCTGATCAGAAAAATGTTTTTAGTAAAATAATAATAGTTTTTTAGTTTTAATAGAATGTTTTTAACTATATTATATTAATTTATTATAAAAAATAAACCGTATAAAACATTTTAATTAACTCCCGAGAAAATCGGTAGGTCGACGTTTTCAAATAATTTATTAATATGTAATATAGGCGGCTTCCACTGTGACTAGCGCCGATCTGGGTTTGCGCCAAACGGGTGTATGATGCGTACGCACAACAACCGTTAAAATAGTAGTAGATGTAAATAAAAAAAACCCGAATAGGTAAATAGGGATATAGGGCGATGCCGACCGAGGGTAGACAGATTTACCGGGATGAAACCCAAATTGGCGGAGAGGAAATTGTACGCCGGCCGATAGTTGTCAAGGTGTGTGCAGCAGCAGCAGCAAGGTGCGGGTTTTCGGGAACAGCCCACCCGAGCGCGCGACAGACGTGTACGGACAGACAGAGGAGAAAGAGGCAGGCGTACGGGAGAAGGGGGACGGCAAAGGAGACGGTAGATGTTTAAGGGGAAGGCTTGTGGCGGCGAGGGAGACGGGGAGAACCATAGGTAGTGGGGGAAGGGTCGTATTAACGGGTATCCATGGTAACCTTTTGATGCGTAGTGTAGTGCCGGGATAAAACCGGGGGCGCGCGTCATTCTCTTTCTCCGCGTGCCGAGCGTGTGCGCTCCCTCTTTTATCGATTCCGGCCACCACACATAATCTACCCATTTAAATATTTTCAAGTACGCGTCATTGTCGTTTGTATGTGTGTGTGTGTCGATGTGTGCTAACTCAAAGCGACTTAAATTATGCGGCAAGTGTACGCACAATAGGTTGCAGGTCTGTATGTATGTATATATATATATATAACGTTTTTTTTTTTTTTAGATTTACCGCGAGCTACACGAGGCGTTTTTGGTTTGCAGCATATCGATTCGACGATTATTTAATTGTGTGTACACACTCGGTGCGGGACGCCGGGCGCTTGTGCCGAACGCGTACCACACCGTCGAAAAAAAAAAAAAAACACTATTTAGATATTAAATTATTATAATATCCGTAATAGTATCGCTTACGCGCAGCACGGCGACAACAAGAACATTGTTATAGACACGCGTCGGGTCGCCCTTGAGATTGCTTGCACGTGGCCAGCCATTTTATGCCATTGAAAATCATATATGCATATAAAGTTGCTATTTTTAACACCCCAAGTGCCTATTACTGTTATATTTGACAAAGGGTCGGTGGCCGGGGAAAGTACAAAATCCGACTACGGTAAATAATATAAATAACAAATGTGTAACGTGCAGGACACGGGAATAGATGTTATGGTTATGTTGAGTAGACGGGGGAGGGCAGATGGGGTTGTTCCCCTTGAACAAACAGAAATCACTGTGACGTCACAACATTAAGTGCACATAGGGTAAATTGTCCCATAATGCACCTGTTGATTTCGAACCCTTAACGCCTCTGCCGCTCCGCCACTCGCACTCGGTTCCGGGAACGTCCAATTATTATATATATATTGTCATACAGACTGAGAGTTCGCTCCTTTTTGTTATTTAAGTATAATCATAATATCATTTTTCATAATTTTTTTTTTTTTTTTATCCGCTCTAAAGGACCGCACTGTATCCAATCCACGCGTCTCATTAATTCCCCCCCCCCAAAAAAAAACAATTTAAAGATAAAGTTGATATAATTTATTTTATGTAGTACGTCATGCATATTACGCCACAGTGCTATAACTGTTTTATGATTTTATAGAAATATATAAAAGGAAAATGTCAATTTTTTTAAGTATACAAATACATGCGCTTGTGAGACTTATTCTGGTGTATTGTACATGCTGGATCTTAAAAAAAGAACCGGCGAAAATTGAGAAAAACAATAAACAGGAACTCGACTGATGCTCGAAATGATAAAAAACCATTTTGGTTTGCAAACAATTAGTTTTTCAATGGGTTTTAGACCAAACACAAATCCTTACATAATTGCTATATAAAATGATATTTTGTAGAGACTGTTGACACTACATTTGTGTTAAAATTACATTCTGCTAAAATTATAAAAAAATATTTTAAGAAATTCTGCTTAAAGAAAATTCTGTTGGAAAGTCACGGATGTCCACGATGCGGGTTTAAGCCGCCGAAGCCTAAACGAATACCAATTTCAAATAATACAAGAGACACGATAAGCGTGGGAAGAGGGGGGGTTGAGACACTTAAAGTTTATCGTTCACTTTATTTAACCAGCGGAGACAACTCGCAAAATGAAAACAAGCGACACGTTCGGGAATTGTTGATTATATTTGTTTGTAATTGCGTATCTAAACTTGACAGTTAGGAGTTTTCATTACAATAAAACTGTACAGTCGACATGGGCGATTTTCCCTTTTTTTCTTGCTACAGGAGTCAACACTGACACAGGCGCGAATTGCTAGAGCATTGTTCCAAATCCAAAAAGCCATAAAATGTAATAAACAATCTGAATTTGCTTATGTTCATTGTGTTGCAGACATTTAGTTGGGTATATTTTTACACCAAAGGCGACATTTTGTCACGAAATATTTAAGAATTTTATTTTATTGACACATAAATCACAAGTCTTAGACTGTCCACGGATGCGGATACGTTCGTTATCAGTCGACGACATAATATCCTGATGCGGGTGGATGTTCTTGTGCTGCATTTAGAGCCTTTTAGTAGAGCCAACCGTGCACAATATACATGCGTTTCGTTCAATCGGTGGTAACAGTAAAACTATACTCTCAGTATTAAAAAAACAAAACCCATTAACACTCAGCAAACACAGGGTGATCCTCATTAAAGACTGTAACTTATAATTGCGGTTTTTGTAGATTAACACCATTGCCTAAAGTACACAACAGTGTTACAAATACACGGCAGCTATGCACACTTAAGGGTGCCTCTATAGAAACGGTATCATACATATATCACACTCACGCCCAGCTTTCCCGGTCGGCCTCTTGATGATTACTTTGGGAAACTTGACGAAATTACAAAGAGATATTCAACCAATACGATTTACAAATAGTAATAACTAAACGGCAAGCACAATTAGACGTAGTACATAATGGACATTTTTTAAAATAAACGTTATTAGATGAGTTGAGGTTATAAAGGGGAAAAAAAACAAATGCAATATAAATTACATTAAGAAGTAGTTTATAAAACAACATGACAACATTAACAACACATAAATCGAGCCGTTCCTGGAAAAAAAAAAGGGCGTGCATAAGTAAAAGAAAATATCAAGTAAAAAAAAACCCCTTTACGGATAGACCGGCACAATAGTTATATAGTTGTTCAACTTGCAGTTTAGTAGAAAGCGACAAAAAATAAAAAACAGTAAACAATCAAAATTACAGCGAAATATAGGGTACATAAATGTAAATGCTTTAACTCTTTTTACATAACATTAAACAACCGACCTTTTTGTGGGAAATGTTTTTACGCCATAGATTTAAACACACGTTGAAAGCATTGAGTATATATTATATAATATTATATTCAGTAGTAAAAAATATTGATTATTTCCATGCTTTTACAATAATTATTGTCCTCAAATGGCGTATAAACATTCTATAGCTAATTCAAAGAAACTCCAAACTAATGTAAACAAAAAAAAAAAAACAATTAAATGGATATTTTTTTTATCAGCCTTATAAAACATCAACAGCTGTAGATCATCCACACGTGAATTTCGATAAACATCACAATTCAATCATACCATTTCAACATAATATTGGCAGCATTATAATAATATGTTATAGCAGGGGAAAAAAACTGGGCGCAGCCACTTAAGCAATCGATTACTGTACACATTATTATAATAGTCCCTGTACTTGTTATTACGATATTGGGGTGTTGGTTGTACGGTAAAATAGTATAATAACGGATAAGTAATGTAAAATCTTAAAAGTTATTACAAAACAAAGCCAAATCACATTATGTTAGTACACCAAAGTTTTATTTTTTACACGAACCGAGCATGATCAAAGACTTTCCTAGAAGAAGAAGTTTCGAAGAAGTTACATCACGTGATTAGAATATCGTTTTATAAGAGCACACCCTGATAATGGATAAAAAAGTCATGATAACAGTTGGCTAATGTTTAATAAGTATAGTTATATAGCATTACATAAAGCAATGTAGCATTTAAGCCTAGTTTTAGGTTTATCGCTTGTATAAAGAAAATAAACGGTTGAAAATCAAAACGTGGTCTATGTTTCACACGAGGAATGACTATAGGAGCGGGCAGTATTTAAATCACCATTAAAAGTTGAATTACTCCAGTAACAAATTAGTAATCAAACACATTAACTAGTAACTGTTTTACTTATAGAGTTTACAATTCTCCTTTGAATCTTTTGTTTACTTTCTTGTGTATAAGAAATACAATTTGTTCAAAAACATTTTTTGGATGCAGTTCACGGATTGAGGGTTCAAAAGTTTAACTGAAGACAAATCTAGTGGGACACCCTGTATATTATTGGCACACACTTGAGGATTTGACCATTGTAGAAATTGTTTTTTTTTTTTTTTATAAAAGTTCAACGCTTGGAATCGTTTTTACTTTTATTGAAAACTTCTATACCTTCTCTGTTTCCGCGATTTTTTGTATAAACTTATTTAACGTTCCTAAAACCGTTTCGATAGTATTTTGCTGTGTTTAAAAAATATAAATATAAAAGCGCTTTGTGTTGTTTCGATTGCGCGAAAACCTCTGTATTTGTTTTGGCCGTTCAAATTTGACAAATGCGGCTTGAAACATAAATATTATACCGAGCGGATAAAAAAACTATGACCGTCATTCTTGGTTTTGACGTGGTCGACGGGCGTTCGCAAAATATAAAAAAAAAAAATCATGCGACGACAACAACAACGATACAGTGATTTCATCAATCCAAATCAAGACACACGCGGGAGGGAAGATGAGCTTAAACTTGGTAGGTATATTTGGCGGCCGGTAGGCAAAAAAAAAAAAACCAAAACAATAACATTGACCAAGCAGGTATATTATGATGATGTACGCGGTATGGAAAAAAAAAATTATATATATATATATATAATATACACCGCACACGTTGTCCGATTCGGGTGTGCAGTAATTACAGATTTGGCCACCAGTACCGCATTGGACGAACGGCGGCGTACAGCGTTTCTCATTCATAGTGTGCGTTCGGCTGCAAACAGTGAAAGTTCTGAAAGTGCGCCGCTGCCGAGCCGCACGACCGTACGGTTGTCGGTGTGTACCGTGTGCCGTTGAGCATTTCGCATAAAAAATAAATCCCCGCCCCTCCGAAGGTCATAAAAAAAAAAAAAAAAATTGTAAAAATTTTTTTTTTTTTTCAAAAAACCAAAACTACTTGCCCCGCCCCCCCCTCCCCCCGGTCGTGATCGTCGTCGTGGAAATTGCCTCTGTCTTTTGTCCGTTTGCCGTCTCTTCGTCACTGCGCTTTTGCGTTTCGATAGGTTCGCCGCCGAAACGACTTAACGGGGCGACGATAATACCGTCGAGTTATAATAATTGAAAAAAATTTTTTTTAAAAAAGTGTCGAAATCCACGACCTTTGGCCGGATTCCAGTGCACAAATGTGGCCGGCGGCTCGGACGGCCTAGACCGGGACTTCGATAATGTGAGTACATCATCATCACAGCTGTCGCGCTACACGTACATATTATATCCGGTATATAATGTGATACCAATAGTATAAATACCTAGCGAAAATAGAGTAAAATGTTTTTTAAAAAAAAAAAAACCCGTTATCAGAACATTTCTTTGAGCTCCACGCGGCAATAATAGTGTTTTGAACGAACGTTATAGTATAACATTTCATTGAAAAACAGCTGTCAGCGTGTTATTATGTTTTTTATCATGTTTTAACACAGAAAATCGAATATTGATAACAATAATGTTAGCGTGTCTACCTGGCAATGCATTGCTAGAACGTTATTTTCATGTATTTCATTTTGAGTAGAATGTCAATAAAAATATTTAAACAACGAATGTCATTAAAACCTAATGAAAATGTTTCTAAACGAAATTCATTTCTATTTTATTCCCAAATCTTAATCATTTTAAGATACTAAGATCTACAATGTTTATGAACACAGTCACGTAGGTATGTGATCAAGGAAGCATTAACATTTATTTTTTATTTTTCATCTAATTGTAATTAGAACATAAATTAAAAAAATGATCGTGATTTAAGACAAAAGTCCCGTTGTTATAGACTAAAGTCATTTAAATGCCTTATAAAATATACTTATTATGGCTTTTTCATAAAACAAGAAAATACTTATAAACAATTTTTAAACCGAAAAAATCCAATTTTGATTCGTCTCCATTGATTTTTAGTTAATATTTTAATTATTTTTTAATTCGCTAAGGCCTAAGCTTTTATACATAAGACAATGTACAATATATTACAATACTACATTGTAATATATTATATATTAGTCTAGTAGTGATCAAAATTACGGATCATAACTTGTTTGAAGGCGTTGCCAAAACGGTAAATAATATTTTATAATATTCTATATAATTTTTTTCGTTATTACAAATCCCTTTTTGTTGTATGTAGTTGATTTTATTTCGAAAAAAATATATCATCATTTGTACTTGCCATACATAACGTTGTGCCCACGCACGAGTCATATATTGTATAATATTGTTCGAACTAACAATGTGTCGAATCGAGACAAATTATTATTATCATCATTCGAGCAATAACCTATAATTATACCAAGGCACTTTTAGTAATTTTTAATCGTCCCCATGTAAAAGATTAATTAAGCAGCAACGTGCGCCAGTAATTGGATTTCTAGCGACAGCATTCGCCGTAGCTTAAATTTAACATCAACCTCGCCTCGAACAACGATGCCAATTTTACTTAAAAAGTTTTAACGAGACAGCAGAAAAAAAAAAGAGAAAAAAGAAGGGGCTACTATCGACCAAAGACTATAATAGCTATTATAGTACACGAGCTATCATAATTCAACCGTTATCGGATTTCATTTTCAAAACCAAATACATGGTACATCAGTAAGTCTGTCCGCCCCACTAGCAGTCATTAGACCGTTGCAATAGGCAATATAGCATTTTAAAACCTTCCAGAAGCCCAACGGTCATATTACATTAAAAAAGCTACAGCCAATCAATATACATGTATGGACGCACCACGTGGAGTTGTATTAGAAGTTTTTTTTTAAAAACGGTAATTCATTGATTGGTAATAAAACATTATAGAAAATATCTAAAGAGCACTGTTTAGGTTTCGTTCGTTTCGAAAACCGAATAAACTGCCTTTTATTCGTTTATATGATAACCATTTGTTATTTAATTATTCCTTCTTTCGTGAATGAATACTGGAATTATTCAAGAATATTATAATCGGTTTAAATCAAAATACAGAGTATTATGTACTATAATGAAGGATTACACACAAATTATGCCACGCCGTATTATAATCTATATACTTACTATTATTTATATATATATATTTAGTCATATTTTATACAAAAAGTATAATTATATTTGATCAATCGAATCCTTCAAGTGTCACCGAAAAAGCGTCAAAATTTGCATTATAGAACCAAAACAGAAAACATATTTTTTATTACTATTATATCAATGCTATAAGTCTATTTTTTATATTATCAAAAAAAAAATACTATTTTTATATACAATATTAAAAAAATGAATTTCTTATTTTTTTTATTCACTTAATAAAATATGTTGTAACTTGTAAGGAATAAAATATATATATTTTTTTTTCACATATAATTGATACACAACTTTCACAGTTCGCAAAATCGTTGACCAGGCAAATGTTACAACTTTGTCAAAAATGTTTGAAGTTTGTCTAAGACCCATAGGTATATGACGTATACTTATAACCTTTGTTAATAAATTCACTTTATTAATACCTGTTTTCACCCTTGAGCGTGGTAAAATAATGCTATAATGTTACTTTTAGAGACGAATTCAAAATATTTAATTATGAAATAATTTAATTTTGATTTACATAAAAAATAAACTTCTGCGCAGACTAGAAGCATCGCATATAGATATAGATTCCGAGATTTACTGATAATAATTAAAAGTATATTAGTGTATAAATTAAAAAGATAGGTCCGTTTAATTATAATAAGACTCGACGGAAAGTTGTGAGTAAACAATGCTGCCGTTTGGGGATAAAGAAAGTCGGACGGGTGTTTAATATTTCTAAGTTAATTTATAAAACTTGGCGCCGCTGACAAATACACAATAGTTGTCGGTTTGAAATTCTGCGAAAAATTGCCCATACCGGGGTCCCTGTAATAAATGAAGTGTGTGGGGCGACCTCTTAAGCACCGTGTCGGGTATCATAAAACAAACTCGTTGTTCGAACTTTCTCGGAAGGCGGTAATAACGCGTTATAATGGTTTTAATTTTCCATTCATAATGCTCGGAGGACAATATTATGATACAGTTTGACTATGTTTTGTAGATCTGCAGGGAAACCCGCAATACAAAATAAAGGGAGGAGCTGCGTTTTGTGATCGTTAAATACATCAGGAAAAATGATCGTAAAAAAAATATCATACACTTCTATATGTATGTATAGGGTTCACATACAGGACGTGGGACTCGACATAAAAATATAATTTTCCTTTTTTTATTTATATATATATATATATATATTTTTTTTTTTTTTGCTACCGCCAACCTCTTGTTATAGTCGCCAGCTTTTCCCGCCGATATACACATAATATTTATACGGTTCCCACAAACCCTCCACGAGGGCGTTTATATATTGTTTATATTTATATAATAAAATACTATAAAAATAAATATTATAAGTGAGTCGAGTACAAATTTACAGAATTTGATGGCAGAAGTG
The DNA here is from genome assembly GCF_023614345.1 of Adelges cooleyi. NCBI lineage: Eukaryota > Metazoa > Arthropoda > Insecta > Hemiptera > Adelgidae > Adelges > Adelges cooleyi. The sequence continues at coordinate 18,273,026 of NW_026095761.1, forward strand.
TTCGGCTCACGTCCAGTTTGATTTATCGTATAAATAAATTTAGCTATATTGTTGTAAAAGTATTTGTACCACAAGAACGGACAGACGTATTGTTTGAAAATGGTAAGGAACTCGTATTTTAGTTTTAATATAAGTACCTACTATTTTTAATTTCATAATTAGTTTTGTATTTACATATTAAACAATTAACCCTCGTGTATTTGAGGTGATGGAAACATGGAAACCAAATTGTTTCGGTAAATCCCAACGTGGACGCTTCAGAGCTTAACTGGTAGTTTTTTAAATCGTCCCCAAAGTTGTTAGCAGCTTACAAATTAAAAATCAATATTTTTATCATTTCTTTAGTGTTTAAAAAGGACTACAGATTCTAGATTAATACTAGACCAGATTTAAATTTACTTAAGGGAATCTATTTCTATTTGAAATTGTTTTTTTTTAAACTGTTTAAAGGTAAAAAAAAAAGATAAAAATACCTCAAAACGATGGGTTTTTTTTACAGCTTGGCGGTTTACAAATTTGGATTCATCGAAAACAACAAAATTAATAAACGTTTATTATTGTTTCATGAGAAAAAAATGAAAAATGTTACTGAACTCACTGTGTTATTTGTGATGACATAAACAATCCAATTATAACTTGAAACTATTTTTAAGCTGAATGTGACAGCAACGATGAATAATTATTAGTGACAAAACTTTCCCGAAATCTGAGAGTTAGACACGACGACAATATTTTGTGTTTTTAATTATTATTTGACTTTTTTTTTTTTTACTTTTTTACTTTGTTACCCGTCAACATGGCCACGGACGAATATCTAAATTAAGGTGACTGATCAGTGAATACGACGCGAGTACTAGCCAATACTAAAATAACTATTGATGTCGTGGACCGTTTCACACGAACAAAGCACAACAATTGAGCAACGCCACAACACTTGAACGTTTTGATAATTATTTTTTTTCTTCAAGATAATATTCTTTCATAATTTTTACTGCCGGCTATTCACGAAGTAAGCACGCGTCGTCTACCTGATAAATGCGAACCCAGGGCAAAAACGACTTTATCCTCGAATCGCCCACAACGTTACGACCATCAAACAAAGTGCCGACGATAGCGGGTTTTATCGTGTAGAGCTGTGGCGATTCGGCTACCCTATTCATCGGTCAACGCAAAAGGCTAAAGGATAATCTGGAGATCTGGAATGATGATAATATAAACGCCAGAAACCCGTCGCCGTCGTCCAGACTTGGGTGTGGTGTTAACCGAATCGTCATTATCATAATTATACCACGCTATTACCGGGTTGTATCTTCGGACACACGAAAGGACTTCTTTTCCTATGGCCGGCCAGATAAGTTTTTCAACGGGGAGTGAACACAGCCCGTCTAAAATCGTTACGGGCGCTTTTAATATTATTTGTTTTGTGTGCACCATCAATCACGGGTATATAATGTAAGTCGACGAGATGGAACTACTAATAGGAGGATGACGCCCGTGGCAGAGTTCTCAAAAAAATATAAAAAAATAAATAAACTTAGCCGGTAACGATTGCGGATTTGTAGAAATTATTTACAACTGTAAATTATTTACCCTCGGGCGGTGTGTAATATCCACATCCCTCAGCAATATACATTTCCAATTATCAGTGATACTTTGATATCAAAATTCAACGATTTAACGAGTATTATTATTTATTTGATACGTGTATCAAAGTTGGCACACATTATTTTTGTAGAAATTTAATTTGTTTTCTCATAACAGTAAAGTATCGAATAAAGTGTATGATTGATGTAATAAAGTGTAAAGATGCCAGAAAAATCAAATTTCCTAAACAAAATTTAAATTAAAAATTAAGTTTTGAAATATTGTCTGTTAGCGTATCAAGTATCAACCAACGTTGAAACTTCTTACAAGTATCAAGTGTCTTGTTTTTATAATTTTAGTATTCAAACTTTAATCACTGTCCTCCTCCTAAATACTTTTAACGGTTGAAATTCCACCAAAGTCTTTAGTTTCGTTTCTTCTTACCGACTCGAGTCCATGTTTGTTTTCTCTCTCTACAAACCGGTCACGAAATTGTGTCTCTATTTATTATGAAACCGAATGAGCACGAATGAGTTTTACTATACTGTCAAAATATATTAAGTCCGATACCGATTAAATTTTAGAAAACGGATATGACATTCCCTTCTCTAAATGATTACTGTCCAAATAGACATATTGACTTTTGAAATGTTAGAGCTATTTTATTATTTTTGTGAATTACTCACCAGCCCTGCGAATATCCGTTATTATCATTTATCAGTTGATTTCTCCTTATATTATGTAAAGTTGTGATCGCAATAAAAAATGATTATTTTACGTTTGGAAACGGTACAATTATTAATCGGATCATTAGATCGAAACTATGATACAAAATGTTTTATAACCTTGTTTTGCGCCCTACATAATAATAATATATTCCACTCGAAAGAGCAAAGCCGGTATAATTTAGTGGCTATTATAATACTTTGTAGTGGAGCTCTGAGAGAACAAACGGTGTGAGTTTTACACGCACAAGTGTCGACGAGGGTTTTAACGAGTTTGAGAGACTGAAATAAAAGGCATTAGAGACAACCGGGCGGGTTCGAAGATGGTTTCGCGGGTTCTTATAATGAGATTTTCGGGCGTCTTCCCCGGTAAATGTTCGCACTTATAACTCTAAGGGATGCGAACGATTATTTTCGAAACAAATACAAACGTGGAAACCGCAATTATTATTGCTGTACACATAAAAGTTATAACGTTGTGTTTCGAAAATAACAGAACCGTATCGATATTATTCATACAGAAAATAATAATTATCGCTACGAACAACGGTCTATGATGATTTAACCGTATTGTACCCAACCATGGTCATGTTACGATATAATTACAAATTATGGCGTACAAGAATTGAGTATTACCCAACGAGGAGTCGGTATTGAACGCGTATTTCGGTTCTAAGCACGTCATTAAGGTTGCTACTTGGATTTTATTTACACATTTTCTGGTACCTATTCATACGAAGATCCCCCTTGTTGTTTCCTTCACCGCCAGTCTTCCGTTTAGTTCATGTAGTCTTCTTCCAGCTCATTCAATCGGTCCGCCTTTAACGAGTCATTTTGTAACATTAAAACGCACTTTTTTCATGTTTTGTTGTTATTAATCGTAATAGAATAGAAGACCGTTACCAATTCTAGTAAAGCTCATTCGATAGTAATATATTTTTTTTTTCTTCAAATAATTTGTTTTTTAATGAAAAATGCGTCCAGTCGTGATATTATTAATATTGTTGTTGTTATACTTTTGGTTGTATAAAACGATTACCCGCGAATTGAGCTACAACGAGATTTATGAAAAGTTTTTATGTACATCGTTACTAAGTAGTTTTCTACAATCTTGGCAAAGCCAACCGAGCCCTTTTCTTCCGACTTTACGACCCCTAAAGTAACATCGCAGCCAACAAAAATCTTATACAATTAGGATGTGTTTCGCAGTATATTGAGGGGCGTATATAGTCTTCAGCCGTAAAACAGCCGTGATAACACCATGCCAAAATAGTTATAAACAAATATTACATTAACAACTTTGTTGTCATTAGGTATTACTATTTTTTTTTTTTATCCGCCGACTTTAGTAGATTGTATAGCTGTTATATGTTAAGCAGCAACTATCCAGATGTTGTGTTATAATTATATATACACAAAACGTCTTCACAATATTTAGAGAAAAAAAAATATGAGTATTACCATTTTCCATAATACATCTATGCCAAGCAGCCGAGTGCTTTTAGGAGACCAGGATTTTTTTTACCGTTCTTGCCTCAAACGTCTTCTTAATGTCAAACTGCACTGATCGTTTTTCGATCGACAGCAACCCGCGCGAACGACTACTTATAAACATATTATTGCCTGCACTACTATAATAAGGAAATAACGAAAAAACCATAAAATATTAATCTCTCCAGCTATAAAAAGTAGTATCAAGGAAAAAAACAGTAAATGTTTTACTTCCAGAAACAAATAGTTGACAATATATTGTAGGGCTTGTTCTCATCAACGTTGCGAATTATGTGAGTTAAGCCGTTATTAAATAACGTAATAATGGTTATTATTTATTTTTTTATAGGTATCCTGACTTGATATAATATCTTGTTATTGAAATTAAAAAACAAAAAAGAAAGAGTTTTCGTTTGTTTATTAGATTATATATCCTTGGCCATATTTTGTGTAGAATATGACCATTCTATTCGTGACCATTTTCACCTAGATTCATATGTACACATATTTACATACGCTCTGCACAAAAATATATTGTTATAGTACTACTCGCTGTGTATCGATTTCTCCCTATCCGCCCTCTACCCTTCTCCTTAGTCTAAAAGTAAGAGCCGTCGAGACCATAAAAAACAAAAAAAACGTTGTATAATAGTCAAATTGGTTTATAACCGAAGAAAATGTAGTACTATGTAATATTATTTCTATTATTATTATTATATAGTATATGTATGAGAAGTTACGGCCGCCGGGAATACGGGAACACTTTGTTTCAACTCCGGCGGACGTCCAACGACTCCCCGGGGAACGGCAAAAGACTAATCGAAGATCGTTGGGTTCGGGTCCGGCGGGTAATACGGCCTAGATCACGCGGAAGCGGTGTGACGGTGACAGTGGCATATATAATAATAATAAATATAATAACAGTGTAACACGGGCGATTTCGATCGGACAGGAGAGGATCAAATATAATAACGGACAATACACAAAGGCCGACAAAAAGCGGAAATGCCGACGTTTACACCACAGCGAAAAGAGAGAGCTTGCGGGGGGGGGGGTTCTTACGGAAGAAGGTCTGCTGAGGAGGCGACGAACAAAAAAAAAAAAAAATGACTGTAGCCTAGTTTTTTACAGATATATTATTATTTAAAAAACACACCACACACACAAGGGACGACGCTGCGCAAAAAATACTCTAGAGCTGAAAAAAAAAAAATAATAATAGCAAAAATAAACCCTAAACCAGAGAGGAGTGAGAGACCTGACAGGATCGGTTCAATGACCGGTCCAATGTGGTGTACACTGTGCCGCAATGGACCGTTTCTCGGGAGACTGCCACCGAGCTTTATCGTGATTAAACACTGCTATTCTGTGTATATTCTGTTATTCGGTGTATATAAATATTGTGTACTTTATATAGAAATAAAAGGCGGCTAGTAAAACCCGACGCGAAAATATTTTTTTTTTAAAACAAGTCGGGCCATCTCAATAACACGATACCATGTAATTTACCCAGACTAGGGATTTAGACAATTCGTTTTACTCTTTGGTCGACGACTCGTGAATAACGAAGAAATTAAATCGTAAAAATGGATTTTATTGTATAAAATAAACTATACAAGCATGAACGCATTTCTTTAGTGTGTCCGAACTGTTTTAGGTCGCTAAAGGAGCTGTTGTTATAGCGAAAAACGTTGGCATAGTCTCAACTTAACCTTAACGATAAATAATAAAATTATGGGCTGTAACAATCGTAATCTATAAATCGACCAAAGAGTAAAACAAAGTGGTTAAATAAGTCAAACACATAGCACTGCCGATTGATTTGGTCGGAAAATGTCGAACCTGCAATCACTGACCTGCACTAATGCTCCAACACGGTAAACGGAACAGACAGGCAGAATTAAAAAAAAAAGTTTGCTGGTCAGAGTTTTAAACAACAACACTAACGCGCGCGGATGATGTATTAAGAAATAATTTGGCTCGAGAGGTGCACTTGTCGAACGTAAACACAGATTTTAATTATTAGCGAAAAACATTTTTGTTTTTCAATCCATTACGCCCATGTCAGTATCATCTGGAAGTTTCCCAACGCATAAACATGTATGTTTGTATACATTGGAGTTTTTTTTTTTTTATTTCAGACTTCATCATATAATTATCGATAATCATAATATAATAAAAAAAAAAACTTTTACAATTATCCTGTCAATATCCACTGCAATTATTATCTCATATCTGAAGCACGCGAAGTCGACGTTCTTTTAACGTCACTTTGGACGTTTTAAGGCTATTCTATTAGAGCTCCAACTCGCACACGGTATGATTCAAGGCTATACGTTTTATTTTTGGGTAAATTAATTAACAATAATTTTCTTTGCCTTTATAGAGTTTCATTTAGAAACGTTAAGCCTGAGCAAGATGAAAAATGTGGCTTCCATTTAAATTTAAATATCGGAGGCCACTAAAGCCTCAATTTTTCGCCCTGTTTCTACTAATTATATATAAATTATAATACTATCAATCTTATAGAGTAACAATCTCTAAACTGTAGTTTCGAACGAACCTATATTTGTTTGACTATTAATAACATTTTTAAAACAAGGTTCATAATTTATACCTATTTATATGCGCATAAAATAAATGTATACACAGTTTTGTAACAATATGAAGAGTGCTCTCTACTGTAATATAATTAATTTACTTGCGATAAACTAATTGTAGTAGTTTTCAGTTACACGAAATATTTGCATTTTGAATTTCTTTATAAACCCATTTAAAGTGTTATGACTTATGACAGCGTGCGTTACACGGAAAAAGCATTTTTTTTTTATTTTCGTTCAATTATTTAATGTTTATTACGATTAAAATCACATTGTCAGACCATCGAATGAATCGAGTAGTCGATAAAACAAGAGAGGCTTATACTAAAAGACTTGTCACTTGAGCTTGTCTATCACGGTAAACCCGGGTTGCTGTGAACCTATAACAGTATTTTGCAAAACGAACACACTTAACCCTTTTGAAATATTCATAAAAAAAAACCCCTTCACAACACACACAAAAGTACAGACCTCTTGACCTTCACTCGACTGCTGAAACTTTTATCTCTTCCGGCAAATTAGAAAACACAATTATTATTTCGAGTAGGCATAAATCTCTCTCGGTCGTTTACGACCTTTGAAAAGCTCCAATTGAGAATAATAATTATGCCGTCAAAAGAGCAACCACCATATACTTTCGCCGGTACGTAGCGCTCACAAGGACACTTCTGACTAATCGTTATGCGTTATGGTGCAAAACTAATTAGTGGCAAAAAAAAAACACTACCACCAATTGCTGCTTATATATTGTGTCTGAGCGCATTTGGATCCACACACGGCCACTTCTAACAAAAATAGTGAATTGTAATGTACGCACGGGCCTATCCCTACATTTTACACCGTAGAGAAAACAACACTGGAAATATATTGCCAAAAGCGTCTGCTGATCTCGACAATAATAAATTATCGGTAATTAAGTAAACCGATATAGCTGTTCTTCGGTATTCAACTGGAGTGCGCATTAAAAACAATTACTGCGAGCGGTTCACCAGGAGGATTACCGCGAAGCACAACAAACCCATTAATTATCTATTAGCAACCGAATCCCTTACCTCGTGTACAGTCAAAAGAGAAATCCAACGCGGATTCACAAAACCCGTTAACAGTGAAGTAATGGTCACGCTCTTTATAGAGCGGTAAGATTAACCAAATCATTCGGCCACCGCTTTTGTCAAACAAACACTGAAGTTTGCACACATAGAGAGACACATATTGCGGTGGTTAGTCGTGGTTGGATTTTAATGGAAATATTTTTCCAAGTGTATAACACTTTACTAAAGTGGTAGGTATAAGAAGTACGGACTACTCTCCAATACACTATGTGGCGCCAATTAGTCGATAGTGTTTAGAAACGTGCGTTCCCGAGGGACTAGTCGTTTTAAAGGTTGCAAAAAAAAAAAAAAAAAAAACAATGCTCGGAAGTTCGTCGCGTTTCGAAGACAAATTCGATGGACCAGAAAGTTCATTATGCGAAAATTCACCAACCGCGTTAAATGAATATGTGTCGTATAGTGGGCGGATGGGGTAGAGGGGGGGGGGGTCACTCTCTCCCCAGGCGAATATTAAAACCTCGGCGACTCGGTGGTATTACTGTAGCTTCCACGTGTACTCTTTCAAAGGGCAACGGCTATGCTATTAAAAATATGATGTCCGTGCCAAAAGTAATTTGATGCCCCAGGGGATAACCGCGAAAACGCAATGACAATAATAAAATTATCTGACCGTGTCATTATTTAGACCTGAATAACAGTGAATTCACCGAACACGCAAGCGTTGTCGGCAAAAGCACGTCTGATACCGAAAAGCTGACGTCAGAGTGCATTTTTGTTTGTGTCTGCTGACCAACGATAGAGACGGCAATAAATAAATCATTGGGTTCGTCTCGGGAGACGTCTGGAGATTCGCTTTCTTCGAAAAGTTCATAAGCGGCTTTAGATCTAACAAAAAAAAAATACCCTAAAGTACGGAGCGAAATATTCAAAAAAAAACATAGTCCTAGATAATATCATACTAGTATAACACACATGGTGTAACTCACCTAAGCTTTGTGATAAAAATGGTTTTATATTATTTACAGCGTGTATTGTGTAGGTATGTATTGTTTAAATTATGGATTGTTTTGTTAAATGTAGAACTAGTCTCATCATTGTTAGGTTACATTTAAATTTGAGTTATGAGAGACTACCACAGTATGATACCGAATGTCCCACGAGGTTTTCCTATAGTTGTTCCATATGACTCCTATAAGGAGACGTTATAAAAAATGCTATCGAAGCCCCTGGAATTCCTGTTCAGGTATTTGAATTTAGAAGCCTTTGCATTGTCTCTCCAGGATAGGTCCAGAGAGTCCTTGTCCCTATAACTCGGAGGGTCGGAATGAATTTTCCCGAATTTTCAATTTGTAGTTCCAAATAAACTTGACGCGTTGCACAAAGTCTTAGACCAGAATCGGATTAACCGAAAGGAACCCTACCGAAAACAGGAATTTATGTATGAATTGTATTTTGGTTTTCGGTTCAATACACAAGTTCTTTGTATACAATATTATTGTTTAGAGCGAACCGGCGCAGAGTGTATATTATGTGCCACTCAAACGCAAGGCTTACTGCATAAGTAAACATGTATATATATATATTATAGACCTAAAATACTTAAGGCGTGTATTAGTTATTCATAAGAGGTGCGATCGGGGGACTCGCTGGTATATTTTATTCTTCTTATCGCGTGCCCGTACGTCACGGCGGAACTCTTCTGCTCTATGTTTTAATATTCAAATTCAATTTTAAGTCTAATTCAATTTAGATTTGACACGCTCGATTTAGAACGTACGGCGAAATCATTTTCCCAACCAAAATACCACTTCCAGTCCGTTTCACGGGTGCCATAAAACGCCGTTAAAATATAATACTACACACTACAATGACGGTTGAGTACACAATATTATATATATATATATATATATATATAAATAATTATACGGTCTTTATACGACCAAGAAAAACTAAGTACGAGACGTTTGCGTGTCGCTTAACTAAACGGTGGCTTTTTTTACACTGTAATTTATGCATTACGACTCTGCTGTGTGGATCAATGTACAGTACAAGTGTATACTTAGACACATTTATTTAAGTGTCGGAAGTACAGGAGTACTTCCCGCCGAAAGATATCGTAATCCAAACACCCTTCGCCGCGGTTGGGTTTAAAAAAAAATCCACGCGAACCAACAGTTGACGTCTCGTTATTAAATGGAATAAATGAAGACGGATTTCTTTTAACTTTTACATCCAAGGCGATAATATATTGCATCAAAATTATGTGTAATGTCTGTACTAAATAAAAAATCCGAGCTAAGCCCTTTTCGTACAGTAATAATTTTAAAATGATATGTTTAAATTATAATGGGTTTTTTTTTTTTCAAAGCTTTTACGAGCCATTTAGGCTCTTTGCTTCTAAATCCAATTCACCCCATACTTCCCATGCGTAAGCTACGTCCAAGTTTCCGTTCAAATCTGGTTTTAACTCCTCCGGGTTCTATATTGTAGCCACATCAAGCCATCTTTGCCTTGGACGTCCCCGTGATCTTTTCCGATCTTATGATTTACCAATACCATCTTGATAAGAAAGAGCCATCTGTTTTCCACGCATGACCAGCCCGAGCAAGTCTTGAACTCTTTACAAACTGCACTATATCTTCTTAAGTATACAATTCTAAAATCTTAATTCTTAAGTTCCTCGTTTGTCCTCTTTTTTTACATTTTTGTAAAAACGATTTTGTGTTATTATTTTGCTGAAAGCAACTATTCGCGTTCTTGATGTAGTTTGGGAGAGGTGCGTTGATCTCTGGACACAGAGGGGGGGATCGCACTAAAACACGGATCTGTAGATTAATAAACAATTAATAAAAATCGCTACCATCATTTCATTGGTTATTCATCGACAATAAAAGTTACTATTCTTTACTTCCTTTAGATAGTACACACTAGATATGAATTCAATTTTGACATTCTTAACATGACCCTATCGGCTGCCTGAATTGGAACTCAATTCCATGCAATAATATAAGACCATTAAATACTGACAAAAAGAGAAAATACTATATCGGTTTACAACGCTTCGGTGGCAAAAACAATTTTAATCGAGGTACATTTAGCTGCCTATGTTTTGGGGATTGAATAGTATACAAAACAATTTGTTTCATGGCCAAACTTTTATTTATTTTTACAGTCGGTCGTAAATAACGGCAATAAATACACACACGCATGTGTAGTTTTACTTTTTAGAGATAATAATAATTAAACTTCGTATGACTAAATGCGCACACTATACACAATAGTAAAATACAATACACAGACAACCCATATATTTTAACAAAATGATGCCGGAAAAAAAACAAAAGCAATAGTTTATAATATTATGTTGTGTAGTGCATAATATATTTTAATATAGGCGGTCAAATGTAAACACAACTATTACAAAAAAAAACATACTAGTTAGGAACTTTAATTCCTTGGTGTTTAGGAAGAACTAATTGTTCTATAATAAAAATAAAGCGTGAAACAATTAATTTTGTATTTTAGTGGTTTTTGTGTACTTCCTCATTTCGATTTGCTAAATATATTTTATTTGAATCGTTTAGTTTTCAACTTCAACTCAATATGCTGAAATCTCACTTTTGGAACAATCGGATTTATTTCGACCAAGTACCAAACAATTATTTTTCTGTACATGTCACTAAATCTATATTTTAACACATGATATAATAAAATATATGCAATACCTAATTAATGTTAATAGTCCACACAATGTTAAATGTTATTATTATGTAATTAATAACGAGTTTTAATGGTTCGGAGAAAAATGAGTGCATAATTGATTGTTTTTCAATTTAACCATTATTTAATGATATAAGATTGAATGCAATTAATATAATAAACTTGAGACGCCAGTTTTGAGCAATAAATAATACTGTGTTCATCTACTTTGTTTTTAACGACGCTCATAATATTCCAACGGCCAACTATGTAATAACAATCGAGTTGTGCATATTTGACCATCCAGAACAATTTGTTGTGATAAGCTATAATAATTATAATTTTTAATAATGTTTAAAATCATAAGATAAACAATTATTAATCAATATTGTTCATTATAAGTCCACGATAAAGATTCTACTTTTTATTTTAGTTTCATGACCTACTAGCATTTTGTTATACTTAAAAAATCTTCACCTTTGTGCGAGAAGAAATGGAAAATAAAATCAATAGCGCATTACTTATGTGTTATTCATTACTTACTCATTTGTTAACACTATTTACGCTTGAACGATTTTTTAAGAAACAACAGCTGTTCTATACATATCTAATTAAGTCTATTGCTTCCTTTAGGAAAAACATATATATTTTTTAATAGACATACTACACAAATTGAAAATAAGTAATAACTTGGGAAATACCGCAGATGTACAACAGCAATTTCGAACGACGCTCAAATAGAAAATTAGCCAATTCTAAGGAAAAAAACAAAAATCGTTGAGACAAACAAAGGATATATTATTATGTGGGCGTAATGTTCCAAAATTTCACATTAAATGTGAATTAACAAAAGTCAAAACTATCTTGAAAACAAAACATAGCTTACAGCAATACCAAAATGAGTTTATATTAAAAACGTTGGAGCATGTATATATTTTTCGGTTTACTAAAAAAAAGAAAGCTTCTAATCAGTTATTCCTTATCGCTAATATCCCTTATCACTAATCGCGCGTCAATTATGTCTTATCAGTTTTCGCTATCCCTAATCTTTAATCAGTGATATCTTATCAATAGTCTACTTTTGTTTTGATAAACTTTATCCAGTGATAAGAGAGGATAGCAATTATTGTATGTAATGCGTATTTTTATTTCAACTCTAGTCGAAATCGTTCGTGTTAAAAAAATGTAAACGATACATTATAATATTATTCTCATGAGATATAAACAGTAATTATAATAAATTATTCTTAGGCGCACGTCTTGGGTTATGTACGACAATTAATTAATTATGTAATACTTTTGCCAAATCCCCATTTGGAGGCAATTGAAAAATAAGTCTTTTCGTGTGACGCATATAGCATAATATTTTGTTTGTGTAAGAAATGCAACGCAAATATCATATTAATATAAAATATGATTCAAGGGACGCAAACAAATAAAAAACAAATTAGATATATATGTGTGTGTGTATATGTTTCTCATAAATTCGTTAATGAAACTAGATCATTTATAAACAACCGCTATATAATATGTCAACCGAACGTGTTGGCCTTTGGCTGGCAAAGGCGAATAATCGATTTGCATTGATAAAAAAAAATAATATTTAAAAATCACCACCCGCCGTGTCGATATGTTGCATTATACGGACGGGCGGCAATTAATCATTACCCCCTTGCCCCCCTTCCTCTCCTCACACCCTCATACTATTATTAATTCCTATTCTGTTCTCGAACCCTATTTAGCAATAAAGTTTAAAAAAAATCCAATTTCCGACAGTTCTAAATAAGGTCTCCTTATTAACAGACAAAACGCTCAAATTTACTTCGTGAAAACCCCAAAATCATTAGTTTTTTTTTTCCTAGGCCTTCGACTTGCAATGCCGGTACGAATTGGACGCGAACCACCCATGTTAAAAATAATGACCCTAATTGTCCTTTGACCACTTACTCTATACTTTCGACTTCTATCTTTTTTTTTTCCCCCAAAGAAAAAATCGAAAGAAAAAATAACCAACAACAATAATAATAATAATGACACCTTGTTAGGGCCGCAGCGTTGTAGGATTATAATAATAATAATAATAATGCTGCTCTTTTGCTTTTGTCATCGTTGCGACGTGCGCACCTAACTTGATTATATTTCAGTAATTTTGAATTTTTTTTTGGTTAGGTATTTTTTGTTGCCAATGACAAACCATCGGCAGAATGTAATATAATGGAAGTCAAACCCAAACTCTAACAGTGTATGTTTTTGTTGAACGAAATTTAACAAGGACGCGTGTAAAAATGTATTTGCATAATGTTATTTGAAAATGATCGAATAAATAAATATCCTTATTATCCTTATATACTCTTATCGGATCAGAGCTTAAACTCCTCTAAAATGAAGACGAATAACAAAATATAATAACTCAAAAGTAATTTAAATTTACTAACGATAATAACAATTAAACTGTTTAAAAGAAAAAATTGACATTTATTCATTACATCGTATTATATTATTATTTGTCTATATTATTGTTACTATACATTATGAAATCTGACCAACTTGTAAGAACATGCAATAATAGCTGACTTATTTTAATTGAAACAAATAAAAATCGACGAATTACAAAGGTATGTTAGTGTAATAGAAACGTAATGGCGGTTTCTGGTTTGGCGATAATGAAAAGGCCAAGGACACTGTGAAGACTTTACAGAGTAGGATATATTATGTATAAAGTCACAATCTCATTTGAGCAAGAGGGACACGTGTTCACAATTCAATTAAAAGTTTCTTTTCCATTTGTCGGGGCGGCGACATTACTATTTGTCGTAGGGCAATGCAATTGTTTCACCGCAATATAATCCCACCTCTTCAGATCCGGTCAGGCCGAGGCCAGTGAACGAAATTTAAATATTTAAATCATGTATGAGATCACACATTCATAAGATCGCGAGAAATTCCACTGGGAATATAATTTATACATTTTACAAATTTAAATGGACATTTTCGGATAATGTTAGGTCCAGTTAGGCGTACATTGTACGATATAATATGGTTAAGTTTTTATGGATGGTCAGTTGTTAACGCAATCTAGTTCTAAATATATGAACAAAAATAATAATATCTCCCTAAGTGATATTTAGAATTGCAAAACGTCAGAAAATCTAAAACATACTTTTTACTTTACTTATTAATTATTTTTATAATTATACATTTTAAGGCAGTCGAGAATTTATTTGATAATTACTTTTCATAGTAGTGACGTGTACCGATTTGTTGGCACAAATTAAATCCCAGCCAACTGTCAACCCATCTTAGAGGCGTTATATATTGACACGCCCCTTAGGTAAGTAAACTTCCCACCGATAAATGTAGTAAAAACTTCACAATCGGGTTATTTACTGGCGGCTGAGCGTTCGATTTATTTCTCAGTTTTAATCAAATTGCAAACGACTCGAAGGGGAGGAGTTGCCTCTGATTAATATTACCAAGAACACAAAACCGTCGTGGGATGTTCAATTTGCACAGTGTGTATATTGTATTAAATCTCGGCGTTTAACGTGCACCGGTAGTATATGCTTGGAAAACCTATTTCGGGACCGTTGAATACCGGTAATTGAGTTTGCATGTACACAAACATGTGTTGAACAAACTCTTTCCGTTTAACCGAATTTCGCACACACACACACACACGTTTTAAGTCCTTAAACGGATCTGTGTACGGTTATAGTTATATAAATGCGTCGTTCAAATTGGAAATTTGATTTGATAACCGGCTTTTGTGACCAAATATTATAATATTTGAAACGTTCAAGCTGCTAACGGACGACATTTTATGTTTTGAAATATTATAAGTATTACAGTACACCCTAGTTGTTGCTATTTAACGGTTTTATAAGACGGTCATTAAGACTTAAAACAACGCAAGATATGATTAAGCGCAATGCTGCCAAGACGGGCGTCGTCGTAACGGATTGACTGTGAAAACTATTCAAACTAAATTAATCGCATTAAGCGTTTTCATCGAGAACAATCAAGGCGATTATTTTTTTTATACTTGATGAAAACTGCGTTATTGCTTTCCCGGAAAACGTTTCAACGTCTTTAACGACATCAAACGGCCATTAGATTACACAAAATAATAACAATGATAATTCGAGATGCTTTTGAAAGTTAACCGAAACAACTTTGGATTTCGAATCAATTACCATCGACCAGTCGTTCATTAAATACTGCTTTTACAGTTTGGCACTACCTTCTTCAATTCATATCAAAGGACCGAATCGTCGTTTAAATTTTGCCTACTTAACCTTTCAACACAACTACTGTATAATTAGAAAACAATTAAGTTAAAAATGTTCGCACTTAGGCGTGTAAAAAACTTCTGTTTTTTTTTTAAATGATTTGATTTTTTTACCGTCCAGGTTTGTCTATACAGCAGCTATTGTAAATAACTAAGGATTTGTCGGATAAATAAATGAAAGCTACTGTATTATTATAAAGCTGTGGCCCTAAAGCCGTGTAATGCCCCTTAAAGTATACCTACTGCACGTCTCCGGAGAAAAGGTGTTGTGCACTCAACGGTTAGGGACTTAGGGAGGTTTTTTTTTTGTGTTTACAAGCAACTAGATTATTTGACGATATCTCTTTTTTAGTGTGTGGGGGATTCTTTCACCATATTTTCCGGTCGCCGGAACTGACTTTGCTGGTGAACGAGGAAAACTTTAACACAGAGAAGAAAAGAAAACCAACGATGACAAACAGAAAATAATATTAAGTACAATCTGACGTGTCGGGCTGCGGTGTTGTATTATTCAGATTTAGAAGCGTGAAAATCGTACGGGACAGTAAAAAGAAAAAGATAACAAAAAAAAAAAAAATAATAATAATAATAATGGAAAAAACGAAAGCGGATGGACGAGCTTTAACACCGTTGTACGTATCAGCACTTTGCGTGAATACACACAACTCGGCGAGAAAAAAAAAACCAGGTAATGGGAACGCCCAGTCGGCTGGCCTAAGTTTGTTTTTTTGAATGTGCACTATATTGTGAAAAAAAAAAACAAATACCGGTATAATACTGCAATGGTGCGCCGCGGTTGAACGCGAAAAATATTACTATGACGACACAATTGAACACACCTTGACGTTTACAGACCGAATTCGGATAGCGGTTACCGGTTACACGATTGGTTGGAACGATACTAATATATTACAAAAAAAAAAAATTAACGCAAAAGTGCGAAAAATGACACATTTATTCGGTCGCATCGCTTTGACCTATTTTTTACACCGCAATTCCGTATACCTAATATCGACTTTTAAACTTCGAATCGATTACCGTCGTTTAAAATGTTTTGTCGCGTTCCATTCTCGGCTCGTTGACGTCATATGACTTGAGCCAGAGAATCCCTAAGACGTTTACGAATCTCTTGTCACTTCAAAATGCGAATTACACACACACACACAACCGAGCCAAGCCAATCATATATTATATATGTCTACTTCATCATAGCTACTCGGAAGGTTCTCAACAAATTACAGCCACCTCACTGGCATAGTCCTCCGAGGGGAAATTCTAAAAGAAAAATCCCCAGGTATACGTACAAGTTTATCGGAGGTTGTTTCTCTCTCTGAAAGACAAAACTGAAAAATATACACAACTGCGAAAATTAGACGAGTAAGTGTATGCAGTAGACGATGCAAAAGTTGTCAGACAGAAATACATAAGGCTATAGTCCAAAAAAACACAAATCTAAACATGAAAAACTTTAGACGGATTGTATTTTGATTTTTGAAACAATAAACGTAAAACAGAATAAGAATATAATAACCCAAAGGTAGCGTTTTACATAATGTATGTTATATCAATAAAACGGAATACGCTTTAACGATAAAAAACTAAAATTTTCTCAAATGTTTTTTACCATATGCCATTTTTGTCAATATACCACTGTACAAATGTAAATCTAAGACACAATATAAAGAGAATAAAATATAAACACCTTTTTTTTTTTTTGTAAGTCTGGTTAATTTTTAGACCTGCCCCCAAGTAATGTTTTTTTAGACAAATCCAACATGTGAGCTCGAAGGGATTTGAAAGTTCTCAATTATTTGAAGTAACTTTTCCCTAGCTACTATGATTAGAAGAGACAAGGCAGCAAAAGGAGTTGTAAAATATGCACTTTATGAAAATGACCCATAAAAAACAAAGTTAAAACGTTTTTAGTTTTAATTAACATTAGTTAACTATTTGCTATTAATAAAATTACACTGTTGAGTTTGTTACAATGACTCATACAAAAATCCAAAAATAATCCGTCAGACTTTTGCTATATGCATCTATCATTGATCTTATAAAATAGTACCTAGTAAAAAAAAAAACCGAAGAATTATTCAGTATTTTATATATTTGAATATTTTATTAAATCTTTTTTTTAAAAATAATTTTTAAGACATTCAATAATATGTTTTATAAAAAAAAAAAGTTCAAATATTTTTTAACACTTATATTAAAATTAGGTATTTATTAATGTCTCCGTTAATATTAATTTTTAATAGAATTTTGGTCCCACTTACGAAGTACGTTTTGTTATTTTTTTTTTTTGAGATTTTATAATGTCTGTACGTTATCAATATGGTTTGATGGATGAGAGCAATTTGTGAATGAATGAAAACCCAACGAATCTATCAATGAGTCATGGATAGAAAAATAAAATATGAGATTTCAAAAACTCATTAATAACCAACCGAACGCATAATGCTGGCCCATCAATCAATATGTATAACAAATTGTTTATTTTTACAATAATTATTTTTAAATATTTGTAGGAAGAATTGTATTATCTATTCTATCACTTATTTAGAAAAGAGTTTTGTGCTATTATAAGTCGTTCTATTATTTCTATATATAATGTACTCAAATGGCTTTTGTAACTTACAAAAAAAACCTCTTATTAAGCATAAAAAGTTATAATTATGATCAGGAGAGTAAGAGAAGTATGTTTTTATCTCTATATTTTAACCTCGTGCCTAAACACTTATACAGATAAATGGAACAATAAATAAGTTATATTAGTATTTAATTTATTTAACTTTAAAGAACCCAAAAGTGCATAAGTCGTAAAAACTTGTTTGGGTATAACATAATAATAAGTTCTTCTTCAAAAAAAACTATACCAGAAATTTATAATATAGATAAAATTGATAAGTAAATTAGGAACTCTAATCGTACTATTTTTGTTTTTTGGCCTTCGACAAGTAAACTTTTCGAATTTAGACATATTTTATTCATAAAGATAAAAAAAAAAATACCATATTTTGTCGAGTATTATTGACATAATATTTAACAACAAAACCCATCTAAAACTTTTGGCAAGTCCACTATAATTTATAAAAGTATATGAAACTTCGGTCGAGTGTATGAACACGCCGCGGCGCAACCATATTTTGTAACTTCAAGGTGTAGTTGAACCACACCCTTATTTTTATTTTCAATCGACTGTTGTCGATAAATATATCAAATAAAGCTCTTATATAAGCGCTCAAGACCAAAAATGATTTTAGACTAGAAATTATTATCAATATATACATATTATATTATTATATTATGTTTTGTTTCTCAAACTGCCTCCGTCAATAAATCCAATTAACTCAATTAATTAGTAATATTACCAAAGCAGAGCCAACGTTACGCCGACATCTCAATACTAACAAGAAATTATACCTACAGAATAAAGTAAAATCAACTAAACGCTTTTGTCGATCCTGGTTAATTATGTAATAATAATAATGAAAAAGGTTTGCCGCTGTGCCATGGTAGAAATTGCAAGTGCTCCATACTTATCATCTGTAAACTAAGAATCAAAAATGATCGTTGCTATTTGTATGACTATTTTTAATTAAAAAATACAAATATTTGAAATACGAAAAAAGTTATAATTGAAAAAAATTAATTCCCCCAATAGAAGTGGGTGTACCAAATTACTACCAGTAACGGCTCCACAATACTAATTATTAATTAAAAATTATAGTTTTATCTTTAAATCAAGTATTTTTTTATCTTTTAGAACCTCTAAGTAACGGTCAATTATTTGTGAGTTAGCTATTCATATATAAACGTATTAGAATGGTTAATAGTTAAACTAATAAAATAGATAATTTATAAACTATTTTTAATGTAAATAAAACCTAATTAGTAATTGGAACATTACAAATCATATTTAAAAGAGTATATATTATATTAAATACCTATTGCGAACCACTAGAGTAGTTCAATTACAGTAATTCAAACACTATTTAACCCGGCATGTACGTTTATTTTATTTCTGAATCATCTAACTCGCCTTCTAATAATAGGCACAAGGATGTGCATTACTTGTGAATGGAGCTTTTGCTCCGTAGCCTATAACTAATATCATTTTTACCTCGAAACTTTAGTATTATTTTTTTTTTGTCCACGACTCGGTTAGTAATTATATATTATAATGGGGTGTACAAGGAGGTGTCGCTGCTAAATCCGATATGGCTGCCGGATATAGTGGCCATGGGCAGGGTAGGTCTCCAAAGGAAGCGATGTGATATATGCATGCATAGCGTGGCGCTGCTGTTACACCTTTTACGGGAAAGACGACAGTACGAGGACAGTATTAATACAATGTATCACATATACAAGGTACAGAGAGGCCGGCGGTGGTGGGCACGACATGAGTAATCGGAAGTCGATACTAATACCTATACTGCAGCCAGGTCGAGTCCTAAACTGCTATTCGCTCGTTTTGTCGGTCATACCGACGGGGGAGGGTTAGCCTGGCCCGTACCCGCCGGGGCAAAACGACCATCGCCGTTTAACCAGCACACAGCAGTGTAGCGCTGTTGTCTACCCCCTTAAGCACGGCCTAGTCCGTACAATAGAATACGCGGGGAAGGTGATGGAGAGAGAGAGAGAGAGAGAGAGACAGGCAGGCATAGAAAGACAAAGACAGTGAGAGACGGAGAAAGACATGGGCCGGAACGGGCTTAATTAATTTGCGTGCACAGTCAAGGCAGAGTGTGATGGTGGAGCCCCGGGGTCGTGTAACGCGACACGCCGATTACCAAAGTGTTTTTCTTAAAGTAAAAAACAAAAAAAAATATAGCAGTAAAAAAAAGAACAAGACAATAACGTAATTGCGTACACAAAACACAACTAAAACGCGTGCGGTAAATGGCAAAATATTTCTAAAAAAAAAAAAATCTGTTGTTTATATTATAGTCTGCCACGCGCTCGCTAAATACTATATAGATTGATTGTGTTTAATTAATAATATACCACACAAAACATTCCGCGAAGAAGGTCACATTGTATTTTTTTCAAAAATTATATACTTAGAAAACCTAGGGGGCCTTACCGAGGCACCTAGAGAACATTTAGCAATTAGCTCAGTTCTTCGGTGGAGGTCATAATTCATTTGTAGCAAAATGTGATTTTCTGAATGCAAAACGGTCGGAATTTCAATAGCTCAACAATTTTAACAGCAAACACTAGACAATATTGCAATATAACAAGATGTACATCAATTTTTCAAACTCAACAATTTTAAATTTTAAAATGTCGAAGTCCAAGATACTTTTATTTGTATGATGAGAAATGCGAATTAACAACGTGAGTTTATTTATCAAAGCATTTATAAGCCAGCTAAGATAATTTATTTAAAAAAGTTCTATATTAATTATTATTAATTTGCTGCCGTGAAATAACCTCAAGGGGAGAACCATTAAATTCCGGTAATTAATAACGAAATTATGTTACATATATAATAAATCCTCCTTTCCTCGTGGAAAGTACACTCGACTTGGCATTCGAAGGGAGTTTCGACGGTTATTAATAATTGATTGTAATCATAACTACATACATAGGTACATTTTGATGTGCTGCGGCATACAAAACTCTCAATGGTAATCAACCAGCGTTCACCACAACGTACAATAATATTGTTTATTATATCGTCAATGTTAATTAAATGGACCCTTTGTAATGATTATTGTGTAAACACTACTACACTGAAAACAATCGTGCTTATATATTACATTGCAAATAAATCAATCGGTCAACAGACAACCTTTTCCCGGGAGAAAACGCATTAACCTTTAGTAGTAGCTTTGCGCCTCGTAATTTGTACGGTGTGTTTAAAAAAATAATATTTTAATGAAAAACCTAACCAACCGGTAAACCTGGTTATATCCACAACACAGGCGCCATTCGGGGTATTTTTTTTCTACCTCCCGTTTTCGTTCTCCTAAATTCAACCCGTTTCTTCAACCTTTCACCCGACAAATTGCATGATTACTTTTTACTTAAACGAGTTTTGTCGCGAACTCGCTGCGTTTCCGTCAAGGGTTTTCAACAAAAATCCATAGTGGCCGAGGTCAAACAAATAGCCAGGCACGACTAAACGGCCCCATTATGGTCAAAACTCACAGTACACCATAGCACGATAATGTGCTAGTTGAAAAAGTTTTACTCCAAACGTTTCATTGTCGACAGGGATTTTCATGTCGGTCTTAAAAAAAACCTATTACTCGCAAATGTGCCTTTTAGGCCGCTAAATATTATAAGGCGGGCGTGGCGTATAAGAAACAAATGCATTCGAATGGCTTCTGTTCTCGTAATAGTTATACTATACAAAAGTTCACAGTTCAAATATCTGTCGACGGATTGTTGTCCATAGTTATCGAGGATTATCTGATTGTATTTATTTTTAATGAGGGGAAATCGTGTGATCAACAGTTTCCCCTCGTTGGTTCTGTATAAAAAAAAAAAATGGGCTTATGTCAGTGAGTAATAAATAATAATTGCATACAATGAATAAACCTATCTATGTGTCTTTAAAATCATTAATTCGTTAAAATATTTAAAAAAAACTAATTCGAAGTTAAAAATAAAAGTGTATACCAAAACAAACATGAAATACAATATAACTTTCAAGGTTACTATTTTATACAGGTTGCTTCTTTTGTGTGGTTGTTTTTTTAAAAGCTACCGCTACTAGAAAAACAATCATTTAAAGTGACTAAAAAAAGACTGAAAATAAAATATAGTTACTTTCTCGACCCTATGGAATGTGCCTATTGGTGGGATATGTGGATAATGTATTTCACATGAAATTCCTTTTTATACACGCCCCCTCCTTAATTGTAATATAAATATTTTATTTTACACGCACGCCACGCCACACACGATAGAGGAAAGTATTTTTTTTTTTTTTCATTCGAGTTTCCAAAAAATATTATCATGATTCAATTAGATTTTTTGCACATCATAAAAGCGAATTTACCTAACCAGCTATTAGCGCGCGCGCGATGAGTGTTATACCGACAAAAATGAACGGCACGATAATAATACACACCTTTCGATTACATGGCGTGACTAAATAATAATTTTCATTCGAAAATAGTTAGCAAGTTGTTAAGTGTAACATAAGGTTGCTTTTAATAATTTCATTTTAGTGGGCGTCGACTTCGGGGAAGCATTAATAACAGTAACAGCCGTTAACCGTATTGCTTAGTATTGCTTGTTTAAGTAATGTATTCAGCATAGGCAAATACGGACATGATTTCAGATATCGTTGCATAAAACGCATATCTGTGTTTTTGGATTTTCATTTTTTTTTTTTAATTCCTTTTAATTGATTTAACAAAAAATCAGAGTACTTATGTATAACAAACTACACCATGTTTTTGGAACACAAATAGATACCTATTAAAAATATGTACACAACTACTACAATTACAGCAAAACCGAATTCCTGTTGAAAGCAAACAAACAAAATAGATAGGGAATTGTACAGCACTCGTGTGTGTGTGTAAAATCATTTTGAAAAGCTGACTTACACATAAAAGTCTTGATTTATTCATAGAACTTGCTTCCATATATTATACACAAATGTATACAATGTTACAAGCCGTCGTCGTGACACATGGCAACCACGTCTGCGACATAATGTGCAAAAAAAAAAAAAAAATATCTTCCAACGACAAACCACCATATTCCTACGTTGCTTCGATTACAGTTTACAATCTACTTGGTAAAGTTTTATTTGCAAGAATTGTGTTTATTCGTTCCGGTAAAGATAAGACACGAGAGCAGCAAATGGGTATTTGTTGTTTTCAGGAGAAAGAAAGGTGGGTTTATCACCCAAACGAATTTTTTAAATAAAGAAACTCAACCACAGCCTTTTGAGAGGATTACTATATTTTACTAACAAACTCAAAGCACAACATAGTACAATGTCCACGAGCAAAGTATTAATAATAATAAAAAACTTGTATTTGGAATGAAACATTTTTTTTTTTTTATAGTTTGTATTGTATTGTTATTATTCGACGTCTAAACGTTTATTTTCCGTTTTAAATTACTCGCGTGAAATAACGTTATTCATAAAAGTAATTGTATAAACGTTTTGAAATTATTTCAATTATTTAAATCGATATAAATAATATTTTGTAAATGCTATTTTTTCAAGTATTAGATTTCGTGCCAAAATATCTTTATAACAAATTGAAAACACGTTTGTTAACATTTCAATTTTGTTGTTGTACGAGCTATATAGCTCATAGTATATATTTCCTTAGATAAGATAAAGATAGTTAATATCTAGATATTTTCCAACACTCAAAATGAGTTATATAGTAGTATGGTAATATTTTTTTTTTCAAATTCTATACTTAATTTTCTTACTAATTACTCTATTAATGCTCTCTAAAAATGTCGAAACAGATACGTTTAAGAAAAAGCTGTGGTCAAAATTGTACATATTTTTCATTGTTTATAAGTTATCAAAGTTCTAAGATAATACATAAATATGTATAAATTGCCGTTTTGATTTCACTCAAAGTCGCCCTACCTAATGTGTAATATTTTGGAACAACATTGTTTACATTTTATAAAAAACTTATAAGTATATTTTCGATGACCCTAAAAGTGTGTACTTTGTAATTTGAAATATGTTACACTTCACACAATACACTGAATTGTTTACAATGTACTTACCATTTAAATTGAATCTTAAATGTTATAAGAGACATTTTTCCGTGAACATATTAGCTGATCCGCGTTTCCTCGGAGAACACCTATCGATCACGTTTTACGTGCGGTATAAATTTCTGGTTAAACAATAATCTAGCGTTGCCTCAACTCAGCTGCTGTCAGTTGACAGAACAAGCGACACTATGGGCTACGCCGAATAGCAGGAGATGTCACAATAATCCTATTCTAATACGTTTTCCAGTTTAAAACTGATTTGGCACTCGAGTAGGGTTCCGAGGATAGGTATCAAACAGCCGACTGTTTGAACCACTGGTTAAGCGAAAAGCCAAAACAGCTTTACGCCTTTATACGGCAAGACATGGACCATATTGAAGAGGGAACGGTATGATTTTTTCCCTCGAATGGCACACACAAATGAATCGTCGAGTGCTCCGGGAGAGGACGGGGAACAAGGGGGAAGAGTAGGAAGATATGTGAACCGTTTAGGAGATGCGGTCGTTATTGGATGTTTTCCCTGAGCGTTGCAAAGTCGGATAACGGACAAGACGTAGGGCAATAAAAATTTTACGACCGAGGGCTCTACCGAATGGGAATGTTATATTTTCTATTAATCGCGGTCGTTGTTTATATTATTATGTTATTATTGTGACCATAATACTGGATGCAGGCCGGCGATTGATTTATAGAATATCCTTGTTGTTGTTGTTGTGCACCCCGAGCCACTGATCCGATAAACAAACATAACGATGATGGTAACAGTGATAATAGTAATAATAATTTAACGTCATAACCAGGTTAGGCAGCGCCGCGAAAACCCCATAACCGTTAATCTTGGACCGCAGTGCAACTTAAGATAGGGCTGCTTTGTATCGGCCGTATGATTTTGGGAGGGTAGTAAATCCAATCAAGATCGGGTTCACTCGCTGGCTTTCAATTTCCTTTGTTAAACAAAGACAGCATCGATCAACGATTTTGACCCGAATAAGTATTAAGTCGTTAGACGTGTTGTGTATCAAAGGTGGGTAAACTACGGTAAAAAGTGAATAATATGACTTGAATAAATAACATAAATTTAGGGGGGCACCCAATGGAGCTACCTGCTTTGATTTTTGAACTCTCTCATGTCCAAATGTTTTTTTTTAGGTGTGGTTTATAGACCATTTTCGAATAAAATTACAACTACGTATTTCTAGTGGAACTGCAGCTGTTTTAGTTTGAGAATAACATATTTCGGGACTCTACTTTGAATCGATACATTTGTTTGGTAGATAAGTGAACAAAATAAAAAAAGCAATTAACTAAAAATACATTCGAATAATAAAAAATTGCTAGGGAGATTTTAATACAAACACCGCCTGACTATAATAAATCGAGTTTAGGTCATTGTTCTTCCGTTTTCAGCGATGGTACCGGCCGTACCTCTCGCCGTTGTTTAATTGCGTTCATTCATTGAACAACGACAGTCCGATCGGCCAAGGACGGCGGCGAGAAGGCACACAGAAAGCACGAGAAACTTTTTATAAACTTTGCACTTTGTACATCCGTCGATTCACGCCCAACTCCTTAACGGTAGGTAGCTCAGTGCGCTTCTTCGAGATTCCAAAACAGCAGTTATATCCGTCCGGATGCTTATGGAGCGTGAGAGTTCTTGAAAGGAGAACAAAACCACGAGAACTTTTAATGTGTATTCATCGAGTCCAAATACTCAATAATCAAATCACCTTCTTACTTTTTCCCCCACCTCTTCTCTCAGCTTCTTATCAAGCATGCAATATAGCTGTAATCCTCATAACACCTATTTCAATTACGTCTAACCGTCATTTTTTAAATTTTCCTTTCTTTTGTTTCATTTTACACAAATTTCCATTACCACTCTTGTAGATATGCTCTCGTCACTTATCATAACTTGCTCAATTCACCTCGATAATTCTCTACAAAAGACGCCTAGGTTTAGATAACTGAATTAGTTCCAAGTCGGTGCAAGTTTAAATAAATACTATTCACATTTATTGTTAAGCATTACGTGTAAAAAGAGAACTTCATTGAGTAAAACCAAATGTAATTTCCCTGATGTATTTACATACATATACAAATAATAATACTTTAATTTTTATGATTTGAAAATAAATTTAATCCAAACTGAGAAATCTACAGACAATACGTCATGATTCGTTTTCTAGCGTTGTTTGGATTGTCTTAACCGAATAGGATTTCAAGAGTCGTTCAGAGTTGACCTACTAGGCACAACGCCATAATCGTTTTATGACCAACTAAGGGGAATTAACTATAAAATCACTACGAGGCGCGTTACAGTGAAACACAATTAATAATAATATTTCCATCGTTCAGTTTTCGCTTATCACATAAAATCCAACACTTGACTTTGGAAGCAAGGGAACGCAAAAGGGCTGCGAGCACTCGAGTACCGTTGAGATATTATTTTAACGCGCCTCTACTTATTATTCCAAGTGCAACGCAAGGCGGTGGTATGTCCTCGAGAATGATAAAAAAAAAAATACCGCAATTAAAAACATCATTAGAATCATTTTTAATGATAAACTTTGTTAATCTAATAAGTCAAGAAATCAGCTCGACATGAAATGGGAACAAGAGAATAATATTAAAGGGTAGCTTGAGCAAAGGAGAAGGAAGAGTGAATTATGACTAAACACAAGACGGGAAAAAGAAGAAATTCGATGTCTGGAAGTATTGATTGACCGGCACAGCATTAGCAACAGTGTTAAAAAATTAAAGAGAAGCGGACGCTCCCTTTTTTTTGAGTACTAAGATCAAAATGATCGGCTAAGATATACCCTCTTTTTTCTCAGCAAATATTTATTTTGTCGTTATTGAATTAATTAATAACCCGGGATAGGACACGATGGGTCACGTAGACTATTCAAACCCGTCTAGGTATATACAATAATATTACAATATGTCTTGGAGATGCGATTCCGGTCAGGTAAACGTCCCCTACTAAGTCTATCCTACCGTCCTACCAATCGTCTTAAAGCTTTGCGCCTGATTTTGACATCTTTATACTTTAGTAGGACAGATATATATATATATATATATATATATGTGGTTATGTATTCTGCTCGACTTGGATAATGAATTTGGTGCCACTACTGCACACAGCTAGTATTACGGGTGTCACGTTCGGATTACATACACACAAAACGAACAACTGTGTCCTGTTGCCTGTTATACACACCAGCTGGGTTCGACCACCGGTGTTTAGGAAATAGAAAGTTTTTATAGGTCGACGGCAATATACTTTGTACTTGCGACAACATTTGTCATAACATAATATTATTAAATTTAATGGCCGGGATCGAGTTGGGATGACCGAAAATTGATACACGACAAAAGAGCCCAAAGTTTCCTTTTACTGTCAAGTAGTGGTGGGAATCCAAAAATCTGGATTTGTACAAAACAACGCTTTTCAAGCCACTTATGTTAACAAACGTTCAGCCGCTTCCTTTGCTTTAAAATGAATTTTCATACTTAATGAGTGTAGAAAATAAATAATAGTTCTTTTCGTTGTAAAATTATAATATAATACAAATACAGTAGCTTAACTGTTTTGTTAAAAGGAAGAGCTCTCATGAGAATGTTTTTCACCCTTAGAAGTTATATTTAAATTCAAAAATATGACCAAAGAAGCGTCACTATTTGACTTTAAAAAGACCATTACTTGTATAACGATTTTTTTATTAAATTTTCGCGTGACTCGGTATTATATTAAACTTTTGATATTGAAACGCCAGTGAATTAAATGCATTTTATTACATAACGCAAATAGGGACCCCAGGGAAAATCCACTCGAATTAAACTCTATTATATAAAACGGCTACATTATTTTTTGTTCATGGTAGTCTTGGAATATAAGCATTTTGATTTTTAATAATATAACTACCAAAATAAAAAGTTGTCTTTAAAAAAATCAATAACATTATATTATTACGTAATAAAGCAACATAATTTACGTTAAACGATTATACATTTTCTAATAATATTTAAAAAAATATATAGACCATAATTTTTAGTCATTATTGTTTGAAATAAAAATAACCTTTTTTGTTAATTCAAAAAGCATACCTATATTGCTTTTTGTAAAGTTTAGTATTTAAATATTTTCATAGTCAACAAAACAATAGTTTTTAAGAGCGACATTAAAATATGTTTTTTTTTACTAGAATGTAAAAATAACAGGTACGCTTTATTTTTATTTAACGAGAAAGTCTGACTTTTTAAAATTTCTTGTTGTTTGATTTATATTTTAAGTTACACTTTTATTATATGTTTACTGTTTTCTGCAGTTATATTGTTTTACTTTTGAAAAGAAAACCACATTTTAATTTAAGACAAACAACATTCGTGTTTTAAATATAGATCATTCATATTTACTAACACTACATACATTTTGTAAGGCAATAAAATAATATTATACTTTTTTCATATATTATATTTTTTTGAATTTAGCGAAATCAATACAGTAGTTTTATATGCCTGTAAAATTTCTAATTTTAGAATATTAATTATAAAAGTGTGTTGTTTGTGTGTATATTATATTTCTTTGGTTTTAATTTATAACGTGATTAGCAAACTAAGGGTAGTAAAATAAATTAGGTATTACGGTGGACTTATACGCACTATTTATGATACTAATTAAAATGTCGTTGCCTAAAAGGATTTTGGATAAAACTAAACGAAACTACCGAATTTCCTTAATCGTCAAAGTCGATTACTTTTTAATAGAATTTTAAAAAAACAATAAACGTTTCCAAAAAGTCTGAAATAAATTAAATACATTCAGCTGTGCAATGAATTCAACAATTTTGTAGAAATTAAATTATTGAAGAAGCGCTGACCGCAGCATAGCGTTTAAACTACTGTCAGAGAGAATCGCAATTAGAAGATATTATGTCAAGACCAAAAGCGTGCTACAATTAAATCATATTGTCCTTAGACTTGGTCGTTCCTAATGAATCAGATCCGTCGTACACAAAACTGACAAAATTAAAAAACAGAAATCGGGGTTTTTTTTTATATCAAAGCCAATAAAGTGTATAAACTGACTTCATAATATATTTGTAAAATATCGTCTACATTTCTAATAAAAAATTGTCATGAAAATGTTTTTAAAATATATTTTTGACCAAAACATTTCAAAAAGTTTTAATTGAAATTTGTTTAAAATATCGTTATTTTATTTTAGATAAAGAAGTTTTTTTCAATTTTTTTGAACTACCGAGCGCACTATTTGAATGTTACTTCTATAAATTACGTTCAGTGAACGAAATCTTATTTATAGCTACTGATTAACATTAAATATTATTATATACAGAAATGTCTGTCGGTTCCTCGACAAAAATAGTCAAAGTGAAAAATACAATCAAATGCGAATAAAAAAAAAAAAAAACCGTCGTTGATAGAAATTAATACCTTGCCGGCTCGGCAAGCCAATATAGCACCACCCGACTTGACCACTCTGTCTGATTGCATCCCCTGTCAGGAGACTATAATATAATGTATGTATTACTATACTGTCGGAAAAGCCGGGTGGGTTTCATGATTTCGGTCGATTTTTCTTACTCCGATTTCAAAAACGTTAATCATATTTTATTATTTGTGTATATTTGCGTGTCATCGTTATCTATGTACACCCGCCGGCCGATAAATAAGGTTTTCGCGGCACACCGTTAATGAGTCGATATTATTTACTCCGGTTCGCCATGCGACGGTGAATTTATTTATAATTGCTGGTGGTTTAATATTTCAAATCGAAATACTCTACTACCAGCAGGACAGCCGGCCCTCGTCGTAAATCCACTGCGCTTGAATAGCAATAACAATAATATTATGATGATATTATATTGAAATAACAGTTCGCGCCAAGTGCCATTATACAATGGGGGTTTTTTTTTTTATTATTCTTTCGCCTAGCAGGGGAAAATACACACAATGTGCACAACGTATGCTTCACCGCTAAACAAATATACAGATATCCCAGAGAATTCTGCATAATAGTTTTTATATGATAAAGAAACGACGATAAATTGCATCGTTAATAAAATCTACTGTAAATGTGTTTGTATGAACTGAAAATATAATATGATATAATTACATAATCTGCCAGTAGTGCCTATACTACTATATAACATTATTAACGCCAGACGCAGTGCCGTTTTTAAGGAAAAGACACTTCCCCGGTGCTAATGGATTTGAGCGGACTGTTATGTTAACAGCTTAGAAATTATCATTTTCTTTAGGGGAAATTATCAGAATATTAGAATATTTTGTCCGCATTAAACTTTGGTTTTCTATACCAAAAACCGCAAAACAAAAAATAAGAAACTCATAAATTACCCATTTGGCCAAACGTTTCGACTGGCCATATTCTCTGAACCTTGTCGGACGTGTGATAAATTAAAAATATATAAGTGTAATAATGAGGACATTTGTTTTTGGTTTTTTTTAGGAACCGATTTTTCCAATTAATACAGTCCGTTCGCGTTAAAGGACGGCACGCCAATGAGCGTGTGATCAAGATAAACCATATCTGCCAATTGCATTTCATATGTAAGTACTACAACCTAATTGCCATTAATTCAACTGCAGTGTCATAACATTTTGAGGCTGTACAGTTATTTTCATTGTTCGTTAAATATTTATGATTAAGAAAAAGTATTGTAGCCATGGGCCTTAAACAGCTACCGGTTCGTCTGGGTGTTTTTGACTATTAATATGAAAAACTACAAAATTTCAAAATTGTATTGAAAATTTATATTTTAATCGATAGTCCTTTTTTAAATTAAATAATTCTCATTTTAACGAAGTTAGCCTGCAAAACAACTTTTAAAATTTAATTTTTGTCCAAGTACAACCCATCATTTAATTTTGAAAAAAAAAATTTTACAACTATACATTTTTGTTTACTTAAAAAATCTATTTTACAGAAAAACTACTGCTCAATATACTCTATTAAATCTGTATCATACTATACTAAATATAGTATAGTATATATAGTCTTATAATTATTTAATAAATACAATACCTACGACGGTTTTATTTATTTAATAGTTTTTTAAGTTATTATTATTGCTATCAAGTTAAATAATTAAAGGTGGCCGAAATTTCAGATAGACCCGACAGCTAAGATAAAAAAAGATTAATTTTTAATTTTTATGTACCGACTACTCAACTCTGCGTTGGCTAAATACTAACTTAATTTGAACAAGTTTTTATTATAATTATACAGTACAGTTTCAGTGCTTAACTGAAACAAAGTTTATACAACTTTTTTTTTTAATATAATGTAAATTGTTGTACAAATTTATAAAATTTACACCAGCCCGCGCAAGCGATGAGTATTTTTTATACGAACAAGCCTTATTGCTATATTATACTGTTTTTTTTCTTTGTTTTTTATACCACCAAGCCGCGGGTAGTGAATTTCAATTATTATTTTAATAAATATCGCGCTTTTTCAAAACTACTTAATTCAACCGAGTAATTTCAAGTGTATTTATCATAATTATTATGCGTTTAAAATATACAATTTTAAAGGACTACACTAGCGAGGCACGAGTTTATTAATAACTTGTTCGGTATAAAATTCCATAATAATTAATGAAGCATAAAACCAAAAATATAATCAGGACGACTATTCATCATTTTTTTTAAAACAAATAACAAATCTACCTGACCAAACAAATCAGTTGATAAACTTTATCTACACGAGTCGTTTATTTAGTAGACAGTATAATAGAGCAACCCAGAACGTTCTCCAGTGGAAAATAAAACCGCATTGGAATCGGATTTGACCACATCGTTTATCCGAATAATAAAAAAATATTGGGTAATTTGTATCAGACTGTATAATATCGGTTATAATACATTACGTTGTAACAATAACAAGGAATAACATAATATGATAAAAGAGCCCTACGCTGTATAAAATTGAAAATACCCGCACTTTACTCGTGACCGATTCGACTTGAATGCAAAGGAACTTAATACAATTTAAATGCAACATTTCAAACCTATCCCACTGCACAACCTGGATCGTTGGGGTATATTTATACATTTCTGTTTCTAATTTATTTTTGTAATCTTACGGCAGTGTATTTCCGTCATGGCGGCGCGTTATTTCACGGTTGGCGGCCGTTTGTATTATTCACAATAGCTATAAGCCGTAGTGTCTGGTCCGTGTGGTTAAAGAGAGAGACCGGCGGTACAAAACGTGACAACAAAACCCGCGTGTGAGCCGTGGAAACGATGAATTTAGAATGAAAAAGACAAC
The DNA here is from genome assembly GCF_023614345.1 of Adelges cooleyi. Taxonomy (NCBI): domain Eukaryota; kingdom Metazoa; phylum Arthropoda; class Insecta; order Hemiptera; family Adelgidae; genus Adelges; species Adelges cooleyi. Next base: position 18,305,497 of record NW_026095761.1, read on the forward strand.
AAATTTTCCACTTTAACCTCTCCAACCTTACCGGTCGTTGGCGCTAATGCCATCGCCGTTTTGGACGACTATACGTTTTCATCATTCCGCCTGCCTTCGCCATACAACCAACCTACCCCACGCCTTCCACCGAACTCGGGCCGACCCACAAAAATAGATTTATGTCTAAAGACGTGATGTTATTAAGTTTACTCCGGAGAAGACCCGGAGAATTCGCAGGGGAGAAAAAGTATACAGAGCGTGTATAAGTACCCCGGCGAATAACAACACTGGCCGCCCCTGTGCGGTACCCTGCAGTGGTCGTCTTGCCCGGATTAGATTAATAATTGTTCAGATTCGAAAGAGAAAAAAAACAACAACTTTTGACCTACTTTTTAAAATATTTCATTCGTATTTGTTATGTTATATTTGTTCCCGCTCTACCTGTTTACAAGCCTCGGCGTCGTTGCGATACTATAAAGATCATTACATTTATACACAAATCATTTGTCATTTCATAATTATTATTAAAACAATTTTCGTGATCGTCGTCTAGTAATTGTCGGGGGAAAATTCCACTAGTGTGCACTCGTGTGTGTAAAACTATACATTAAAGAGAGGAGGATTTTTTTATTTTGGCCCTCTAAAAAACAACCCGTGGGTTGACCTAGATATTTACCTAGAAAATATCAGTCTGCGGAGACGTTAAGCGCGTTTCAAGGTACTTTTTCTTTTTTATTACTATTATATTATTATCTCGAAGTTAATCGTCGCAACGTTTAATACCGTCCGAACCGTTAGGCACACCATTTGTGTAAGCCCATATATATATATATATATGTGTGTGTGTGTGTAGTATATACTACTTAGACTCGGACAGATTGATTACCCTCCGTCGGCACGTTCGAGTCGCAGTATAATAAACTCTGCAGAATTAATTAAGTAATGAATCCCGTACGTGCGATTAGATAAAAGGGAAATAGAAGTACGAGGGGAATAGGAGTGGAAAAGAAGACGATCCGAGCGCCTTACGGCTGTATATGTATGCAACGCACACGCGCCAACACACTGATGTATTAATATTGCATACGTCGAAACGCCGTTTGATAAGTATAATAGTATAATATTCTACGAACTCGGTAATAGCAGCAGCAGCAATAATAATAATATGTGCGGGTGTGTATGTGTGTTATCATTATTATTATTATTATTCAGCTTAAACCTATACCTAAGTACAATTCGCCCCATATAAGCCTCTTCTCAAGTTTCAAACTATGCGCGCAAAATATCCTCAATCGGCTCTGCTGACACAGCCTATTCGAGGTACTCGTCTAAACATGTATACAAAGAAGGTATTAGGATCGCGAGTACAATTATTTACCAAGAAACCCCTTACACTGCATACTAGACTGTTTCGCGCTATTCAGTCGATTGCACACTTGAATGTTACTCGACGAAATAATAATAGGGTTGGTTTAATATCATATGTCAAAGATATAAATATAAGGACATAATAATAGTATCTTTTGGCTACACTGAAAATATTCAAAGATCAAAAATATGATCAAATTCCATTGGAAACTAAATAAAATATAACGTTACAACATTTGTCAGCTGTTATTTGATTTCGACTACCTACTTATTTTTAAATATTTCTCTTTTTTCAAATCTTTGATAAGTTTAGTAGACGTCCTCTTTTTCCCTGTAGATTTTTATGCACCAATTTTGAATGTAAATACTAAATGCATTTTTTTTAATTATTGTATAATTTTCTTACAATAAGACAAAAATTTACATAAATACATCCAATATAGACATATCGCCATTATACTATATTAGTTACAAATGAGTGTATGAAATATAATTGTGATCTAAGTTAATCAACTAATAGTGTACCAAATAAAACTTGGTCAGTTTTATAGCAAATTATTTTAAATTTTCATATTTACACATATATTAGTCATCTGTTTTACGACTCATCACATCAATCACACAATAAACTTTATCTATTTCAATAGATTTTTTTAAACTTGTCATGCAAGTAGACCAACTGGATCATATAAAAAACTGTATTTGAGAAAGATTGACAAACACCTGATGATGGTTGGACGAGTGACACCCTAATGTAAATATTATATTTCTAAAGCGTAAAAAGAGATACAACCGAAAACGTACAAACTACAATGCGCAAAAACAATACAGCACATAATAGGTATAGCAACAACATATTATTCACACCGGTCATCAATCAACATAATAACACACGTTCGGGTACGGTGTTAATACAAACATGTTGTAAAATACTACGGTCGAGAATAGGTCCATTACACAAGACCGCTCGGACGGACAATTTCGGCATACATTTTTTGTTTTTGTTTCTGGTATAGAAATTTATTAGTGCTGGTCCGTAAACTCAAACTATTGGGACGTGTACAAAAAAAAAAAAATACTAATAAATTATACCGACCAACGCCACAGACCGATTTCCACGCACAAAACGCCATTACGATAAACAGAGCGCAAAAAAAAAGCATGTAAACGTTTGTTGGTTAAATTTGGAAATCTCTAAAAAAAACCCCATTAACGTGGTTAAGTGTTAAAACATAATCAACGAAATAGAATACACGGGCAGCAAATTTTCAAAAGAATAACGTACTTACGGTTTTTTCCCCGTACTTGCACATAATATTCAAAACCGAGACGATTGTACTTGACGTTTTGTGTGGAACGCTTGTAAAAATCAACCACTTGATCTTTGGAGGTAAATGTGACATCAGATTTTCTCTTGCACACTCCCTGGCACTTATCCTTGTAAACCCAATCTGTCGTGTCAAATCCCACGGGATAATTTTAATTTTATACATCAACTGTTCCGCACTACAGCGACAATCCCAGTGGCGTTTTAGCAAATATCCCAATCATAGAAACGACGATGGAATATTAAGCTATTTATATTTTAATTTTTTAATTACATGTCGCAATAACTCCTTACACCTTAACACCTTGTCCAGGATTATGGAAAAATTTCATATGAAAATAAACGCTACCAAAACAAAAACAATAACAGCACGAAGAGATCAGATTATACTCACCCGACTATAAAAAAAAAACAACATAGTAATTCAAGAAGTCGAACAGTTCTGCTATTTGGGAAGCACAATTACGTATAATAATGAATCCGCCATTGACATCAAAAAAATAATAACTCTAGCCAAACAAACGTTCATGAAGAAATACAGTCTATTAACAAGCAAACGCTTCAACATCGAAACTAAGAAAAAATGCATTAAAACATTTGTATGAAGTGTGTTGTTATATGGATGTGAAACCTGGACCATCAGGAAAAGCGAAAGGGACAGTTTAGAAGCAATGGAAATGTGGATCTGGAGAAAAATGAACAAAACATCATGATGGGTTGAAAGGAAAACAAACGAGGAAGTGTTAAAAGATGTAAGAGAAAAAATGGATATAATAAGACACATATTAAAAATGAAAACAACCATTCGTGTATGTAATCTTGTTCTTAGGCGCTAAGATACGCCAAGTTTTGTAAGCACATAGAAATTATTACACAATTATAATGTCTACTATGGTCACTTTTTTTTAGTGATAACTAACTTGAAAAAGAAAAATTCGTTTCTCCCTTGAAGGAAAAACATTGGATCATAAATATGTACTCTTATGGTGCCTGTAAGGAATTTCAATATACCAGATAAACCTTGCCCCGTCATTTCATATACATATTATTAGTTCATTTTCCTTCGTTCCCTCTAACAACAATCTTCAAAACCTTTGTTCTCCCAATCTTGACGTTTAAATTAATTTACATAGTATGATTATGCCTATGACCGCAAAGTTCTACAACTGTGATTTTTCTCAACTCTAAACCTATATTCAGAGTCTCCAAACGTTTCTGTCATTTTAAAGAATACGGCCGCCCGGTAAGTTTTTGGTTTTGAGTTACTAAAATAATTAATAATCATAAAAGTCGTCATTCGCCGTGCCAATGGAGACGGCGGCGGAAAGTCAGGTTTGGAAACTACCAGCTTGGAAACTTTGAGCAGTTATTTTGACATTTTGATAAGACGTCCGAATAATATTTCTGAACCGACAAGAATAATTAATTATCCATCATCTAACCTAACCCGTAATCGTTAGTGCCTTTATGTTGTTGTGGCTTTCAGCCAAAGCGGATGAGAGCGCACACGACTATACTGACAGCCATGTTGGGCCCTTGTAAGCACTTTTGTGTTGACAGTAAATTTTTCTTAGTTATTTTCAAGCCATAACTCGTTAAAACATAGAAATAGTTTAATAGTAAAAATCGTTGTTGATACATTTGAAATAAATTGAAGGGTTTTTAGTGCAATCATTGCTATGAACTCAGGTTCCAATGTCCTGGATTCACTTGTGATACAAACATACCTACTTTATCAATATACATGAGTATACTTTTTCTTATTTGTGTGTTTGTTATTAGGCTAACAATAATGATCAAATAGACGAAACATGAAAATCGATTACATAATATACTGTTTGGTGTAATTTAGTTAAAAAATTGTTAGTAATCAAATAATTATTTGACGTCCGCTTATACACCATTATAACCGTGTAATCGTATACATAATTCAACGATATTGTCTAATAAATATTTTATTGCTAAATTATACTGTAAACAAGAAGTTTAAAAAAAAATCACTAGCGCTACGCGGTATTCGATTAAATATTCAATAAGAGCAAAACCTCGACATAAATAAACTATTATGTATTAGCTGGGCTAATACAATAAAGGAAAATAGGTCGTTCTAACCACATTTTTTTCCATTAAGATTAAAACTATAATTTAAAACAAAAAATTGGGGGAAAGTTTTAATTAGAACATAATATCATATCATATTATAAAATACATATTATCATTTATAATACACAACTGACCAAATCGACCAGTAAATTCAATAAAAATAGTATAGTTGACTTATCAATATAATAAACATTTGTTGAATCGGAAATAAATCATGGTTCATTTAGCCAATAGACTAATTAGACTACTTGGTTTGTTCCACAAATATCCTGTATATATTTAAATTATTGTAGATTTACATTTTGTTTACTTTTGTAGTCTGTAGACAACATAATACTGATTGAGGATTTAGTTGAATTAATAATTGTTTTATATTCTAATCAATGGCATACAATTCTTACTTGAATAATGATAAAATCGAACATTTTGTAAAAGGTTTTTTACCAGCTATTTTTTAATTGTAACAAATATCCTATTGTTAAACATGTAAGTTAGTATTAATTGTAATAATTTTTAGATTGGTGTAGTATGTACAATATAAACCGTGGCCATTATTTCACATTATTTTGACATTGTTCGTCCTATAAAGGAATACTAACGGTCGGGTTTGACTAGAGTATAAATTATTTTACTGGTGATCATAAAATAAATATTTAATGGTTTGTAAATAATTTGACCGGTAGTATGTCTACCGGATGATCCGTTAACTGCGTTTTTTCTCTCCATATTTTAACTCTTATCGACGAGGCAGACTAATGACTAGTATAAAATAATAGAAGTCAGCTTCACTAACTTTTCCGTGTAATTTAACTATTTAACAGTATACTAAAAAAAAAAAAAAAATTATCTATCTGCTGCACACATTTATTCAACCGTCATCTTCAATCGGTATATACTTGCTACTCCGAAATTGCGTTTAAGTTCCTATACTTTCGGTAAACGTTAAAACAATTTATTTCAAAATCAAACACCAAATGACCCGTTTGCAGTATTTCCATCAGCGATTCCATTTTCGGACGATCATTGACGTGGTGTAGCATTTTCATAAACTTAACCAAGTGGAAAAAAACCGAGCGACATCCTGACAGCATTTTAATGAAAATGGAATGAAAAAAATCACATTTTTCACGGTAGCGCGAACACACAACAATCAAAAAATAAATACATTTCTGACAAATGCGGTACAATATAACCGAAGAATGGTACAAAAAACAAAACGCAAAAGGAACGCCATTCGAGTTGTATTCGAGTGATTGCATATTATATGATTTTCAAAATACATTCGAAAACTTACAATCTATAACCAGCGACACGTGTATCATTTGAATATTGCCAAACCGATTGAACACAGCACTCAACATGCGCTGTGCAAATAATGTCAGAACTAAATTGTAATTTATATATGCAATGTACGAATGCCCAATAGAACTTCCAATTTTACTGGTAATTGCCCACCACACTGAAACCCTCCCAACTTATTACAGACTTCACATTTTTTTCAAAGCCACTATCGCTTTTAACACCGATCAAGAACTATTAAAAACCTTTAGTAGAATTTTTCTTTTAAATATTGCTAGTTTTTTTTTCAACCTTTGTCAAAGCCTACGACTCACAATAACAGACACGCGAGCACACAACGCAATGACCGGAATACGGTACTAGTTTGGATTTAAAATCTTTTCTTAACGCAACAGAGCATTTATTAGTTTTATTTATTTTGTCATTGGTATAGTATTTATTTCTGAGTGTATCTCTTATTAACCACAATTATTGTCAAAAAAAAAAAAATGCAAAAGTCTATTTAAAAATCTATTGTTACACACACATTACATTCCGTTTTCCTCGTTCCTCTATGTATTATTTCTTGTATTGCTCACTTTATTACTGTCAACACTGATATCTCTTTTTTTTTTTGTTTACCAAGAGACTTCTATCTATAAAATTCCATTTATTTTCTTTCTATTATTGTTGTATTGAGATTATACTTCTAATTATTCATTTTGAACTTGGCCCGTTCATATTAGAGGTCCCTATTACACGTGTATTCGATTACACACGAAACCCGTGTAATTAACATACACGTGTATATACACGTGTATTCAAAAACATTTATTTTTGTTGTTAATTTTAGTTTTACGTTTAATATAACGTCTATTTAATTATACGAACTCAAACACAAGTATAATTGTGTAAATACGTTAACTCAAACTAAAATCGTTGACAAAATACATTTTTTTAAGCACACGTGTATTTATAATTACACGGGTTTCGTGTACACGTGTGTTTAAATTACACGTTTAAAATCACAGACACTAGTTCGTAATGTAATAACAAAAAACTATTGTTGGCGATTCGATTTTTGCTTTCTCAAACAGGAAGCTACAGCTGTTATATTCATTTCTAGCGTAAGTAGAATTCGTTTTTGAGGAATTCGTGAGGTGCCCAATGATTTTCGTTTTTCTTCCTTCATGATTCGTTTTTCGTTTTTGCCAACAGCGGCGGCGGCGGCGGGTGTTTCAACATTGAGCGGATGAAGTTGCCCCCATGATGCCCGTTATGCTGATCCAGCACCACTTGGCCGCAGACATATTCGAGTGCTTTACCGTTCGGATGACGGTATCTCATTCACCGGCACATCGGGCAATGCGCTACTACCGAATCTGGATATACACGTGCAACACCGTACTACTGGTCTGCGTCGTCTGCTTCGTGGTGATCGCCTGCCGGCTGGTGGTCGCCGACCAACGGCGGCACCTTGTTCCCGACCTAAACCTGGCCCACCCTAGCCTGTTGTACGCGTACGCCGCGCTGGCGGTCCAGTGCGGATTCCTGCAGCTGGTCGGCTGCCTGGGGGCGCGCACGCTCAACGAGCGGCTGTTGAACATCTACTGGCTAATGCTGCTGGGGCTGCTCATCGGCGACGCCGTGCTGGGCGTGTACTGGGTGTACAGGTACGACAAAATGGTCGCCAAACTCAAACCGACCCTGCGGCACAGGCTGTCCGCCGACTTCGACACCGACCCGGAGTTCACCGTCATCTGGAACGCCATGCAGCGCGAGCACAACTGTTGCGGCGTGGACGGGCCCCAGGACTACTTTAATGGCACTCTACAAGTCGGTAAGTGAAAACGGCTGGAGACGAATCCCACGTTGTACTGACCCGTTAGCACACGTTAGCTGATTAGGTACATGAGTTACTATAAAAAAAAAAACCACATGGACCGCGAGTGTCTTCAAAATACAACCCCTTATATTGGTGACAAAAAGTACTGCACGAAAGTGTATAGGAACATGGATATGTCTTAATATACATAGTATAGGACCCTGGTACTTTGGCCAATATCCTAGAAAGGTTAGAAGCTATAGTAGAAAATAACTTAAGCAGTATGTAAACAGACGAGAGGCGAATTTAAGACAAAGAATCTGAATGCCGGTCTAAAGACGTGAGGTGTTAAGTTTTCAAATAAAAGTTTTACAACGACAATGTTTTACAAAGACAACTTGTTATAAACTACACCCAACCATTAGCTAGAAAACTCTATCAGTAATTTGTTAAATTGTACATACTGATTTACTAACTCTAAGCCAACATAACTTAACTAGTTTTATAAAAACTAATTAAATACTTAGTATAACTGCGGACACGTGGATTTACATTTTTTTAACATACGCTTTAAGTAACGTTGAGCCGTTCATAATATTTTGAAATTTATGTTTGATGATGACATTATGAGATTATGATGCATAATGAGACCAGAACTTTCCTTCTAACCCATCCCGTTAAAACGCAGACGGTTTTTTTAAGATAAGAAGAGACTGAAGAAAAACCACATACATTTTTACCGTCCATAAAAGTTCCGTTAACACTAGTCGCACCAGTTTTACGTCTTACGTATATTTTATTGTAGCTTGAAGTTCCATCAAAACTGTGCAAAACTTTTCAAACTCATACATATGTAAATAATACTTAATACTTTTTTTTGTCGCACACTTTCTACAAATAGTTTCACAAAAAACTGCAATAAGAATGCACTGAGATAGAAAGGGATGGAAAAACACACACAATAAACAAAATGGTTAAATGTAATCATAATATAATGAATGAATGATGTAAGTGTGGAAGTTTTTGGCAACAGCTTCAAATGTAGGTTGAGAATAATTATAATACGAATGGTGACTCAATTAGTACGTGGTAGTAGTGAGGAATTAAAAGACAGGTAATATAACAGATAGATACATTGGATAAAACGGCTACGCATAACCAAATCTAAAACGGAATACTTTTATGTTGAGTAACGCCAAGTTGTACACTGCCCTGCTAAGCAAAAGTGACCGCAACTAGAAAAAAACCAGTTGGCAACAGAAACTAAGTACAATATCGGTTTTTTTACCAAGTTTTAATCGGATTTTGTCTCATTTTGTTTTTTTTTTGTTTTTAGTAGAACGTCTCGCAGACTACATGGCCGTGGTGCCGGACAGCTGCTGTTACCATCAACCCGAGGTGATCGCTTCGCCTTTCAGGAGGGACTACTGGCCGCCGTTGTCGACCACGATAGCCACGTTCACAACCGTGCAAACAGACGAACACGACAACATGGAAGAGATGCCGATCAAATGCCGGTTGCCCGCCCACCGATACTTTCATCCGGGCTGTGAACGGGCGCTCATGGCGTGGATGCGCAGGAGCGCCGACGTTCTGTTCGTCCTGGGTTACTGCGTCATATCGTTCTTGAAGCTGTGCTTCCTGGGCATCTTGAGGTGAGTGACACGCTGCAGTGAATCGCTGCTAGCCGCGGCAGTCTAAAGCGGCCGTCGCACGTGTTCCAGGTACGAGATACGAGAGATGATACAGAAGATCAAGATACTGCACGGCGATGCGGCCCGGCTAGAGTTGGTCAGCGTGCCCCAAGCGGCCGGCAAACTGTTGCAAAAGGTAGAGCACAACGGCAGCGTAGTGCGGGTGTCGAACACGTCCCGGCAAGACACCATAACAGGCGAGTAGGACGGGCGTTTATTTTAAATCGTCCGCAAATATTGAACCACCGCGTGTACTATGACCGGGGCTCGGAACTTAAAGCATTTGCTTATTTTTTTTTTTGGATTAACATAAAACGTAGCAGAGCGCTACACAAGTTTATGGCGGCACGCTACAACGATTTATTACATCAAATTTGAAAGTGCTTTTTTTTTGCTAATTTGGAGGTTTTTTTTAGAAAAAAAAAAATGCTTTTTCATAGTTTTTTCCGCTTTTTTTGCTTATCTTCTACATTTAAGTACATTTAAAACACAATGACAAATATTCCAGCGCTGTATAAACGCCGCATTGCGAAAAATCAAACTATGACTAATTCCTGGTATTTCGGCGGTATTAATACATCATATATTGTCTAAATAGTACCGTAATGCGATAAACACAAAAGGTAAGGGATAACGTAATATTGATTAATGATTTGTCCGTCTCGGTCGCGGGTTTGTATTCAAACCGGTTTTTATTGTAGTCTTGGAAAATAGGCAAAAAACATCTAGTATTTATAAGGGGACATTTTTTTACGGAATACCGCGTTTTTCGTGGTAAGTAGGAGGGTTAATATTTTTGAGATTGCTTTTTTTTTTTGAGTCCTTATAGCGAAGTTTTTCAGCGCTTATATTGATGATTTTAAGAGCTTTGAAGTGCCGAGCCCGGAATTCATGACGATTGCACCGTTTTGACATTGTTGCCTTGCCGTTTACAGAAGCGTGTACGGAGGCGTCTAAGCCGTTGTTCAAAGGTCGTTCGGTGGAAGCGACGTTCAGGGTAAAGTCGTCGAATATGGACGGCAACGAGTCGGATACCAACAGCCACAGTGCGTTGCTGCTGTGCGACGACAAACACTTGACCGGCTCGTCCAGCAAGAGCAACTACGAGCTGCACGAGCTGAGGGACGTGAACCGGTTGCTGATCACCAGACACAAGAACCAAGTATGACTACGGCAATGCGTGGCCGCTTGGTTCAGCTTGATCGAGAGCAGCAACCGCAGCAAGTTCCCGTTACTGACGATGCCCAAACAGCATACGAGTTATTGATAGACAGTAAGAACATAATTCAAATTAAAAGAAAACACTAAACCCTCCAAAAAAAAAAAAAAAAAAAAAAAACCTTTAATTTATTATATAAATACCTCATACTATATTACGTTCAAACGGGGTGTACAACAATTTTTTATACTTCTTCCATTCGACGTTATATTATTATTATATTGTCTTTGTGAGCCACGAGGGCATATGTGCGTCAAAGGACACTTGGCTTCTGTTAGTGTGTATAAATAAACAAGGGTCAATCTCGATTTTCCGGTTGATCGAATTACTGTATAACGGCGAACTGTTGATACTGTTTAATAGAGAACAAAAAAAAACCACAACGGTCGTTTTCAAAAACGACCAAATGTGACCCTTTTTAGACCCAGTCCAAGGTCTCCGTTCCCGAAGGGCTTATAGAAGCTAAAAGGACCAAAGTCCAAGACACTTTTTAATCATTTTTACGATACTATAATGTGGGTATTCTAAATGTGTTTAGATAATAAACAATAATCGAAAATTGGACACAAAGTGACATCATCATAACTTTTGCCGTTTAACCGCAGACATTTAATTTGTAATTTTGAATTTTGTAATATAAAAACATATTTTAACATATTTCAGGTATACCTGAAAAAAAAACTGAACAATATAGTTTGTAAATAATAAATTTTAAAAATTTTGTTAAAAATACATTATAAAGAAGTAAGAAGTGAGATTAGAAGATCTTAAACCGTCACGCCACAGAAATCCAGGTTCACTGTGATATTTACACAGATGGATTAGTGCATATATAATATTATATCCTATTAGGGCGGTCTTTATTTACTTTTATTTTGTTTTTTGGAGCTATCGCCCGTCTCTCTGAATTTATTTATTGCCTTTAAAACGAATGTATGCCAAATTCGAACTAAATGGAATATGTGGAAATAATGGAATGTATGCAAAGCATTTCAAATACTTATCATATTTCTCAGTTAGCTTAGGCACATAATAAACATTTATAAATCGGTGTATTCAAGTGAAAGTTTACTGGATATAATTTCATTCTTGCCTGAATGTAGGGGAATATTTTATTAGGCTTCACAGCCCTATCTAGGTAGTGAAATTGTTAAATTAAAACCATTTATTTGATGGAAATGCTACAAAATAACCTTCACAGCATCGAATCTCTTAAAATTGAATAATATAATTTTGTTCTGGAAAAAACCACAGAAAAGTGAAAATAGAGACTTGTACTGAATAAATATGAACATTATTGTGATAATTGTTTTTACAATTTTTTTGGGGGATTTTTTTTTAACAGCATAATTCTTTATTTCAAACACGATTTTAACACAATAAATGCAACACAATATTTGTTTGTTTTCCAATGAATACCAAATTCGACACAACTTTTGCCCAAATCTGATTAAATTCATAAATTCTATACAACATTTTTGCCTTCATAAGTTTTGCAGTTGTGGAAAAATTAGAATTTTTTTTTTTTAAAGCTCAATCTAGTTAGGTATTTTTGGGTAAGGACTTGTTATTTAAATACCAAACATATGGTGGGTTATGAAAAAACCACTTTTGTTTGGAATTTTTTTTTTTTTACAATCTTTGTGATTGGGCTTCGAGGTCATTCAGGTTTTGGTCCATTCTGTTCAAATTTAGCGGACAGAATTGCTTATACAAAAATTGACGGGTGGTAAGATACTAAAGCACAAAAATCGATGGAATAATTTAGAACCGCCCTAACATACCCTAAACTCAAAGGAATAGTTTTAATTTTTTAATGAAATGATTGTCAAGTGCATGAGAACAAATAAAAATGATTGTCTTCGGAGACTTTTTTCTTCTTCACATAAACTGTACAATGTTCTTCTTAGAGTATTAAAATTCTTCTTGGCGATTTTTCCTTTTGCTTGAAAAGAAAAAAAAACGTTATTGCGACCACAAAATACATTACACTAAATTAACGTAGTTTTTTCTTATTTTTATTTTTATAAACAGAAACTCCTATCGCCGCGTTAAAATCCCAAATGCCCAACAGTGTATATAACAATATAGATAACGTTGTTTACAAAACTTAACTGTACCGTTAAACAAAATTATGTGTTTTGCATAAGAAGAGAGGAAGACAATATAGTGCACAAACGACTCTCGACTTCTAATTTGTCGCCAGAATATCATAACTACTTAGATGATAACATTTTTTTTTTCGAGACATCTTTTTTATTTACTTTTTTAAAGTCGGATTTCACAATTTCATGTTATCCAAATAAACACATCTGTTAGGTACCTGTTCCAATGATAAATATTGCAACATTACTTTTGATTTAATCGTTGCTTGCCACTCTCATTTTCTCTCTTCCTGAAAAATATTCTATGCGTTTATTATTATTCTCTATTAGCTAGATGTGCTTGAAATAAAAATGATCTTGTTCGAATAATAATAGTTCGAAATCCGTTTTTTTTTTTGTTTAAAAAAGTGTGATTTTGTTATAACCCTTACCTATGCAAAAAACATTAGTGCGTTTGATTAACACATTCTCATTTCACTACCAATGGTTCGTTATATACTAAATAACAATTTCAATACATTTTATAACTTTTAGGCTTTCGAAATTCAAGTACGGCATGTCTGAAAAAAATAATTTCATAAATATACACCTATACAATCTGTATTGGAAATAAAAACTAAAGCTTCAAATACTGATGTTTTTTTTTTTTTTAATATTATATGTCGAAACTTTTGTAATGTACATTATAATTTATAATAATTAATCTACCGACATTCAGTTAAACCCGTCGATGAAACTACAATGACAAAACCTAACCTAGCCTGATTCGCATAGGTCAATGGGAAATGACAAAATGAACCATAATAGTCAGCAGGCAGGACCCAAAGTTGTAGGATTTTGAGAATCCCCAATTCGATTTCCTTGAACAAATTGTAAGCCTATTAAACCATTTAGATTAGGGATTTCTGAAATATTTTTTTGGGGGGAAATTTTTTCACGCTTTGATAGTCAGTGTACACATACTACGTGCAATATTTCTAAGTACTTATTTAAGGATTTTGAAATACCTAACTATATATTTTAATTTACTGTTGTGCTTATTTAATACAAATTTCTATTACTGTAATACTTCTATGATAATGTAAAAACTTGGTGAATTCATTATTATCGTTCAAGTGTGAAACACGGCTATTAAGCAAATCGGTCAACAAACTATGCAAAAATAAATTTGTTACAAAAGTAGCTAAAAAAAAAAAAACACATAGATACACCTACCTCGTTAGAATAAATTTAATACCCATACAGAAACAACACAGACAATAGAATATTTATGTTATAATATAAACTACCTAAATAAATATATATATAGACACTTAGGTAAACTTCCTACGCCATTCTGATAGCGATAAAGAAAATTTCCAGATGACATGTTTTTCAATCGACCTTTAAGAAAAAAATTAACTAACAAGTATACAACCCAATAACCGAGTCTTTCTTAATTAGTATAATTGAATTCTGTGTAGTCTAAAATAAATGTATCGTTTTTAATTCTTAATTGTTCTAGCTTAAACTTTCTATATAGGTAATTAGTATATTATTCCATGTTTTATATCTATTATTGCTTACCAACAGTTGTGTATAATACAATCATTGGAAATGTATATGTAAGGAAAGTTTGACTGTACACTAGCTAAACAGTGATTAGGTATATTTAAATCATTTTTAGTTAATTATAAATAAATAATGTTGTACAAAAACATACATTATAAACTTTGTAATCTTTTTTTTTTTTTTTTTATCCATTCCTATAATTATTATTGTAATAATTGAATATTAATGTAACGGTTTATCGTTGTTATGATTTTGAGTTGTAAAGCTTAGAATTATATATTATAACTAATCCATATTATATTATTATGTTGTAATAATTTTCATTTTTTTAATATCAATTGTTATCTGTACATGTTGATTAATTAAAAATGCTTTAAATTTCATTAATTTGATTTACTAAAATCAAACGCTCTTAATACGATTATACTAAATTTTAAAAGCTGACATAGCTGTGCACTAACCTTTAAATCCTCTTTGACTTGGAGTACATAGTCGACATTGCTACCACCGATGACAACCTGAAGGATAAGAACAAGTACAAAAAAAAAACATATAATAATAACTAATAAATTATAACCAAAAATTTGCACAGTAAAATTAATACCTATATTTTTCAGTCTACAATAAAATAATAGGAAAAAAAAATAATAACAATTTTGGCTGTGATAACTTGGTTGGAAAAAAAGGTGGCATCGGTATTGACAGTTAGGTGTTCACATTATGCGATTCAGAGAAAAATGTATGAGATAATATGCCAATGAGAGACGATAAGGAACAGGACAGAAGAATAAGTAGAACCAAATGGGATTTTGAAATTTTGACTAAGCAATAAGCTATTAGTCATATGTTAACGTTGAAAAAGAGTCGATCCCGGTAAACCCTTAGGATGTTAAAGCGATATGCTGCAATATACAGAAATTGTCTCCTGAACTCTCTCAAGTGTGGCATTGGCGCTAAAAGTTAAAGAGTAATTATATTTTAATAGGAAATAGATTATAGTAACTATTGCAAGAACTAGAAAAGTATCATATATAATATGTTTGCCATATGCTGTAGGTATAATATTATTTTATTACGGGTGAGTTCTTCTTTTTTTTATGCGTTGTTGGCTGGCTCAGAATCCACGGACCGTTGTAGTTTGTAGACATTTTTGAATAATATTCCATTGCAATTTTACTTCCAACCATAGCATTATTTTTCAACAATAAAATATCTAAAAATGTTGTTAATAAGTTTAGAGACCGCTTTGAAAGTATTTAAATATATTAAAATATGTATATATTCTCTTACTCGATTCCATCGACACTCCTTTCGTCACCCGACTGACTTCGCTTAAAATAAAAGGTGTAACATTCTTTCCGGTAATCCCTTGTTTGTTACATAATTGCAAAGCGTTTTCAACCGCTAAATCAATGTCTGCTTCTTAAAAACCATTTGGCAATTAATTATTGTTAGCTAATAAAGTACAGCGATAGTATTACTCTGTATTTTCTCTTCAGGTATTGGAACCGCTAGTAAAACGCCAGAGTCGGTGTTCTGGCACTGTTCTAAGAGACCGGCCGCTTCAGAAGGCGATGTCACGTCACATACGGTTTTGTAGCCACTTTCTTTTGTATAAAATGCTGGAAACTCTCCTTTGGAGTTATACGACGCAACACAAACTCCAACAGTTTCCTAACATTCATACATAGAGACTATTATAATTGTATAACTATTTTATTAATAGTATAATATTTATACTTACGAGGTACTCTAAAGTTCGACCGATATCTAGTATTGATTTAACACCGGCTGATATGACCATTATGGCACATCTAGAAAGCTCTAATAAATCAGCACTAATATCCAAAGAGTTCTGGCCGTCTCTATGAACACCTCCAATTCCGCCTAAACAAAAATTACATAAATTATATAATATATTATGTACTGTACAGAAAATTAAAAACGCTTGACCTAAGCAGCTCGCATAAAAAAAACAATGATTAATTTAATATATCGTTAAACAATTAATAAAAGTCCATGCAACCCAACTGAACAAACATTTATAACTATATTGAATGTTCCCAGTCGCTTCATATGCCTCTTGAGTTTAAATACATTTAACATGGGTTCTTAATAGATTTTTTAGTTAAATATTTTTTTTTTCATAGTAAAGGAAATAGTTTATTTACCCGTAACAAAAAACTTGATGCCTAAAGACTTAGCAACGACTAATGTTCCAGATACTGTTGTGCCTCCATTTAAACCCTATAAAAACCAAATTAACAGCTATAGTTATAATACGTATATAAAAAAAATTCAAAAATTATTTTAAATTTATACTTTAATATCGTCTTACTTGGCTGAGTACATATGGAAAATCCCTTCTTGAAACTTTAACAGTCTTCTTCTTAGGGTCCATACCGAGTATATTTAATTGCTCTGGTGTCATACCGACTTTGACTCGTCCATCGATCACGCCGATCGTTGCTGGAACAACGTCCTGACCAACAACAACGCACAACACAATCAGCAACTTCACTAGTAAAACTAATATAAATTATAAAGAATAAAATACAATTTACATTAGATTTAATGATTTTCTCCATTTCCAAAGCTGTGTCCACATTATGAGGGTAAGGAAGTCCATGCGTAACTACAGCCGACTCTAAAGCGATAATTGGTTTGCGGTTTTTTAACGCGTTCCTCACTTCTAGTGCGACGTCTATGGAATTACTGGAGAAACAACGGTACATGCATCGAAAATTGATATACATTTTTAAGTTTGCTAACAAAAGATTTTAACTATAGATACATATTTTATTTTTTAAACTATTCAATACTATTAACTACTCTACAGCACAAAGTTTGTACACTTTTCCAATATTGAGCTACTATTATTTTTTGTATGTTTCAGTTGATTATGATAGTAGATACTGTAATATTATTACCGGGTAATAATGTTTCATACAATCATTTTAAACTTAAATAATAATATTATTTAATATCATAATATTCAAACCGTATTAAATTTGACCTTTGTACTTACCATCATGACAAAAGCAGATAAGCACACCATTTATAATATTATGATGTTAAATTTAAAACTACTGAGTACCAATAATGATTTAAAACTATATAATATTGTAAAATATCTGAAAAGTAAAAGAGGTCACTTATTTTAAACAACGCAAATGAATATGTAAAGTAATAAAATGTTTTTGTGTTGTATCCACATGAATAAAAAAAGAAAGAAAGAAAGTTATAATGAACTCTATAAACCGTTTACACTCCCGAAATCAAGAACAGCCTAAAATATATTTACATAACAATAAAATATTTTTTATATTGAACTAATAAAAAATTCTTGACAATAAAAAAAAAAAGTTGTTAACAAACTTTAAAATAATAAAATGCTTGCGCTAACAGCTAGTAGTAACAGATATACTTCATATTATAAAACTTGTTTTTAAACAAACCAACCACAAATATTTATTCTTATAAAAAAGAAAAATGGTAGAAATAATAAGAAGTGTAAATAAATGATAAATAATAAAAATAGCTTTATTATGAGGTACCTGATATAACATTTTGAATTTCTATGAAATCCGAATACCTAATCGATGTTACAAAATGTAAACCATTTTAACGTTATAAAAATGTATTCTGCAAAAAGTATTTTATAAATGGTCTCGGTAAAACATTTTGTTAAAATGATTTTTAAGAACAGGAATTTTATAGTTTTTGGAAGAAAATAGTTCTAACGCAATACATTGTTTACCCATTTATTGTACTCGGTTTTTCATATACCAATTAAAAATTAACAATAAATTTACTTGAGTGCTTTAGTGTTGTGACTTGTGACATGATTTGGCTTCTAAATTTGTTAATTAGCTCTTGTAAATAACACTAATTATAATTTGGGATGGATTTACGGGCTCTTTTCAAAAGTCCATTAAAAAAAAACGCCCACAAGAAATTGTATTTTTAATAAAAATATTAAAAATTCAATATCCCCATTTAGATTTGGTCAACATTTTTAACAAAAAAGAACTAATTAAAAAAAAAATAAACACTAAAATCAAGGTTCAAATTAAAAAAACCACTTTACTAAAACGTATTGCCGTCAAACATTGAATTGGATACTTATGCAATCAAAAGACACCTAACGAAAAGGCAAGTTGATCTCAAATTTATTTAATATAAAAAATAATAATGTGAGAAAAATGTATTATTTGTAAACCTATGTACCAAACTAATGAAAAAAAATAGTTGACAATTTTTCAGTCTTGGAAAAAAAATGTACGAGCACACGAATAAAATTGTAAGAGTTCTGAATGTAATTGGATGTTTCTTCATTAACAAGAAAAACAAATTACTAAATTACAATCGAATTATAAAAAAAAATATTTAACATTATAAAATAATACATTTTATAATGAAAAAAATTATAAATGAAGTACAGTAAATAAAAAAGTACAATTATACAAGTTCTAACTCGTACCAGAGTTAACTTTATTTTATATATATTTTTGTAAAAAAAAATCAAACTGATGAGAATATGATAAAAAGAAACATTTAAAGTAAACACTTTAGTTTTCAATATATATTTTTTATACCATTATAATATACTATACATTATATAGTATATAACATAAATTATACAGATTCGTCTAAAAATTATAAAAAATCCTAAAAATAGTATACCGCCATAATATATTCGGTAAAAAATAATTACTTAATTTATTCAACCTAAAAAATATAACAAATTAGCACATATTTTATTTTTTTACTAAAAATAATACATGAAAATAATTCCAACTTGGATGATAAAAATGTAATTGTCCAAGATGATAATATGTACACATATTATATAACTAAAATATTAGGTATCAATATTGTAAGATGTATACATATTTAAGCAATTACCCAGCTCCACCAAAGCATATAACCAATAATATTATACAAAATAAATAAATAATTAATTAAATATTTTTTTTTTTTAAACTAGAATATTTTAGCATTAGTTAACGACACATTTAAATGTCAAAAATAAAAAACTTACAAAGTATAAATTATAGAACAAACTATTTTATCATTATAATATAAATACGTTTAATTTTAATATGTACATTGGTATAAGCAAATTGTTGAACAAATTTTCGTTAGTAAAAATAATCATATTTTTAATACAGTTATCTAAAAAGTTATCTAAAAATTAATTTATAGTTTTCATAAAAAAACAATGTAATATTTGGTGGCGTTTAAAAATTGTGAAAATCCTGTGATAAGACATTAATTGTTTTGTATCGTATATTTTGTACTTAGGCTTAATGCAAGGCACACTAACATACAAATTATTCAGTTAAGTGAGAGCAGTCACTTGATCTGTAAATAGTTGGTATCAAAAATAGTGAAAATACTTAGAAGTTAATAAGGTTTATTTAAATTATTTTTAAAGTTTTCGGAGGTCCAATACAAACACCTGCAATAATGAAAATTCAATTAATTTTCAATTTATGTTTATAGGCAAATGATTGAACACAAATCATTCCACCACAATTTGTTAACCAATTAGATATAATTATATATATATATATACTTACACTTCCGTCAGATGCACTCGCACCCACTTTATCGCCTCTGGAATTCCAGCAAACTTCGAAAATGCCACCCGTACCTCTGTAACTGTGAACTAATTGACCGCTCTGCAATAAAAAAAAAAATGTCAAGTAAAAATATAATTGGGCAAAAAAATAAATTAGTAAAAATATATTTACCTGTGTTGACCATATGTGGACACACTTGTCAAAGCTACCGGATGCCAAAAATTTTCCATCTGGCGAAAAAGCTACACTGTACACAGGTTCAGTGTGCTTGGTCAAAGTATGTAAGCACGCTCCACGTTCAACATCCCACAAACGTACAGTTGAATCAAACGACGCACTGAAATGTAAAATAAATTATGAATTGTTTAACTTGCCACAAATTGATATCATAAAAAAATGTAGTAAACAAAATTTTAATATCAAACTAACGATATGATTTGTAATTTAAAACTCCTAAGTAAGAAAAACAATGCACGAAATGGTAGAAATAGTGCTTGTAAACAATATCTTTTGTCAGTTTATACATCATTTCCACCAACACTATTTTTTGTTACATGGTATTTTTATTATACAGTTTATATCAATATAAAAAAATAAAAAACAAAATTATTTGGTTGACAGATAACTTTTTTCTTTTACCAAACTACTGTTATAAGCATGTCTATTTGTTTTTTTAATCGCCTCCAAAGCTGTAAACAATGTATAAAACCAACAAAAAAAAACCTATAAATATTATGTTAAATTCCAGGATAGTTATAAATTCAACAAAAAAAATTAAAAGAATAGTAAAAAACCCTGTTTAAAATCAATTTTAGAAAATTATTCATACGTACTGAACAGCTAAAATTACCTGAAAACGTATTTTTTTACAATTATTTTAAGATTAAATAGACGTGTTAAAATAATTCTAAGGATGAATTTGCATTAGCGAAAAAAATAAAAACATGTATTTTGCTTTTTAAAAAAAAAAGGTTAAATTTGTATTGTGCCTTTTTATGTGATTTTTTAAACTTATGTTTAAAAACAAAAAATAAACAAGAAACATAAACAAAATTGTAACAAAAAGCAATTTTAGCTTTCTACTTCTTTGCCTAATCTCATACAAATAAGGTCGACTACATATTTGACTGGGTCTTTTTTTTATACACTTTTTCTATTCTTTAAGTCCATTACCATAAGTCTATGCTAAGTCACTACACACCCTCCTGGAATTACTTTGCAATCTTTACATTCTTTTGAGTTATTTATAAAATAGTCTCGATTTGTGACAATACGCTTTTTATTATTTTTTTAATGTATTTACTACTGTCAAATTGTATGCCTCATCATACCCCAAAATGTCCCCTCTTGCTTTATTTTTACTTCCAATCTCAAAACCTCTACTATTTATTTCTTCAGTGACCCGTTTTCCTACTCCAACAAGTCATTTAAGTTTCCTTCCAGTAACATTTTTTCATTTCTAGGAACTGTTTGTACAACTTCATTGAGCTCTAGCTAATACTCATTCTCTGTTTGGTTGTCATCTCGAAAAACTATTTTTTATCGCTTTTCTAAGAAATTTGGTGGAATCCATTTAAAAAAAAAACAAATAACTGACAAGACTTTATTCAAAAAATTAAATGTCTAGTTTTTTTTTTAAGTAAATCATTTATCATTAA
The DNA here is from genome assembly GCF_023614345.1 of Adelges cooleyi. NCBI lineage: Eukaryota > Metazoa > Arthropoda > Insecta > Hemiptera > Adelgidae > Adelges > Adelges cooleyi. The sequence continues at coordinate 18,327,195 of NW_026095761.1, forward strand.
CTTTTAACTGAAAACTTAAGTTTTTTTTTTCACAAAATATGTTTAACTCGATCATAGATTAAACTATACTATAGATGATAAACAATACAAAACGGCTGGAAGCTCTTTTTGTGGTTAGTTTTTCAGTCAATAAGACTCAGAATGGATTTCAAACATAATATTATTATGCTTGCCCGGTGGATCACATAATATTATGTTTTATTCTGTCTTTAGATGTGCCCCACACGTTTCCACCGCTCTTCCCGCCATCGAGCGCTCCCGGTGTCCCAAATTCACAATAAAAAAAATTGTGTTATATGCGTTTTCTATCATATAACATGGCCATTGTTTCATCTATAGTGTATATTATTATTTTAATCTATGACTTGACTAAGCTAAATATTGTCGTTTTCAAAATTAGTGGCGGCTCGTGGCTATGGTGCGATGGTGCGGCCGCGCACCCCCTACAGATATAACGAAATAGTAAAAATAACGTATTTGATATTTTACGTTAAGGGGACTCCATACAGACCATTTTTTCAGTCAAAACACATAATTTTCATTCCATCGCACAGGCCTAACCAGTGATCCGATAAGCAATCTAATAACAGATTTGAATATGTCATGAAGTTTACTTAGGATCGGTCCAGGTACTTTTTTCAATTTTTAATTTTAACCCTTTCTAAATTGTATCTTAAAATGTTGAAATTTTATAAAATGTTCAAACGTGTTTTATACATAGTAGGAATAAGATATCAAAAAAGTACGTCGACCGATCTCAAGTAAATTTTATGGCGAATTCATATCTGTTTTCATATTACTTATCGGATCACTGGTTGAGCCTGTGCGATGGAACAAAAAATGTATGTTATATTGACTAAAATGGCTTTTACTAAAATGATTTAAATTTAAAAATAATACCTCGAAGCTTATACAAATTAACCGGTAAATTTATTGACATGGTTCGAAATTTATTTAAGCCAATTTTTTTCTTAATTATTGCCTATACAAAACTCCTTAAAAATGGTCTGTATGGAGCCCCCTTAAGGAATTTACTTTGTTATAAAATATGATATATTCTAATATCTAAATAATGTGGTTGTGCAGGGTAACAACTGCGGCGCGACGGTCGATATAAAATGGGCGCGTGCTACATTGTGAACCGCACATAACATGAAAACAAGTTTTTTGTAGCATCTATAAATAATATAATATCATATTATCGGCGGAGGCCGTGTAAGCCAGCGGTTCCCAAGCTGTGAGGCGCGCTTCCCTTGGGAGGTGCGAGGTAAATATTGATATTTCAAGAACACAGATAATTTCAAAAGGTAACGTCGTACTAGTACGAGTATATTATGCAATTAATTATAGTTCACGGGAGGCGCGATTATTTTTTTTTTTTACTTTTAAAGATGCGTGAACCAAAAAAGTTTGGGAACCGCTGGTATGGGAACAGCCATGGTGTGCGATGATTTAAGACGCACACACAATTCGGGCGGCAGCCTATAATAATTGCGGTCGACATCACGTGGTGTGTGCAACGTTGTGAGTCGCACGTATAAAAACCGGTTTTCTCAGTATCTATAAATATAATACCCTAGTCCCTACTAACAGCATGGACAATCGTACAAGCCATGTTGTGTGACTTGTGCTTCGATTTACCGTAAAAAACGTTAAGAGTGCAGCAGACAGTAACACTTCTACGGAAGAAAACGGTGACTATAATATTTTACACTATTAAGCATTTAGATTTTTGTTTTATTATTGTTTACGTTTGGTTTTTTTTTTAATAACAGTAGTATGAATTCGGTGCAAGAAATTTTAAAATTAAAATTTTCATCTCTCACGTTGGAGCAAAAGGTAGAGATTAAAAATTTGGGTAGACCTCTGCCAAATTTATCCAATTTACTTAATATTTCAAAAAAAGGAAAAACTTCGTATAACCGTCATTTTAATACCGAGCTTTATCAAAAACACAAATGGCTCTGTGGGTGTGAAACTACCGTGTCGTTATTTTGTTTCCCTTGTGTATGTTTTGGAGGTGATAAGTCCTGGAGTAAGACTGGTGTAAAAGATTTAATACATCTTTTAGCCAAAATAAACAAACATGAAAACTCGTTTAAACATCTACAGAATGAGGCAGATTTCAAAATGTTGGGAACTATTGACACGAGTAAAATTGATAGTGGTTATAAATTAGAAATTAAACGTCATAATGAGCAAGTTGCCAAAAATCGAGACATTTTAGAAAAAATTTTAAATTGTGTAAAATTCTGTGGGAATCATGAATTACCTTTACGTGGACACGACGAAAAAATTTCATCAAAAAATCAAGGCGTTTTTCATGGTTTGATAAACCTATGTTCAGATTTAGACCCACGTTTACGAGAACATTTTCAGAAGTCTATTGTTTGTACTTCTAAAACCATAAAAAATGAATTACTGGATTGTATTTTAAATGTTACAAGAAATCATATTTTAAATGAAATAAATAATTCGGAGTTTGTATCCATAATTGTAGACGAAACTACCGATATCTTTAACAAATTCCAATCGGCATTAATATTTCGTTATGAAATTAATGGTAAGCCTGTAGAACGTTTTTGGGGATTTTGTTATCCTCACGGTCACGATGCAGATTCATTAACCCAAACTATTTTAAAAGAAATTGATCCTATACTAGAAAAATATCCCCAAAAACTAATTGCACAAGCGTACGACGGAGCTGCAGTCATGAGTGGTCAGAAATCTGGGGTTAACGTGAGAGTTCAAGAAAAATATCCATACGCTTATTTCAGTCATTGCTATGCTCATCAACTCAAGTTAATAATGGCTCAAGCAACTTCACAAAATAAACAAGTAAAATTATTTTTTTCTAATTTGTCTCAAATACCAACATTTTTTTCGAATTCTCCACAAAGAGTAGCTATACTAGATGAAATAGTAAGCACTCGTTTACCTAAAACTGTTCAAAAACGTTGGAATTTTAATATACAAACAGTAAATAAGGTTTATGAACATAGAGAAACACTAATTAAATGTATGGAGAAAATTATAGACGTATCCTCACAATCTGCCACTATTAATCAAGCTACAGGACTTCTATTACTTTTAAAGGATTCCACTTTTATTTTTTGGCTTGACTGTTTCCACAAAATTATGCCTCATGTTGATTGTCTTTATAAAGCTGTACAATCACAAAATATTGATCCAGTACAAATACAAAACTCAGTAATAACTTTTAAAATAGAAATTCAAAAAATTCACGATGATATCACAAGTTCTGTAGAAGAGCTGACTTTTGAAAATTCTTCTAAAAGACAACGAACAGATGATACTGTTAAATGTAAAAAATCAGCAGCGTTACAAGTGTGTGACTTAATATCCATTGAAGCTCAGAGACGTTTTGATTTTACTAAACATTTAACAGCAGCTCAACTTTTCCAAAATGAAAAATATGTGAAATATAATAACAACTTTCCATTCGCCACTCTGAATACTACTGTTGAATGCTATCCATTTTTTGTTCAAGAACGTTTAATCAACGAGTTAAAAGTATTTTACTCACGTGATGATTTTCTAAATATAAAAGGTGTCATTCCTATAATAAATTATATTACAAATGCTAATATGGAAGACACATTTAAAGAAGTTTTTAAATTGCTCAAAATTTTAGTAGTAACACCGATGACATCCTCAGAGGCTGAGAGAAGTTTTTCAACACTTAAGAGGATTAAGACTTGCTTAAAGAGCAACATGGGCGAAGACAGACTTGATGCGTTAACTATGTTAAGTGTAGAGAGCCATCTGATTAATGAAGATATTGTTGATTTTAACAAGAAGGTAATTGACGACTTTTGTATCATTAAGGAAAGAAGTCTTGATTTCCAGTATAAAAATTGTACATAAATGCTACAAATAGAAGAAAATGTTTGTTGTTACTATTGTTTTGTAAATATTTCATATTTTGTTTTTATTTCATTTTTATATTTATTTTCCTGAAGTATACAGATTATTTGCCATTTTGAGTTATGGTGTCCTAATATTTTATTGCACTCCTGTGTCAAATCACCACGAGTTGCCACTGGTTTTAACTGTTAAAATTAACTAATCCGTTTTTTTTTATTATTAACTCAATTTTAACATTTTCAAATAAGACATAACTTTGCCCAGTCTTGTAACTACTAATTACCAAATAAACAGTTTAATAATCATCAATAAATACCTGGCAAGAATTAGGTTCATATTAGGATTGGCAGTGCCTGGACCCGTAGGACTCCATTTGATTGTATATATTTCTTTATTGTGAGCTTGTAAATCATGCACACATGTATCTTGTTTCATTGACCAAATTTTTAATGTCATGTCATCCGAACACGATGCCAACAAATTTCCTTGCGGATCCCACTTTATAGCATTAACTTCGTTCTGAAATTGTAACCATTAGATTTTAGTTTAATTCAAACACACGAATAAAACACAAACTACAATTATACTTACAGTATGTCCTTCAAACGACTTGACTGGTCGATCGACACCGAGGCGGCAGACGTGTATACATTGATCAGTACTGCAAGACGCGAAACTGCTATTTGACTGCCAATCTACATCCAAAGCCGGTGCAGTATGGAATGCAAATTGTTGATTGCACTGGCCAGAAGCAGCATCCCAAATTATAGTGGTCTATTCGAAAAAAATTATAAAGATTTAAAACATTGTTTAGTTTATAAAAATAGAATAATTTTTACCTTATCCACTCCGGCGCTGAGAATATAGTTTCCTCTTTTATTCCACTTCAACGCAAATATAGGTCCTTTGTGTTGTCCGAGTGTACTGGACAATCTACCGTTGTTCGTCCAAATACGAGCAAAACCATCATAAGAACCCGTTGCTAATAATGTACCATCACACTAAAAACAAATATAAACTTTAATTATATGCAGATTATTACAATCTATAATATCTTACATTCCAATCAAGAGAAGTGACATCTTTATTACTAGGTACTTCTGTACCTCCTTTTTGGATACAATGCCTAAGTATACTCAGCGAACCAGAGTTATCAGTCATATCCCAAATACGCGCTGTACTGTCTCCTGACCTGTGAAATAAATATGTTCAACATTAATAAAATAATCATACTTAAATTAAAAAATAAAAAGTATTAAGTTACATTAAATGAATAAATTGATTAAATTAATTAAACTACTAATACTTCGAGGCCTCTTTTACACTTTTATTTGTAGTATATGATCCATACTTGAAGCTCGATAGTATTAAACTCATACGCGGCTTACGATAAATGTGCTCACGCGAGTTAGGTGTAAGACGAGCCTAAGCTATTTATCGACGTACTGTAGTCTCACATGATAATTGACGTTGAGTTTAGGTCACAATTATTACTTAAACCACCCATCGTTTGGGTAAGCAGGGTTTACCCATAAAATCATTGGCTCCCTAACGTTTGAAAGGTTCCCAGTTAGATTTTTATAATATACGAAGATATAACAAGTTTTTTTTATTCAATCTAATCAACATTTAAATTTAGATAACAAGTTAAAATTTGATTTTAAACAATATAAACTACTTTGACTAATTGGGTGAAATACAGCATGTAGTTTATACATCTTATTTTTTTATACGTCCTACTATGTATACTGTCAGAGTATTTAGATAGTTAGCAAATTTTGAAATTAAACATTTAATAACAAAATACTAACAACTAAACTCGAAAACACGACTATCAACAAATGAGCCATATTTATTAAAAAGTAATAATAACCATACCCAGATGCCAACAAGTCGGTGGTAGGATTCCATGCACAAATGAAAACCTCAGATTCGTGGCCCGTCAATACAGTAGATTTGTCTTCGGGAATTTCAATACTACTGTCCATTTCCATCGTCTCTGTACTAGTTACCGCTGGAGTAACAGTTGGAGCACCTTCTTCGCCATTCGTTTCTTGAGTTTCATTTTTGGCTACTGCCTGTTTTTGTTGGTTGCGGCTCTGGCGACTGGCAACAACTTCCGGCATGACAGCATCAATCAGCGACAGGCTCTCTGTCAAACGTTGCTCGGAACCATCTTCTCCGACACATATTTCAGCTTCGGTGTAGTGGAGACCTTTTTGAATAATGCTGATTAAAGCTGCTGGCGGGACCAACGCTCCATTTATGTTCGATTGGGATATATGCGACTCAATGCCAAACGTGTAGGCCGAGTGTTGGAAACCTTAATGAAATAACAATAAATACAATCTTAATGTTACTGTAATGCAAAATAATGGTATCATGTTCTCGCACTTACCGGATTCTTGTAAATATCGATAAACAAGAAAATTCAGTTCATCGCTCGAGAAAGCCATACTTATGATAATATACAAAACTAGAAACTAACTAAGGTGTCGTTAACTTGGCATACTATTGACCGTACAAAAATAAAAAAATAAATTAACTAATACTAAAAATTATTAATCCTACAGACGAACGAGAACACAAAAATTTGTCTATGACTATAGATACGATCGGAATTGGAATACGAGCCGCATAAGTAGACTAGAACCGCTTTAAAAATGAGATAAACAAATCATTTACAACATCTTTGGCAGATAATATGGTCTTTGGAGTATAGACATTTCCGTAGGATGTTATAAGCTTATCACGATTTATGACCAGAGTTTTTCGCTGATAACAGTCGGTGATGACTACAACTAGCGCCCATGCGGTAAAAAATACTTTAAGTCATGTTCTTCCATGACAACATTGTTATTTTAACCATGATGTTTTCTTTGCCGCCTCTTAACAGTTTAAGTTACCAACGTTTGTAAAAAAATTATAATTTAAAGTAAAACTGTACTACATTTTAATACAAATCTAAGGTAATACAACAAATTTCCAACATTTTACTACTTAAAAAAAGCAAACGTTATTTTTATAACGTTTTTATGAACTCATTACAATCTATAATACCTATTATCATTATATCAGTTAAACAATAAAATAGCGCTGCGATGATATGATGGTAATGCCTTATTAATTCGATACCAGCTTTGAAAGTTTTACTTTTGTTCTATTTCTTTTGTATATTCACATTCGCATAGATATAACCATCGATTTTGTATATTACATGTATTCTAAAATCAATGATATAACTAAGTAATGAATATATAATCGGTACTATGCCTTATTATTATTATGTTTTTATTTATTTATAACGACTCTTAATCGAGACTAGACTACAGACAATAATTGTACATAGATTAACTAACAAATAAACTAAAATAAACAAACAAATAGTATAATATGTATTCAACTTATCAGATATGTACTTATATAACTTATTACAAAGATTTGATAGTTTTTTTTATGATTATCACATATTTTTTAAGTACTTATACAATTATTAATATAATTTTAGATTAACATAATAAGATACATGAATTTATGTTTGTGTGCAGTTTTAGTTGTTTTGAAGTGACTTGATATTTTTCTGAAAAAATAAAACAGAAATGTATTCTTGTTTTACATAGTATTGTGAATTAATTATGGTATTAATAGTTGTGCTTGTGGTTAAATGCCATAAAAATATTGGATAATAATTTTAAAAAACGATGTGGACGTTTCGTTTCTATTAAATATTATAGTTTTTACCTTCACTTCTTCAAGACAGTCGATTTCAAATTGTAAGATATCTTTAGAGAAGGCTGATATTTTAATTTTGTCGTCATCACTATCCAGTTTATCAGCTACATATGTGCAACCCGGTATAAAATGCTCAATAATCATTAGAAAGCTAATTCTAAGTACGTCGGGATTAGGACCGTTCTTTAAGTAGTATTTTTGCGAATAATGGAACTCAATTCCTGGAGCCCAATCGGCGACAAAGCTCTTAATATGTTCAGTAAAATCTGGTCGGGATTTAAACTACGAACAAAATGTAAAAAGAAACCTAACTTTTAGCTTTCATTATACATTTTATACGAATGTGGTATTGCATATTATAAATGTGTAAAAACCAATACCTGTTTTTCAATTTCATATATTTTATTCAATTGATACTCTTGGAATTTTTCGAAACCTTTAACGACAATATTAAAAGTCTCGTTGTCTGCGCTGACTCCTAGAGTTTCAAAAATGTCCGAAACTACATTTTTTAACGATTTTTCAGTATCATCCACCCATTCGAAATATTTGCTTTTCTAGGAGAAAAAAAAGAATATTTATAAAAAGTTAAAAAAATATGTTAATAGTTCAAACAATTACAACGAAATTATAAAAAAAAAATCAATTACATTACGCACAATGTAGTACAGTTATGATTTTATAGTATACACTTTTTAAAGAAAGAATATTAAAAAAAAACTCGCTTTTACTTACTTTTGCTTGGTCATATGTCAAATCACCCAAAGCTTTGTGAACACGTTCACATGCAGGAAACATGGTTTTATTATTAAATTTGTATACGATTGAACAAAATCAAAAACAAATAAATCAACTGCCACAAAATTTTTATTTTAACTTTTAGTTTTAGGTCATAACTATTTAATTACAATTAAAATTTTATTTTTAAATAAGAATAAATTCTATCAAATGTTTAATAACAATAATAATGATGATCTTCCTTTAGTCTCACAGAATGAAGTCCATTGGTGATAATAAACAATTTACATTAAACACAGAATATTTATAGTCCAATGTAATATATTATAATACAATAATTCGTTTTTTTTTTAGATTATATAACATGTGTTCACACTTTGAACTATTGTTATTTATTCAACTACTGGTGCGGTTAGCTGACTGTGGATTGTGTCGTCATCTAACATAATATAAGGTCATCAAGTTAACGCTGATCTTTTCCCACTTCTAGCTGCATTATACCTCTGCCCGACCATCCACCAACAACCAATTGTGTAACATTGACCATAGTCAGATAAAATTATCTCCCATTTGACTACCCAAATGATTATTGTGTACTGCATTTATCAATGCTTCAAGCAACGCGATAACATTCTATATTTTTATTAAATGCAACAGCTGGCAAGTGGCATACATGAATTAATCAAATATTAGGAGATCCTCTCCTCGAACACAAAAAAAAAAAATCAGATTCAAATAATTTTATTGCAGCCACAACGTGGTCACATACAGATCACTCGTAATGTTATTTGATTCCATTAATGATACCTCGAAGAAAATCATAGAACGCAGCAACCCAGCTTTGTTTAAGCATAGTAAATATTATAATACAAGAGTAAATGATTAAATAGACTCGTTGGAATTCAGTGATAAAAGTTATGTCTTCAATAGCAGTTCAAAAACATTACATTTACAGTTCTAAGTCCAACAAAACAATATTTAAATATTTCCTATGCGTATTATTTTATAATTATATTCTTAGCTATTAAAAGAACATCAGAAACTCCATTTCTGTTTTTCTTCATCAATATAAAACAAAGTTTCATAAACTCTGATTTATTACGGTCAAGTCTTGTAGTTAAATAACAATCGATTTTCATTCAGACAACGATAATTAACAGGACGTGTTTATGTGGCCACACACTACGGTCTTATTTCACGGTGAACCAAATTTTCCGTTTTAGCACATCTTTAGCTATAGCAGCCATGTTGAAGATGATAAAAACCAATAATAAAAGAAAAAGAAAATGGGCAAAAGAATGGCTTTTGAAAAGAGAATATTTATTATGAAAAGAGATTGAAGTATTCGCATATTAATTTATTAAATGAGTTAAGATTTCATCCAGAAGACTGGCATAATTATTTAAGAATGGACAAAAATACATACTTAGAACTCCTACAGCTAGTAACCCCTTTAATTGTAAAACAAGACACCTATTTGCGAAAAGCCATCACGCCTCATGAAAGATTTACAGCAACGCTACCATAGCCACTGAAAATGCAAACAGCTACGATGAATTGAAAATAAAAAACAATATTTTTTTTTTAAATAATTAGGACGATTTTCATTTTAAAATAGCTTAAAAATATATAAATTTTAAATTTTAAATGGAGTAGGTATTCTAGTAATATAATTATAAGGATGGTATAATATTTTGTTGGTCGTACATAGATTTTTTATTCGTTTGTTTTATTTCGAAGAGCTTCTATGTCATTCTAAAACAAAACATAAACGCATTTTTGATATAAGTGCCTATTTAAAGTTACATAACATTGACAAATGGTGGGAGAAAACGTAAATATTGTTCACCTTGAGACCTTGAAGCGAGTCAATTAAATTTTGAATAACATCTTTTGCAAAATTGGATACACCAATTTTGAATTCACTATTATCGTTCATATTAGCCAAAAATGTGGCACATATAGTAAAGTACGTGATGGTAATTTCGAAACACCATCGAACTTTACTTGCACTCAATCCGTCTAATTGATAGTATTTTTTTTCTTCAGTCTGAATCACCGTACACTCGGCCCATTCATTGATGAAATGTCTGGCCGCTTCATTGGCTAGATCACAGACTGCGAGCTGCGAACAGTTTAATCCTTACAAAAACTATTATAAAAAAAAAAATAGTAATTTATCAAATACGTACTTTCTTTGCATAAGTGGCTGTAGAATTTTTTAAGTATTCTTGTTGTTGTTCTATTCTTTTTACCGATGCGTTTAATGCTGATTCGTCTGTTACTCCCAACGTGTCGAAAACTTCCGTGGTAAGTTTTTTTATAGAACTTTCATAATCCTTTATCCATTCAAAATGTTTGACTCTCTGGGAAAATAATAATATTATTTAATATGGTATTTCAATCTTCGTAGATCGAATTTAGTGACAACGCTAGAAATTTGTCATCACAATATTTAAATGTGTTTAATTTTACATTAAAACAAGAGACGTAACTAATTTATAATTATACTAAAACAAAACAAAAAATTGCTTACTTTTGCTTGGAAATAAGACCATCCTTCACAGTATTCTCCTAGCCGTTCACACGCGTTTGCCATATTATTCTGTTGTATATACTAAAAAGTGAAACTTCTTTTTAATAAATATTTTTACCGTAATTAAGAAAAAAAAACACTAACACGTTTATCTTAATACAGTTGTTTTCGAAGGAAAACGCAGTTTAGATAGTGAAACGGCTAATGATTAATAATTAACTAATAACAAATCAACAGTTGTAATAAATATCATATTTTAATAAATTTAGACCAACCATTATGTACAACTGTAGAACTGTACTGTACAACTGTAGTTATACAGTAGCGCAACTACCCGAGACATTCTGGCCTCTAATCAGCAAAATATACTTTGAACTAATTTACTCTATACTAATTAAAATTTTTTTTTAAATTGTTACAATAACCTAACCTTTGAAGAATTTTTGTTTCCTAATTTTAAAATCATTTATATTTTCAAGCTTCAAACAAATTTTTTTTTTATTATTGTATACCAAAAAATAAATCAAAAATTAAAAAAAAAAGTCATCAAGAAAGGATAGTATAATTTTTCATATTTTTACTAATATCAACATTCAACATGTTTCGATGAAAAATATGTTTAAAGATGTAAAAATGATGCTAATCCTTGTTTTGATGTTGTTTTTTTTTAAAGTTGTCTTCTACTAATTATGGGCTTATTTTTTGAAAAACAACAATGTATTATATTTTGTGGCTTTTAAAATTGATTAAAATGTTGTTGTGATTAAGTAGAAATTGCGAGGTAGACAGAGGAAGCAGATTAATGCGGAAAGCCCGACATTTGTCTTAAAAGCATTTACATTTGAGAATCAACTTATGTAGGTACATGTCATTAGGTCATCCGTAGATCGAGTTGCAGCACTATTGGGTTTATTACTTTCGAGTTTTGCTTTTTGTACTTGCTCGTTGGAAATAAATATTAATGATAGATTTTTATAATTAAGATTCTATAAAGAATCTTAATTAAAAATATAAAGAATATAAATTCTTTATATTTTTTATATTAACTCTGGACGTTGTTATCGTTTCACTAAAACACCACAACAACATGACGTTATCAAAATCAAACAATAATTTTATAATTAGTAGGTAAGTAGTAATTATAGTATTTACGTAGGTATACTTAATACTTTTAATTTATCCTTTGATAAGTTTAATTATAAAATATCAAAAATAAATCTGACATAAATACTGTTTATACATTAACGATCTATAGTTCTCATTAGTCTTGGCTTTTGAGGTCCAGTGTTAGGTTAGGTTTACTCAAGGCTGTATCTGGGGGGGGATCTCAATGGGGTCTGAACGCCTAAACATTTTTTAAGCATCTTGAAGTTTTTTTAAAATGAAACGTTATTGCATTTATTCACTGTACTTATCGAAATTCAAAGAACACTCAAAATAATATTCAAGAATAGGTAATAATTACATACATACTTTTAAATCGTGTTTTGGCAAGAAATCAAACATTAATCACACAAATGTTTTAAATATATTCCCCGTTAATTTCATAGTGTTTATAGATCAGAAGTCATCTATAAAATTATTCTACGACACAGAAAATAACATTTGGACAATCGTACAGGAAAACCAATTTACTGAATATTGGTAACCCGCTAAATTATCCAAACTTTGTAAATAGTAAAACATGCTTTAAAGATGATTATTATAAGCACACAGTAATTTAACGGTTTACATTGTGATTTTCCGCAATGATAGTTTCTGTGTTTTAAATTAAAACATTGGACAACCAACGCCTTTGATAGCCATTTGTAAAAATGATGTACCTATACAATTTGTATACTGACTTAAATAAAACAAATACTCATTTAATATTTTGAAGGCATTTTCAAACTCGAAATATCAAACTACTAAGCTACTCTATCGTTGTTTTTATTAATTAAACAATAATAAAATAAGAGTATTAAGTATTTAGGAAAATATTTATTATGCCATAATATTTGTATGTACTATTTTTGTTTTTAATATGTTTTAAACTAAGAGAAAAATAATTTAACAACACTTATAAAACGTATAATATTTTTCACTAAACTCTCGAGTAGGTAAAAGGTATAATTTTAAAAATAATAAATAATAATTGTACAGTAAAAATTAAAATTATATAAAAAATGTGAAAATAAAAAAAATATATTTTTTTATTTATAATATAATATAAAAGAATAGCAAATTTATTAATTGGTATTTTTATTAATAGTTGGTTGAGAGTTGAACAACAATCAAACAGTTAGCTCATTAGAAAAATACAATTTAAATTATCAATTTCCAACAAAATTACATGCATTAATTTCTTGAGAAGTTAGTCGTCTATTCTTATTTCTGGAGATTTGCAATATCCTTCTAAAATGAACAGTACAATAATAATTAAAATGTCGGTTTTTTATTTAGAAAAATTGAATATGTGGTTAACACGGTGGTTACTTTTAGCTCTTGTAGACAAGTGATCATGTTGAGAATGACAACTTTTGAAAAATTCGAAACAGCAATTTTGTATTCACTATTATTAGTCATGTCGGCCAAAGTCGTGGAACACACTATAAAGTGAGGCATGGTTGATTCGAAAGCCCTGCGGATTTTTTTATCACTTGGACCTCCTATTAGGTGATATTTTTTAGAAATTTGAAATTTAACACCTTCGGCCCAATCGTTGATAAATTTTTTTGAATTGTCGTTGGCAATATCACTGTTTTCCAGCTGTAGAAACAAATGTGTATGATGTAAATATATGATCAGCAAACGCATTTCATTTATGTACTTATAAAATACTCACATCTTTAGCATAGTTAGATAACGATTGTATTACATGTTCTTGATGTTTATCAAGGTGTTTTATCGACGCGTTCAATTCGTTTTCATCTTTTACCCCTAAAGTGTCGAAAATTTCAGCTGTCAGTTTGTTAATGGTGTTTTCACAATCATTCACCCATTCAAAATGTTCATTATTCTTAAAAAAAAAAAAAAATGTTAAAAAATATATTAATAATATTAAAAAACTTTTTGACAGTATTTTGAAAACATTCATAGATTTTTTTTTGCAGGTACTATCTATACCTGATTGGCGTTTGACAAAAAGTACAATAGTGTTTTTGTTTTTTTATTAAATTCACCAGAATAATAATTGATGTATAACTCAAATAGTTTTATTAAATTGAAAAAAATGCATATTAGTATATAAACCTTTAACGGCAGTACTTAGTCGTTTAATAATTGTTCAAAACTAATAAAGATAACTTATGAGTGTCATTGACAAATATAATTTTTATTGGACTAAATTCTACTTGTGCAGTTTTTTAAAATAGATCATATTAAAGTTTAACCTATTCAAGTATATTTATAACTGTACAAATGAATATTATGTTTTGAACTTTTAGTTCACTACAAATTCGTGGTGTCAGAATCAAGCTACCTACTTAGGATTTTTCAAGTGAAACACAATATTGTAAATTAAAGGAATAGGTTTACTCACTTTAACGATTTCGTACTTCTTCCCTTCAATGCTTTTCATCAAGTAATCGCTGACAGACATGTTTCTTTTTTCTGAGTAATTTTTGTTGAGTGCAGACTATTTATGTGAAGCGGATAGCTTTAACCATAGCAATATATTATATGGATATACCGATTACTTGGAGGACTATATAGTGTATACTATTATTCACTGTACCTACTAGTGTCGATGTGATATAATTGATAATAACAACCAACCTTATTAAGTGGTATGATGACGCTATAAGTCACAAAATACCGATTGCCTATAATAATAGAACTAATTTGTTTTCCATTATGCAGTACCGGTCATAACTGATAATAATTGATTGTTATTTGCTGTTGCCTGTTGACTGCAGTTGTGATTATATTATTATATAACACTTGTTTACCAATTTATCTATAGTATAGCTATTTGTTTTTTTTAGTCTTGAATTGTATTTCATTTTAGTTATCGAAATGAGTATTCTGAGGTCATATCAGTGTATAATAAAATTCAGAAACTAAAAACGTTGTTAAAAATATTCTTCCAGAAACAATATTTTATACCATTTCATAACAGCACCTAACTTAGTTTAAAAAATGTTTTAAACCGACTTTTTCTAATCGGAATGACCAATATCTGTCGTAGCTATAAGAGATAATTTAAAATATATAGGTTGTTAAAAATAAATCATAGTTTCTGGTCGATAAATCAGTCTAAAATTATTTTATATTAGATTTAGTAAAAATGTGTTATAAGGATATTTGATATAATATTAATTTGTTATAATATAGTTGTATGATTTGTAGCTGTTTTCATATTATATTAATTGTAATGAATATTCAATTTGCTTCAAATTATATTGTCTTCGTTGTATTTGAATATTTACTTCTTACGATATGTCTCGATAGCTTTCTGAAAACAAATTTATGTATATTTTAATGTTTAAATTATTGATATAATAATATATTTATCAATATTTTATTAATATTATGCGTGTATATGTATATATTAATGATAAATATGCGATTTAGACGTTTGATTATCAAAATCACTTTTGTTAAGCTTAAAAATGTTCCATATTTATAGGTATTTAAATAACTTTCAACCCTTAATTTGTGAGTCATACAATAATAGGTACATATTATATAGTATTTAAGTTTTACCTTCACATGATTAAGACAGTCGATTTCATAGAGTAAAGTGTTTTTACAAAAATCAGCAATTTTAATCTTAATGTCATTTTTGTCAAACTTGTCAGTCACAAAAAAGCAGCCTGGTACGAAATGCTCAAGAACTGCTAAATAAGAATTTTGAAGTGACTGAGGATTCGGGCCACGTTTTAAGTAGTATTTTTGTTCAAACTGATATTTAATTCCTGGAATCCAATCGTTTAAAAAACTTCGAGCATCCTCGTCGATGTCGGGTAGGGATAAAAGCTGTAACCAAAATCAAAATTATTAAATCAACGGCATAAAAATTGTTTGATAAACACAACGTAATTTCATACTTGGTTGACTAAAGCAGATAATTCATTCAGTTGGTGCTGTTGGAAATTCTCAAGACCTTTAACAGCAATATTAAACGTCTCGTCATCGCCGCTGACTCCCAGTTTTTCGAAAACTTCTGTTGCTAAACTGCTCATTATATTTTCAATATCGTCGACAAATTCATAATATTTGCTTTTCTGTACAAATATCAAAATGTTGTCAATTATACGTAATTTAAGTATGCATAGCAACATTTTTTTATGTTATACATCTATGACTTTGCAATAAAGACGAAGGAAAATAAATTGTTCTCTTCCAGAAAACGTTGTAAAAATTACTTATATATTTTGAGTTAGGTAATCTTATGTCGGAATAATACCATTACTATTTGAAAAACAATCTAATGTTCAAGCAAGTAATTAGAAAAATTGTTATACATACTTTTGCTAGGTCGTAGGTAATTCCTACTTGAAGTTTTCCCATTCGTTCACACGGATTTGCCATTTTGTAGGTGTTAAACAGTTAATCAAGGTGTAAAATGATAATTTTTAAGAACGGCACTGTAATGTAATTAACTAAACCTGAATCTCACCAAACTATATTATATTAGATAAATACGGTGTAAACTTTATTTATACTATTTTTAGTATGTTAATTAATCTAACAACACTCGATTATCAAAACGATGACGGCAGCCGCCAGTAAATGATTAGATTAATTGTACTAATAAGTTATGCTCTATGGAATATGATAAAACATATCGGTACATATTATACAGGTTTTGAAGTATATTTTATTGTGGATAGGGGTTTCCCATTATTATAATATAGTAAAATCTCAAGTTAGGTACTCTTATTTAAGTTGACAATAACTAATTGAATACCTTACATAGTATGTACGAATGTTGCATCTTATTTTTTACATAACTAACGAAAAACTTTAAAATAACATTTAATATTATAGTATTATAATTTTTTGAAAGTACTTTGGTCTTTACTTGTTAGCTTTAAAGGTTATCTATGTATAAACTATCTAACCGATTTGGAAAACACAATATAATGAGGTTATACCTATGCATTTTATAATGTACATTATTAGGTAAAATATCAAAATAATTTTTTTATACATGTGTAATATCGAAGGCTTGATTTTTATATGCTAGATATATGTACAAAAAAACTTACTAGTGAGTAGGTATATTTAATTTTTAGTTTCAATGCGGAGCTGTCAGCTAAGAAGGTATTGTATTTACAATGATGTGTTTTTATTTTGAGACTGAACTTTGGACCCACGATATTTTCTAAACTGCTGATCCGATTTCTTCGTTAAGCAAATCTATAGATCAGAAATCGTACTTGAAAGGTACTTTATTGGGCCAAAAATTTTAAAAAAGTCACCCTTCCTCTTTAAAATCGAGAAAAATTTCCCTATATTTCAACTTAAAATTATGGTGCACTATCACGTTTTTAAAAATAGTCAAATTAGTTCCAAATTTGTTCGGAATATTTTTTAGACATAGTAGTATCAATAAACCATACAAATATGACAGTATTTACAAGAAACAATCCTTTCCTTTAAAATTTGTATACATAGTATTATTATCACACCGTGACATTTTTCCATTAATATATACTCATTATAAATTTATTCAAGTTATTTTTGAGTGTAAATTAACTTTTGGCTGTACGAGCTTGTGATTAAAAATAATTTAATAAGAGATCAATTAACTATACATTTTTAGACCATACGTTATAATAGTATTGATGTGATGTCATTAATAGAACAAACGAAAGATACCTCTTTATTCTCATTATACTTCAATAATATTTATATTTTCTTAAATAACAATACATAATATGACTTTAAGCTTCAAATTATATTGTCGTCGTTGTATTTGAATATTTACTTCTTACGATATGTCTCGATAGCTTTCTGAAAACAAATTTATGTATATTTTAATGTTTAAATTATTGATATAATAATATATTTATCAATATTTTATTAATATTATGCGTGTATATGTATATATTAATGATAAATATGCGATTTAGACGTTTGATTATCAAAATCACTTTTGTTAAGCTTAAAAATGTTCCACACGTAGAGGTATTTAAATAACTTTCAACCCTTAATTTTTGAGTCACACAATAATAGGTACATATTATATAGTATTTAAGTTTTACCTTCACATGATTAAGACAGTCGATTTCATAGTGTAAAGTGTTTTTACAAAAATCAGCAATTTTAATCTTAATGTCATTTTTGTCAAACTTGTCAGCCACAAATAAGCAGCCTGGTACGAAATACTCAAGAACTACTAAATAAGAATTTTGAAGTGACTGAGGATTCGGGCCATGTTTTAAGTAGTATTTTTGTGCAAACTGGTATTTAATTCCTGGAATCCAATCGTTTAAAAAACTTCGAGCATCCTCGTCGATGTCGGGTAGGGATGTAAGCTGTAACCAAAATCAAAATTATTAAATCAACGGCATACAAATTGTTTGATAAACACAACGAAACTTCATACTTGTTTGACTAAAGCAGATAATTCATTCAGTTGGTGCTGTTGGAAATTCTCAAGACCTTTAACAGCAATATTAAACGTCTCGTCATCGCCGCTGACTCCCAGTTTTTCGAAAACTTCTGTTGCTAAACTGCTCATTATATTTTCAATATCGTCGACAAATTCATAATATTGGCTTTTCTGTACAAATATCAAAATGTTGTCAATTATAAGTAATTTAAGTATGCATAGAAACATTTTTTTATGTTATACATCTATGACTTTGCAATAAAGACGAAGGAAAATAAATTGTTCTCTTCCAGAAAACGTTGTAAAAATTACTTATATATTTTGAGTTAGGTAATCTTATGTCGGAATTATACCATTACTATTTGCTCAAACAAGTAATTAAAAATATAGCTTTACATACTTTTGCTTGGTCGTAGGTAATTCCTTCTAGATGTTTTCCCAATCGTTCACACGGATTTGCCATTTTGTAGGTGTTTGTAACAGTTAATCAAGGTGTAAAATGATAACTTTTAAGAACGGCACTGTAATGTAACTAACTAAACCTGAATCTCGCCAAAATAAATTATATGAGATAAATACGGTGCAGACTTCTTTTATAATATTTTTAGTATGGTAATTTATCTAACAACACTCGATTATTAAAACGATGACGGCAGCCGCCAGTAACTAATTACATTAATTATTATACTAATGAAGCTCTATTGTATATGATAAAACATATCGGTACATATTATACAGGTTTTTAAGTATATTTTATTGTGGATAGGGGTTTCCCATTATTATAACATAGTAAAATCTCAAGTTAGGTACTCTTACTTAAGTTGACAATAATTAATTGATTACCTTACATAGTATGTACGAATGTTGTATCTTATTTTTTACACAACTAACGAAAAACTTTAAAATAACATTTAATATTAAAATATTATAATTTTTTGTAAGCACTTTGGTCTATACTTGTTAGCATTAAAGGTTATCTATGTATAAACTATCTAACCGATTTGGAAAACACAATATAATGAGGTTGTATGCATTTTATAATGTTCTTAATTGGGTAAAATTTCAAAATGATTTTTTTTTACATGTGTAATATCGATGGCTTGATTTTAAAATGCTAGATATATGTACAAAAAAACTTACTGGAGAATAGGTATTTTTAATTTTTAGTTTCAATGCGGAGCTGAGAAGGTATTGCATTTATAATGACGTATTTTGAGTCTGAACCTTGGACTCAAGATATCTTTTAAGCCGCTATTCCGATTTCTTCGTGTAACAAATCTATAGATTAAAAATCGTACCTGAAAGGTACTTTAATGGGCCAAAATTTTTAAAAAAGTAACCCTTCCCCTTCAAAATTGAGAAAAATGTCCAAAAAATTTACCTATTTTTCAACGTAAAAATTACGATGCACTATCACTTTTTTAAAAATAGTCAAATTATTTCCAAATTTATTTGGAATATTTTATAGACATAGTAGTATCAATAAACCATACAAATATGACAGTATTCACAAGAAACAATCCTTTCCTTTAAAATTTGTATACATAGTATTATTACCACACCGTGACATTTTTTCCATTAATATATACTCATTATAAATTTATTCATGTTATTTTTGAGTATAAATTAAATTTTGGCTGTACGAGCTTGTGATTAAAAATAATTTAATAAGAGACCAATTAACTATACATTTTTAGACCATACGTTATAATAGTATTGATGTGATGTCATTAATAGAACAAACGAAATATACCTCTTTATTCTCATTATACTTTAATAATATTTATATTTTCTTAAATAACAATACATAATATATTAAAAAAATGATAAAATTATAACTGATAAGGCTAGAAAAATATTTTGTTTTGTTATGGTTAAAAATCGAATTCCTTAAATTCTAGTTTATAATTTCACAGTAGGTGTCGGTTGTTAACTTACACATATTTAAACAATTTAAACTTATTATTTTACTATTTAAAAAATAATTTAGTCTGTAGCCTCATTAAAAAGACAAAACCAGCAATTTGTAACAATTATAAAGATTAAATAACACAGATTTATGAACAATAATATAATATATCATATCTTATGCATAGAAATAGTTTTCATAAGATCACATTAGTTTTTGAGAGCTGCGACGCCATCCTGAAAGGGAAAATAACGTTAATTAATGTTAACATTGTTTCGCTTTTGTTACACAATTTAAAGTATTATTATTTCACCTTGAATTCTTGAAGAGAATCGATTAAATTTTGAATACCCTCTTTTGCGAAATTGGAAACGTCAATTTTGAATTCACTACTATCAACCATATCAGCCAGAGTGGTCGAACATATAATAAAGTAAGAGATAGCCGACTCAAAAGACCAACGGAGTTTTTCAGCACTTGCTCCGCCCATCAAGTGATATTTTTGAGCAGTTTGGTATTCAACACCTTCAGCCCAATCGTTTGCAAACTTTCTAGCTTCATCGTTAGCCAATGAACTGGACACAAGCTAAAAATAATTTTTTTAAATTGTTTAATATATTTACTATAAACAATCATACATAAATACTGAATACACACTTTTTTCGAATAGTTGGCTACTAAATCTTTGAGGAACGTTTGTTGTTTATCCAGAATATCGACTCCGATGTTAACAGCGGCTTCAGTTTTCACTCCTATAACGTCGAACACCTCTGCTGTAAGATTGTTTATTGAATTTTCAAAGTCGTTTACCCATTCGAAATATTTGTTATTCTGAAATATTAAAACAACATATTTTTATAAGTGAATTTACTTTTCATGATAACATTTACGGATGGGAAATCCAAATTTGTTCTGTAACCAAACTCGCAACTAAATTACTAAGATATAAAAGTACATAATATTATCATTGCACATAGTTGATTGTAAATCAAAGCTGTGATAGACAGAAAATGTTGTTTTTGTACTAAGAAGTTTTTGTTTCCTCGTAACAATTTCAGTACCGATATGGCGTTAACAGTTATAGTATGTCTTATCGTTTACTTGTCGTGTTAAATGGAGAATATTGGAGTTGAACAAATTCAAACATCAAAACGGTAGGTATGTAGAGAAATACAAGTTCGATTTGGAAAATAATATCATGTATGAGTATGACCACAATAATTTAATTTGTAAATGGTATTGAAAATATGCAATTCTTGGTGGTAGGTAGGTACCTACTTAAATGAAATATAAGAAGTTATAATGGAAACATTAACTTACTTTGACGACATCGTACTTCTTTCCTTCCACACATTTGATTAGATGGTCGCTGACAGGCATGTTTTCAGTTTAATGGTTTTAATTTTTAAATTATAAAATAGGAATTCTGCCCGCGAGCTGATCGTTTGGGTAGTTTGTGCTTGGACAAAGTGATAACAACTAAACTGTTCGACCAGTGTTAATAGTTTATATGCTGTATAGTACTTAAAAGAGGCGTGTTTAATAAATACAGTTATTAATACAGAACTATTTGAATAATTGTGTTATATAACAACATGCCGGTCGAACATGACCTTCGGTCGGTTTCCAGTAAAATGATATCATCTATATTATTAACAATACTATATTATCGTTGTATTACAGTATAATAATAATGTGCGATAACTTGCGTTCTTAGCCTTCTGAATTGATGTTTGTAATCTTTTTATCGACGATCTAACATACATACCTAGCAAATGAGCGAATTAAGACCAATATTATATAGTACAGGTACAACCAGATTTTTAATCAAATTAGAACTAAAAGTCCCAATATTTTATTTTTGTGATGGTCACAACCAAAAACATAATAATATATATAAGGTTAAAACGATGTAAGTTTTACAGGACAACAAAAGGCAAAATACAATAATTCATTTTTCCATGTAGGTATTCTTAGAGCGGAGACGTTTTATACGATATCTCTTTCGGAAATTGATAAAAAAGAAATATAAAACAAATACAAATGAAAAATAAATGCTAGGTATGACTCATTGACAAATAAATTGTATGATTAAAAATTTGATTATGAAAATGTCAATTGTACATTTGTACCATTTGGTTTCTAATCACTTCATAAATAATATATCTATAATGTATTTATTTTAAAACCACATAGGTATTAGATAAATAGTTAATGACACAGAATTATGTCAGTGCGATGACAACATTATTAGGTAAATTAATTATTTCTATACATATTGTCTAATGCGTTTGTACCTAGTTTTATTTTTTTTTTTTACAAGCTACAAATCCAATACCAATATATTATATTATAAATATATGTTGAACGAGGTTTTAAAGAAAACGTCAGGGAAGACTTGTACGTGCGTTTAACACAGCTTTTTTTCATGATAAATGCAGCTGTATAAAATAAATGTATACTTTTTTTTATAGATAGATAATTTATAAGTGAATGTACATCTATATGCTTCGTAGTTCTAATTGGTAATTGATAATAGAGTTCACCAACAATCGAACAATTTCAAATTTATCAGTAGTTTCTGATTAAATTGTGTTTTTATTTAGAGCATTATGAATTACAAATAATAGTAAAAATTAAAATGCTAAAATAACAAAATATTGAAGAGCGGTAGGTCACTAGGATTTGTGTTAGTTAAAACTAAGTATGGAGTTATATGGAGTTTATCCATACACATATCGTATGGTGTCATAAATAATTATGCCATAATTATTGAGTTTGAATTTAAGTAATAGTCAATGTTATAATTACATCGACAGCGGTAAATGGGAATAGTATTTTTTTTTAATTGCAAGCCAATCAAGTAAACGTACTTCATGAGAAAATAGGACTAGTCAATAATAGTAATAATAATATTAGCTGTAAATTACAATCCTCGTTGAATATTCAGTTTTTTTCAAATAAATGGTTTTGTTGTTTGATAACATTATGAAAGCTGTTGTTTGATAAAAATGCACGAAAAAAACATCACGAAAATAAAGATATCTCATGTTAAAGGGTCATTTGTTATTTTTAATAATGAGTAATAGCATTGAGTAAATATTGTACAATATAATATACTCAATGGTAAAAGGTAGCAAAAATTCCTAAAATTGATAATATTGATAGTAAACACAGACATTCTGTTATGTAACAGAACACTGTTGCATAAAATCAAAATTTAAAGATGACTTATTATTTAATTATAAAAAAATCTAAGTATTATTGCATTGGACTTTTAACATGTATAGTCAACATATAGATATATATATATATATGTGTGAATTTCAAACTTGACTAAACACTACAAAATAGGTATAACGAGACGTTTTTTTTATGCGTTCTCAGATAGTAAACTTATTTTAAAATATGTATTTATTATTTTTCAACAATCGCCACTGATTAATTTTATCAAAAATATTACATCTGTTTATATGGGGTTTTATCTAGTTTCATATTTGCGTTTTTGAAAAACGACGTTTTACATCGTTATAAACAGTTTGTTTGATTGTATTATACATTATGTTTTGTACAATCTAGTTCAAAGATTTGTTTTCAGAATATCTTGCCTCATACAAATTTATACGTTTGACTGTATAAATTTATTATATACTTAAAACTCCTTCTTATTGAGTTACATAACCGGTTTCATAATAATATTTACTTAACCGTTGTTAAAAGTTTTTTTTTTTTTTTGGAAAATTATTCTTTTATTGCCATCTATATATTATTATGGTTGGTGTAGAGGCTTTTTAAATCACAAGTATACCGTTAGATGGAGCTGTACCATACCTATTAACAAAATAATAATAATAGATGATAATGATTTTGTCTTTGAAGAACATAATATTGTTAGGTTTATTATGTTATTCACAGTGTTGACTATTCGAAACGATCCATTATTGTATAGTAGAGATGTTATTGATATTTAATAAATAAGTCCAACACTATGGTTTTGCAAACTTGAATTGCACGATGGATATTTATTTTACATTAACATTATTTCAATAATTATAATTTATAATAATAATTTCAACAGTATAATAATTGTAGTAATTACAATAACAGTTTTTGATAAATCTTGTCACATACTTTGCTCTTAACAATGATAACCATCTTCCATAATATTTATTATATTTATAAATAATAATAAAAAAAAAAATGTACAATATTTTCAATTTACAATAATGATATCAAAACGAACAAAAACAAATTATAGTCAATAACATATAATATGTATATGAATAATTACAATTATTACTTTGTTAGTATATCGCATGATTAATATATTATATAAAAAGTTAAATTTGTTTTTCTATTCACATACCATGAAACATATTTGGTAGGACTAAACATAATTTTAAATTTCAACCAAATTTGATAAATTGTACAAATTGATAAAGTTTGGATTTTTTTAAAACTTATTAAAAAACAAAAACAGATAATAATATTATTGTGTCGACTACACAGTTTCGTAATAAACTTGATCATAAATTTTAATTTGTGTTCAAATTTTAAGTGTTCCTGAAATGTTTCTATTAGTTTTTAACTTTCCTCGGACCGTGTTATTGTAATTAATATTATAATCTAGCAGTAAACACTTAAAAAAAAAAATAAACAAAACAGAATAAGATAAGGACGGCTTAAAAACCGACTCCGAGTTTTTTGTTTAATAAATTATAACTAAGTTTGCTTTATGTGCTCAACGATTCAAGCAAAGTTTCTGTTTTATTATTATGCTTGTAGTTGTGAAGTATAAAACTTTTACACAGATTCCTCTGTTTTGAAGAACCAGCGAATAGAACGAATGGTTTTCTCATATTTTTTTTTTCAATTCTACTTACTCGCTTCAACGGTGTCATCAATTAAACACTACCCTATCCCCAGACTTGTTTTTCACAAAACTTTTATTTTTATACATTTATTATTTACCAAAAAAAAAAAATGAAGTAAAAGCATAATATCAACTAGAGAATCATTAATCGTATTCATTCGCCCTTTAAAAACATTATATTATTGTTATTTAGCGCTTACAAAGCTAATGTGTTTCTGAATTCGATCAACAATAATTTTTTTTTTTTTGGTATCACAGTGAATAGATATTTTACTAATCATCATAATGAAATAATTTACAAATAAACGGTAGTACATGATTTTGTTTTGGTAGTGTGTTAAATCTAATGAGTTGTCCAAATTTCAAAATTTAACGTACATGGTAAATGTACGTAGTGACGTTTTCCTATTACACGTTGAATTTCCAAATCTGTTTAGAGAAAAATAATACCTACTTATAGTTGTATTTTTTTTTTTTTTTTAATGATATTGTACATGTGTACTGGAAATTAAAAAAATGAACTTGGCTATAAACATGAAGTATAAATAACTCTTTTATACTGGATAATGAATTTAACATAAGACACGCATTGTACCAGAAAAAATGTTTCCAATTTTGTCACTTTTCATTTTGAGAACGCTTTAGGTTATACTTATTTTACGGTATTAAAATATAATTTTAATAATATTCAGTTTAATTAAAGCTTTAGCCTTTACTGCAAGCCCAATTATTATTTAAAATGTTATCGTACATAAAAATTAGTATAATAACGTACTCTGCTAATTGTTTTTGTTAAGTATCCATGTATTAAATGTAAAATTTAATTTTTATCAAAATGGATCATTGATCGACTATTATATTTGACAACTGACATTTTAACTTATAACTGTGAAGTAATTTAGATTTTATAAGCTAACATAACATTACGAAATCCGAAATTGATGTAATAATATGAAACGATGAGAAACAAAATGGTATAAATGGCACTTTCATAATAAAGTTTTTGTTGAAAATATATTTTTTAACGAACCATACTTTGGTCGATGTTTGTTTTACAATTTTCCGCACTTTTTGAAAAATATATTTAAAACAAAAACAAATAAACAACAGCCGTAAGAACACATAGAATTGAAATAATTATCATTCTCCTGTAAACTTTTATAAAAGTAATTAATATATTTTTCATTCTCATCGTTTCCTAATATGTAATTGTAAAATAATGTTAACAACGTGTACTTGTTCAAAATTGAGTAAAAAAATGTAGCTATTAGAGATAATAAGTAACCTATCTTATGTCAAATTTATCACCTTTGTGGGTTTCAAAAATGATATATATTATATTGTAACAAAATTGGTTTTGCGATTATGAAAAAAAATGTCATATAAACAGTTATATACATATATGTGTAAATTGCCTAGTACCAAGTACAGAGTGATCGTAATAATTGTTAAACCGCCGAAAAGCGAGGCGTAGCGCGATTTTGGTGCGAACACGCGGAGTGGCACTTTGGTCAGACCCTCATCTCGCTCATGGCGGCCACGGGCATCTTGAGCGTGCCGCTTTTCTGTAACTGGTTCAGCCCCACTCCCTGCACTAGCAGCGGCTGTGATTCCTGTGACGTGATCGCTCTGGGCGGCGGCGGCGGTTTCGGTAACGTGGACGCCATCCCGTGCACGGAACCGTTGGGCGGCCCTTGATGGTCGACGTGCACTATGCGGGAACACGACTTGGCCGCTTTGGGGAACGTCATGTCGTGCGCCCGCGGCGGCGGCACCGCAGTGGGCGCGTGATGGTGATGATGGTGGTGATGGCCGTGGTACGAGTGCCGTTGCTCCATTTCCAGAGCGACCGCGTCCGGCGGCCGAGGCGGTTCACTGTATCCGCCTACGCCGACTAGATCCTTTTCGCCGTCTGCCTTGTACCTCTTCTGCGAGTGGTCGCCAGACTCGGTCGAACCTCTCCGTCGCTGCAAGCACTTGAACTTGTCCTTTTGGTAACAGATGATCACCAGCAACAGTGCGTTGAGCACCAACAGCGACGCGCCCAACGCGATGGTCACGTGCAGGGCCGTCGAATAGGCCGCGTAACCGGCCGCCTCCAACGTGGCCAGTGCGTCTTCGGCCGACGACGCGTTGGCCGAGCCCGTCCGGGCGGGCGGCAAGCACGTCGTGCCCTCCGTCGGCCACTGTGGCCGCGACGTGGTCGTCAGCGATTGCACCACCTCGGCCACCGTGCCGTTGGCCGTGAACCGGTTGACCGTCACGTGCTGCGGCGGCCGTCTAGACACCGGATCCGGCCTGACCACGCCGTCGTACAGGTCGGCGTCGTCGTGGTTCCTGAACAGGTTGTGCCGGAGTGCCACGTCTTCCATGCCGGCCCTGTGCAGCTCGGGGATGAGCCGCAGCCAAACGGACAGCTGATGAGCCCGGAAATGATTTTTCATTCTAGGCTTCATACCTGAAACATGAATATTAATATTAAAATATTATGTTTACATACAAAACTACTTTAAATTATTTTTATCAAAATCTTATAAGGGTTGTGTTTAACATAATGCAAATCCAGGTAAAATCCACGGAGTAAGTTAGAGGTGAACAATACTTTGAAAGATCCTAATAAAACACTTACAAAGCAACACTCAGACGTGAGTTCACATAAAAAAATCAGCTAAGTTAGGCCAAATCCTGTAGATTTGTAGGTACTTGTTATTTGAGTAAGTTACTAAATATAAGGAATATTTTGTTGTATTATGTAAGCAATAACTATTGAAAATAATAGACATTTCATTTAGTTGGGCCATGTGTAATATATTATGTTGATATTTGAATAAAATAATATTATAATATTCATATCTAATCTATTTGGGCTTAAATAAATGAAAGTACATATAACAAATTGGATATTTGTTCAGTTTGAATGATATTTGCGTTGGGTTAAAAAAAATATTACCAATTATTATTATACTACTAAAATAGGTATTACAAAATCACTCAAAAGCGATGAATGAATGAATTTTTGTTTGTTTTATACATTCTGGTAGTTTGAATTATGTCTATAAAATAATGTAATATAGATACTATGAAGTTATAATACGCTTGCAAATTGTAATTAAAGAGTATAGGTACTCGGCTGGTTTCAATAGCCGTCTAATCAAGTACCATATTAAAGAATGTAATTGATTTCAGACTTTATTATTTATCTATTATTATATTATATTTGTTACACGGACGATGAAAAAAAATATCTGGTTTAATAATTTATAGTAGGTACTATTGTGTTTTTTAGTATTTTTTTTTTTTTTAGTTTTATCAGATACTACCTGATATAAAAATGTTTATAGTAAAATTGATTTTGAATGGCACATTGACATTACTGAACCGTCAAGGAAATTGTTATAATGGATTGAAGAAAATTTGTTTTGAATATTATTATAAGAAATAAAAGAACGTTTGGGTATAAATTTTAAGTATTAAACATTTGGTGTTGATTTTTATGTTATTATTGTTTGTTTTTGAATGGCAAAACAACAGCAAAGAATAATCGTTTTGAACCTTGAACGGTGCGTGCTATCAAGTATTTTCAAACTTTGTACTCCATTAACAATAATTTGCTCAGGTATAAGTATTACTAATATAATATCTTCTTTTTTATATTTCACATAAACAAAATATGTAAACAACATGTAAATTTGATGCGAACAATAATTATTTAAAACAGGGATGCCATTTTTGTGTTGGCCTTTTAAGTTTGACATACACATTGTTATGCTCGCACTGTTATAATATGTTGGTTACATAAACATGATATCATATGTTATAACTTGGCGTCTGGTTTCAGCGTCCACGAACCCAGCTTAACGCCCTTTGTTGGTGTTTGTTAAATTACCGACACTTGGCCAGCTTGTACCACAAACGGTTTACACTAAAGTGATATATTTGCTCATAATAGCGGCGTGTTAAAGTTGTATGGACCAGCTAGTTTATATATTATACATGTATGTAAATCGTAACAGTAGTAAAAATACCGTGTAAAAAAAAAAAATACCGATAAATTGAAAGCCACGAATGTCGGATGGGGCGGGTTTAGGTCGAAGAAAAGGTTACCGTCTTGGAAGTGTGCAATGTAATAAATTAGAACGAAAACGCTTAGTTGCTAATTTACGGTTAGAGTTTCATTTTTTTTTTTTTTAGAAGAAGAAGAAATAATAATATATTACGGCAAAATGAAAGTATCATAGAGTTTGTAACTTTGTAACAACAACAATATGTTTTTAGTAAATTATTTCCAACGTTCACAAATCTTTCATGTACATACTTTTATAATTTAATATTTATTTGTAGGTCAAATAATTATAAAACTGGGCAACACAATTGTTCATTAATCACAATTACTTTAAAATTAGTTTTTGCGGTACATTTTTTAACTGTAGTCTTTGCATTTCTCCGTCATAGAAACACTACTGTTTGTATGCTATCACTTTATACTTACTTATTTCTAAATATTTTTGATGCACGGGGTCGTACTCGTCCCACGTGACGCTTCGAAATCTGTTCCTTTCCTTGGATCCGGAGTCGGGCTTATCGTCGTGATCGTTGGGGTCCCTGCGGAGCAAAGAAATCGCAGAAATACAATTTTAAAAATAATCATGCACCAAAAACGAATGTCGCAAGTCGAATTTATTATCCATGGATATTATTATTCGCTTGCGCAAAGCGGCACATTTGTCTTGTGTACGTACAACCGACCGATAAGGACACTTCCTCCGCCCCCCCCCACCCACCACCCCCGTCTCTTTTAGCTTTTGCCGGAGACAAATAACCAACTCGAGCAAAAGCGTTTTCTAATTCCACGGCCGAGGTCTACCACTACAGGGTGTGCCAAAGTTTCGAATGACTGCCGCTGGATGATGTCTCTGACACTGAATGTCTCATAGTGGTACTCGACCACTCCCTCTTTCGTCCAAGCCCTACCGGAGCGCCGTAGGTCCAATACTTGACAACCTACAGCCGTTTGAAACCCCACAATTATTTTTGGCACACCCTGTATTTCATAGTTTCGTACCCTTGTGCCGCCTCACCCCCCGTGGCACTGGCGATGTGTGTCCGGTGTATTAAAAAGAAAAACGGGTTAGACTTGAGCCGATCAAAAAACGGGTTACTATATATTATAAAAAGCTCATTAATCATTCAACACAAAGCGTTGTGTACGGTGTGTTTGCATTGAACGCCGCTTTGTTACTGCATTATACAATCAACAATGTAATCAGTCGGCCTTAGTACGCGTGTTAAACAAAACGTCATGTACAATTCGATCCATCACCGATTGAAGAATACAACTTTCAATTGGAAAAAAAAAAAAAAAAGACTATTCCGATACTGATTATTATTTGGAAAGCAACCCTTCGTTTGTTTACAAATTTTTATTATGTAAAATCTTATTACCGACTGCGTCAGTTGAATCGTTTTTTTAAATTTTTTATAATCACCGTCCTTGTTTAATGTTTTAAAAATGATCAATTTCTATAATAAAAAAAAAAAACCAACCTCAATAAATTGTATTACAACTATGTTATCGTCATAATGCATAATGCTTTTACCCTTTTTTTTTTAAGTTCCAATTTTAAAATAAAACAACTGCGATTGAAACACTTATTGGATATATTGTTATATAATTTACATATTTTTAATTACATATTATGCTTTATGGTAAATCGATATTGGAATTATGATTAAATAGGTGTTTATAGAAATATATGATTTTAACAGTTGAGTTACTTGCATTAACATATAATTATTGTCGTTAGTTAATATGGTGTTAATTATGATCTCGTATTATCTCATAAAAGTCTTAGGATTAATTTTAAAAAATTGTAATCTTGAACTCTATTATCTATTTCAATTAGGTTTACTGCTCGACTTACAAAAATAAATACAAGAAAAACAAATTAATTAATGCGTTAAAACTTAAAACTTTTATCAATGTCAGTAGTTGCATTCTTTTTTAATTCTTTTTTTTATAGATTTATCATTGATACTTGGAACGTTGGACGCGCGTTCGATTGGAAGTCTAGCAAGTATAATGAAAAATATGCAGCGTGGTCCGCACCGAATGACATGTCTTTTATTTTTCTAAGGTATCGTCGTGTCGAACAGCTTTGGGCATTGCCAAAGGTCTCCAAAGGACACACGACCAACACCTTCGTCACGTTTTAATTCCAAAAAGAAAGTACGTGCATAATAACAATAATAATATAAAAACGCCTTGCCGGGTTGGAATTTCATCAAGTGCTCGGTAGCAGTATCATAATAATAATAATAATTGTATGCAAAATTATTCCGTCTCCGCGACCAGATTAACGGTGCTGCCACCGTGTAAAAGTCAGTATAGCTAATCGTCGTTAAGAGAAAACAAACAGCAGCCGCTGTTGTGTACTTCCGGCTGTGCAATTAACGCCGCACGAATTATTATTATATTCGCCGGAAGTTTCCGCTCAAACAGCTACGGGTGTGTACGTACATAATCATCATAACGGCCAATACAATGTCAAATGCAAGCCACACAATACCTGTCTATTAAATGTGTTCATTCTGTTTTTGATAATTATTTTCAAGTTTTTATCACGTTAATTGGTCTAATTGAACAATTTGAGCGTATAATATTTCATTATTAATAAAATTAAAAACAAGAATGTGAAATGAATACACAAGGGGGAGTCTAAGAGTTGCATCAGTTGTGGAGAAAATGAGAGAAAACAGGCTGAGATGGTTCGGTCATGTTATGAGAAGAGATAAGGCAGAGGCAGTGAGAGGTGTTATGAAGATGAATGTAGAGGGAAGAAGATATAGAGGAAGAGGAAGACCAAAACAAAGATGGATGGACGGAATACACAGAGTGATATGAGGATAGCCGGGGTGATTGAACGAGATGTAGAAGACCGAGCTTTATGGAGGTGTAGGATGGTCTAGGTTGGTCGACCAAGTGTAGTTGAGAGTGTAAGGCGAAGAAGTAATAAAGAAGAAGAAATAATAAAATTAAAACTTCTTATACAAGTATGGAAACAGGGCCGGCGTGAAAAAAGGGAGGGGCTGAAAATAAAAATTCACTGCAAGTACATACATTTAAGCATTAGTCCTAGAGTTAAAATTTACACAGTTAAAAAAAATATATATTCTAATACAATTTTTGTGCATACGATTTTAGTATACCAGAGTGGGACTTCAGCCCCTCCCCCCCTTGTATCCACCCCTGTGTGTAAACAAAATAATCGTAGACCTTTTTTTTCTTTTTCATCTGATAATATTTATTTATGCAATACTTTATTTTTCTTTTCTTTTAAAAAAACATTTTTTTTTTATATTGACATTATTTTATTAGTATTTATTTGGCTGAATATTTCTGCTAAGCAAATCGCGTTGTACATATTTTGACAATATGCCGGAACACACACAAACCATCTGGCCACCACAAAGCTGATTAAATTGCCTCGCTCGTAACTAAGAATATAACAGTATAGTCATCAGCTCTTTCTTTTCATTTAAACCACCACCTTACACGTTCGGGATGACATAATTTAATTTGTTTCTCCATTACCTACTGTCTAGATTCAGCAGTGGTCAATCGAGTCCATTGTGTAATACCGCACCGGGCTTTTTATTGTCAACTCTCTGTACTTGGGTTGTTGTATATTATAATCGTGTTAACTATCTGTATAAGGTAGTGTAATAATTTGTATCAGGCCCAAGTTAAAAAGATAACTAAGTAATATAATAACGTATAATTACTATTTGCCCGAAAACGGGCCAAACATTTAGAAAATGAGATTTAAAATTAAAAATTTAATAAAATATGACGTATTATTCCAATTAATATCTCCAATTCGAATAAAACAACTTTAGTTAAAAACAAATTTTCGCTGATAAACAATGACCGCGAGATAATTTTATTTGATTGAGTTTAATAACGTTAAGACGTAGGTATAGATCACAGGAAAATGTTTTATTTTTTCGAAAAACAAAAATTTAACTGTAGGTATAATTAATTAGGTACCCACCTACGCTCGAGTTAAATTAATGACAAGAGATAAATTTAATTGTAAGTGTGTATAGAGAAATTGGTTACAATATATTCATGTTAAACGTGTGTGTTATGGATTTATTTATATATACATGTTATATGTTATGCGGTAAATAGGTATAGGTATAATACATACATCTCCATTTAGTCATTTACAATTTCAATTTGTTTTGACGAAGTCTTATTTTCATACACAGATATTCGTCGTACCTACCCAAATGCAAAAATAGTCAGACTAAAGTTTAAAAAAATAGAGTAAAAATATATTATAATATATTATATTTGAGATTTAAGTACAATTTAACTATTAATACACACGGCCGAGAACGAATATACAAATCGAATGTAAGTAATTTGTTAAATGTCAAAAAAAAAGATTTAGCGACGTTTAACGCGGAACAAAACTTAATCGATCACACCGTTCGAATGAATAATAATCATAAATCACAAACACGTTTTTACTTTATTTTTATCAGATTCCCGTTATCACATTTCAAGATATTTATTTATTTATTTACTTTTCCGCCATTACTGCAGCTCATACATATTTATGAATTCCTTGCGCATTATTTAAAGAACTAAGTCATTTCAGACAACTCTTAATGGAAATTTTCCAAAAGGTTTTCATTTTATTTTTTAATATATATGTATTATTTTTCAATCCCAAACGTAACAGATGTTTGCGAAAAAAAAAATATATATATATATATATGATTAGTGAGATCTGTATTTTCAGAGCAACATCTTAATAATTTCAGAACACTGGTAATTTAAACGTGTCGCAGTGAATGTAATCTTAAACGCGACCTTGTATATTTAATCGAATTTTTCGGTGGAACGGAAAACGTACTTTTATACATTGAAACAGTTGTACAGTTGTATATGTCCCGTTGAGTTACATAATATTCTTTCTAGATCCCATCGAAATTACATTATTGGCCAGTACTTTTTTTTTAAAGTATTTACCTATATGAAAAAATGTTTTTAACCATTTCAAGCCGTGACAGTTTATAATGTGCTTAACTTGTGCAGTGGATTTTGCATTATTTTTAAATTAACTATCATGTTTTCCTCGAGCAACTGTGTATGGTATTTTTGGCGTTGAAATATACACTTTTTTACTTAACGAATGGTATCGAGATCGTTTTGAAACGATGCCAACTGGTATATTGTAGATAAAAATTGAAAAAAGAAAAAACAATAAATTTGTTTGGAATGTATTAATAATAAACCACTGCTTGGGCACGTGCACGCACTGTGCAAGCCGGTAGGTGCTTTAAATGATGCGATAAACAGGCGTGTAAAATAATTTTTTATAAATATGTTGTATAATATAATAGTATCGAATGCTGTGTATTGTATTAATATTATTATTACAATCACCTGGTACCGCGGCCGCTCTGCAACGTCTAGATCATTTTTCACTAGCAACTATAAACAGTGCGACCCACGCAGATTGCCAAACAATGCCACCAGGATCACCCGGCACACCCTAATAGCGGCTAGCGATAAATATTGTCAGAAGCACCGAGGGGATACGAACCGGCGGCACAGGGAGCAAGCAAATTTAATTTGTGGTAACCACAGCTTATGAAGACACCCGCATGGTCGGTAAGAAATCAATGTATACCGTTATGGCTTTAGCGTTAACCGTGACAGAATGTGATAGAACACGACATCATGGTCATATCACTGCCAGAAATCTGTTAAAACCGACAAGAGTAGTAAATGGTAACGTAGAATAATTTAGAGATACAGATGTATTTCTGTACATGTCGTCAAAAATGTAGATAACATATCTCAAACATAATATCATGTTTTATCGAAATTAAATTTACCATTAAATGGGAAGTTTTTAATTTTACAACGTTTCCTATCTGGATGTAAAAATGTTTAAGATTTTCTAAAAATAAAAATATAAGAATTGAAGGTATGTTGCACATAAACAACATGTATAATTTGCCTGTATGAATTAGGCGCACCAATTAATTGAATTTTACAAATTATAAGCCGAAGTACTCTTACCGAGTACTTAAAAAAGTATCTCAAATATTGAATAAATATATGGGATGGTAAATTAAATTTAAAAACACAGCGAAAAAGCTCTTAGAGTACTATCTATTCGAATTTTAAAAATTATTATGTAGATTTTTTTTTAAACAGGTACAATTTGACAAAAAGTAACAAGAACTAGATTTTGTAGCAAAGCCTAATTAAGTATAAACCGATTATTTCAGGTACATTCTTACTTTAGCGATTTCCATAAAATCAAAATTATAGCACATTTGCAAGTATGTCATGATCATATTTCAGTTGTCTTGTTAGCGATGCTCATTACTGATAATATTATGTCTTTGGGGGCTACTCCGGTTACGCGGCAACGGATTATTTTTCTTTTTATGCTCTTAAACCATAATACACTAGCCTTTAGTAAAGCGCATTGTCTGTCACAATATCCATTTGATATATTTTGTGATATAATTTTGGGTTGAGTGCACCATAAAATAGGTGTAATAAAATTCACATTTAACGGCATAAAAACATAATAATATGCATCACCATCGTTCAATATTGGATATTGAGAGTTCTATTATTATTGTAATATTTTTTTATTTCCATAATGGATACCACACAACGGATTCCTATGGAAACTAATTGCAAATTAACAATCCACCAATCCAATGGTTCAATTACCAAGTTTATACTCGGTCGTTAATGCGGATGAACATTTTAATTTAATGCGAATTAACGATTGTACGAATGCGTGGTAAATAATTAATAGAGGTTTGTTAAATCGATAAAAAGAAAATGTAGAAACCAGAAGAGAAAAACAGTTTATAGTTCATAGTCCTCGTGTTTATTATTTAAACTGTATAATTTTCAGAGTGTTTGAGTTAATATTTATAATATTAAGAAAACGAACATTGCGTTATAAATATATAATTTATATATTATAATTATCATATTAAAAATTAATATATATATATTAAATTTATACATAATATTTTTAGAGCTAGGATTATACTAATATTCATACTAAATGGCGCTAATTACATATTGTATATTTGTTAAATGTTTACATTCAACAAGGAAGTATCAAACCATGGTTAAGTTTGATATAAAAATGATAGAAAACTTTTTTGGTTTTTTTGTTTTATATTTTAACAAACGTCACTTTATTTGTGATTTATAATTTTGTATGAACGATACGAATATCAAGTCTCATTCAAGTAGTTTTTTTTTTGCAAAAGTTATGACATTTATAAACGTATTAGATATATTATTCTAATAACTTGTTTTTGTAAACATTGTATATTCAAAGATAGTGTACATTTAGGCTATCTGAAACAAATATATAATATTCCCTTTTTTTTACTTTCAACCGAAAATATCTATCGAACGCTGACAAAAACTTTGTTTGCAAAGTCTACGGCTGAACGTTTACAAAAACTTGTAATATAAAATACTTAAGACTTAGCGTGACGCTAAGAAGCAAAAAAAAACTTACCCGGTTCTAGCGAAGTTGCCCAAATAGATGATCATAGCGTCGGATAAAGCAGCTTCTGCCTTTGTAAAGTTTCTGGAGAAATGGTTCATGCCGTCGGTCACCATTGGAGCTCCAAACACATAAGGCAATTCTTCGCCGTGAGCCGTGCCCATTCTCTGCAACATTATAATCATACATTTAGGTTAAAGCTCAAAATGAATAAACTTCAAATAAACTTTTTCACACAATCAAAAAAGTATGGCTTTTAATGTAAAACTTTAAGGGACAATTGACTTTAATATTACATTTTTGAAGTATGTACCATGAGCGTTAACTGTTAGTGTCTAGACTGATGAATGAATTAAATTTTTAAATGAGTAAACCCATTTTTTTAGCAACTAATAAAATTAAAAAAAAAAAAAACACTTAACTTATTCACAGTGCCAAGCTTATACAATTATTAGTACCCTAAGGCAATCGCTCTTTGTCACCCTTCGCAATTACACCCCACCTCACTTCCCCTCCTCTGTCATTATTTTTTAAAAACTGCGCCCTTTTAATTTATGCCACATTTACCGGCCAATCTCTCTCTCTTGGCACGCAGCTCGTCTTATACTATCGTTACAGGTAGAACTAAAATTGTATTTTGTCATTGTTGTTAGCTATTTTAAAGACGCGCAGTAAAAAGCACCGATAGTAAAAAAAAAACCTAAAATCAGCTACTTCACTTATCAGGACTCTTGTTTTTCTTCAGAACGTTTTTTTCTACGGATATACCCTGAAATCTGTGTACACCCACATTTATCAAGACTGGACTCGGATCTATAATGCGCCACCTCGGACAATTTTAAGAGTTTTTTTTTAATCCTTTATTTTTCCAGCGCAAGTACCTCTACTCAAGAATCTCTCATCTAGCATCCTTAGGGGTGCGCCTGGGTACGCCTGCGGTATTTTCAATCGCCACGCAATTGTTACTCCCACGCTATAGTTTACCGTCGCCGGAATTGTTATTATATTCTTCTTTTAATAACAAATAAATCACGCGGAAACGTCGTAATTTAGAATTACACTTTTGTAAGTCGACAGTGGGCAAAGTGTTGAAAACGGCATTACCGTCAAAATAAATTATACATTTCCACGGTTCGGTACGACGGACGGTATTATCGAGTCTTATGACTACACTGACTCTTCGCTAGTCGGGTTGGGTGTTCGTGATAAAAACAATAAATTACCAGTACTAAATAATTGGCGTGCATTGGCTCCAGACGGGGGTGGTGGTATATACGTGCTATATGAGGCGCTCAGAAGCCAAACCGATTAAGTCCATTGAATTGAATTTACCACGACAGACAGTTAAAGTTATTTGAAACAACGTATGTAAGTACAATTGCCAATTTTCTTAGCGCACTCTAGTGGTGAAAAATTCAACTATGGAGTTATCTATCTTGGCCACTGAAAATTATTCGCAATTTGAAATGAAAAGTGGAGTTAATCTCGGTTTGGCATCCGTGCCGGCCTCGTATAATATAGTATTGTAAACTGCAGATCTACACCACCGTCGAGTGTGTGCTTGGGCTGTTTTGTGTTAACCGTATATAAGTAGGTGCTATTACAACGGTATATTATTACGGAACGCCGTGACACTTGACCCGTTTGGACGTGTTTTTGTCACGGTGACAATTTCAAATTAGCCGCGAAGCCCCATCGAAATCGTCCGTTTGGAAATGGTCTGTCGACAGAGAGGAGTAGGTAGAGCAGCAGACACGGCACGGCATATTAAATTATCTATATTTGCCGTGATTAGCATAAAACGGCGGCGGCTGTGGCTGTGGTTTTATAATATAATATACATGCACACTACACATTTTGACGGTGGACGTTTTTAATGCCTACGGTTATACCTGCTTTTGAATTATGACGGTGTTTAATTCGGGTGCTGATTTTAGCACTTTTGTGTGCAACAACCGTGCAAAATGATTTCATATCCCCCCGCACCCCCCCCCCAAAAAAACAATCTCGTCTACCCCGGTTTGTCCAAAGTTTATCCAACGCTGTACATACACGACAATACTACTAGGTTTTTTTCGTTGAAAAATTACACTGTTTGTATATGGTCAATGATATGGTTAATACCTGCACTAACTAGGTGCAAAAAATTCTAAAAAAAAATTGGTATTTTTTTTTTTTAATGCCGCCCGTGAATTAAGCGCGGGATTAGAGAGACGATTTGGAAATAAATAAGAGTATATTTGAAAATGTATAAAGAACAATTTTTCTGTTCTCTGCTGGCGGTAAATCGTTTGTACCGTCTTATCTATATTTTTTCCGTTTCAATGTCTCCCACGGTGATATTGTTTAGTAAAAAGATAGTTGAATTTCTAAACACTGCGAAATTTAATGGAAGTTTTAGTTTTTTTTTTTTTACAAACTGTGGTTTATTCTAATAAATAGTTTCAATCCTTTTTAAATCATTAAAAAATTAAAATATGTGTATTATTTTAATTTTAGTTCCTAGTATTCTAATGAAGTTAAATGATTATTTTAAACAATAATAATGAAACAGATTTTTTAGACATCATATTGGAAGTTTTTTTAGAATAATTAATATTATCCCGAGATAAAGTTTAAATTTAACAAAAAATTAATTATTAATAAACGATAAAACTTTAGAAAATATTTCAAACTTTCAGTGCACGTTGTAAATACCTCAAAACTAAGTGCTAAGACAATTTCGAGATCCCAATTTCGGATCTAGCGAAAAAAATTGATGTAACTTTGGTTCTTGTTCCAAAATCTTGTTATGTAATTAATAAATTATGATTGTTGGCTTGTGTTATTAAATTACAAACTATAATACTGAATTTTTGTTATTAACAAGATTACAATTTTGAATGGTATAAACTTTGTTCAATGGGAGCGAATAGCTATAATATTGTATACCATTAGCTATTCATGTTTTAAATAGGCTTTTCTATAAACTAATTAGTATTAAAGCTGCAAGTGTAATAGCTGTTTTCTTCTGGTGTATGTGTATAGTAGCCGGAGGGAAAATATCAATGAAAAACCATAGGAATATATTAACAAAAGAAATCGTTTCAGCACAATCGGTGGTAGTATGACATTGATCTGAATTTATGAAGTTTATACGTTCACGTATGCTGCATGTTATTTCCTTATCAAGTTTCCTTTCTTCCGGTCTTACTCATGTGTATAAACGTCGTTACTGCTATTGTCGCCCTTTTCCATCGGGTACCCTTCCCCTCTCTCGCTCTCTCTCTCTCTCTCTTTATAGATATACTATTTTGCTAAATCAATTGTGTCGACGTCCTGTTGACGGTAAAACAATACAACAAAAGCCATGTAAATATGATTTACACTTGCGTTCCGATCGAGAGGGCAAGTATTTTGTCGAAGAACATCCGAACTCTATATATTCCTAAGTTACTATAAGTTCATACTATATACCTAACTCGCTCGTGTTTGTTTTCTATAGTCATTGGCGAAGATCAAAATGAGCATTTGGAAAATAAAGTATATTAACACATTGTTTTACTTAATGTGTATGTATAGTGCCAGTCTGCCCACAAGGGTTTCGAACATACACCGAAATAATGATATTTTGTAGTTAAAATACATACCTAACAGGTTATTATTTTTATGAGCTCAAAATAATGTAGGTATTGTATGGGCTTTTATTATTGTTAGTTTCAATCAAACTGAAACCCCGGGGACAAGCATAATATACATAATGTACATGCATATATCTATTATATACATGATCATAAAACCCGAGAGTATTGTATTTTGTGTTGATATAAATATTAAAACGAAAACCTACATTAAAGTCCCCCGACATTATACTACTTTTTTTTGGGCGTACACATAAACCATTTGTATCTAAATGTTTAGACTTTGCCGTACAAACAGGTTGAATCACTGATTTAAACGTTTATTTTCATAATGTAAAATTACAATGCAAAACTTTTGTAGAAAAACCATAGAATTTGGAATATAAATAATATTTCATTAGCCGAGCTAATTTTTTCTTTGGTCCTTCTTCAAATTATAAGAGTAACGCCACAACAGTCTAAGGGTTCAAATAACGCAATTCTAGATTAAAATAAAGAGATATTTTCCCAAAAAAGTGAATATAAGTCACTTAAAAAAGATACCCAACCTTAAAAAAAAAAACAGCAAAATTCCATTTACGGATAAATAAAAATCCCATCCCCCGGGAGATACGGGGTTGAAATATGAAGGACATAAGTTTTTTTTTTATCAACCGCAAAATAGTTTAAAATTAGGTTAGGTTTAAAATAGTATAAATAAAAATATAAGCACGCAGGATTAATATAGTTTAATTCGAGTTTTCTAATTTTCTTTTAAATCCGAGGACATAAAATATTATTAAATATAGACTTGATTTTTAGTTAAATTAAAATCGCCTGCATCGAACCCAAGAACAAATATAGTGGTCCTCGTTGCGTTTTCAATATAATATACACATATTGCATTCATTTCATCAATTCAGCAAGACAGTCGATTGTGTAATTGTACTCGTATATCAGTAAACTCGATGTGTGACATTAAGGACTATGAGTACAAATCTTTGTTGAAATATAATAATAGTATGTCTCCGCTTTATTATAGAGAGAGGGGGCGGTACAACGCGCATGTATTTGGTTCTTAACCCTCGACTCAACGCGCTATTCTTTTTGCTATAATTACAAGCCTGCGGTATTGTGCACAGTAGTGTTTATTTATTAATTATCCGCTTACAAAAAAGAACTTGATGTTTGTTTTAGCTTCGATGCAGAGCAAGTGTTGAAAAAAGATTTCCCAAATTTGTTCAGATCTCTCGAGACTCCCTGAATGCACATGTTTTCATGCATTACACAGAAAGTACCAGAATATGCATGTTTTCATTGAATGTTACTACTATTGGGATAGTTCTCAGCAACACCGAAGACCATTTGATTTTTGCGTCAGATTATACTGGCGGCAGTGAGCTTGA
Organism: Adelges cooleyi; assembly: GCF_023614345.1. NCBI lineage: Eukaryota > Metazoa > Arthropoda > Insecta > Hemiptera > Adelgidae > Adelges > Adelges cooleyi. The sequence goes on from NW_026095761.1 coordinate 18,368,989, forward strand.
TGAGTTCCAACTCGTGCAATATAAATTGTACATCTTTCTAGATAGTTTTATAAATTCGATTTGCAAACAGGGGGGGGGGCGGGGAGGTATGGCATAGGACTCTGGAAACAGATTCTTATTCTGTACACTCTATTCAGAGCCGTTTGTCCGTTCATCTCCAACGGGGAACAAGAACCACCCTGATGGTTTTTTTTTTTATATGGATCCGCCCGAAGGAGGGTAAAACAATTTCGGCTTACCTGAGGGTAGTCGCCGTCTCTGGTCTGGTAGTCGAACACGTAGAAAAAGGATTTGGTCTTGCGCTTTTTGGGATCACCGCTGGCCGCCGGGGGCTTAGGTTGGCTCAGCAAGTCGCCGGTGTGCACCAGCGGTGCCACATATTGGGCGTCGCTCAACGCCGCTATGGTGGCGTCCCTGGTGTTGATCGGATGAAGCACGGTGCGCTCCCAGTCCGTGTACTCGTTGACGACGGTGAAGAATATCTCGGACAAATGGTAGCTGTACGCGTTTCTCACGTACGTGCGCAGGATCTTGTCCCGGCGTTCTCCCTCGAAACCGGCCTGCAAGAATGAGAAACAATAAAGAAAAAGAAAAAAAATCGTCTTACAACTTTCTCGCGACACGGCCGCGGTGGCGCAGACGTGACGGGAAAACGTGGCGAGGTGCACACGCGAGCACGTTAAAGGGAAATTTCTCTACAGAGTCTTTTTTTTCTTGTTGAAAACATCTAAAGGAGAAATTAAAGAAAGCCAAAAAAAAAAAAACACCATTTCTCTTTTTAACGCCTAGCTGTGTACACTACACGTGCCGCGTATCGTTCATCGTATTTTTGTATACATGTACACCATACACGTGTATATTTATAATAATAATATATCATGGCGAACAGTGTAGACGGAATTTGATAAACAAAACGCCTACGTTGATGTATATTTTTATTATACGAAAAATAATATACACCGCACAGCCTTTGAAGAGTCTTACCGACTTACCGCCAACCCCCCCCCCTCCCTGTTTCGTCCATCAGTCTTTCATAATAATTAGTATTACCCGACTAATTCATTTGCACTGATATCCTATTACATTAAGGTAAAAATACTTGAAAGAAAATATTCCCCGTGTCATTATTTAAATAATAATTTATTATCATAAAAGCAACGTGTTTTCGATATTAATTTCTCGTCCAACGAAAGATCATAAAAGTGTAGTATCGAGAAAGTTTTTATACATTTTCAAGCAAAACGTTTGAAGTAAAATATTTTCGTTTTAACTTTAATTAATATTACGGCGTTCGTGCTTTCAAAAGTTATTAGTTAATAATTTATTACCCAAAAGAGTTCTTTTCGCAATTACATGTAACCGATCAGTAACAGGACTGTACAGTTTATTTTGTAAATTACATTTTATTTTCAATAGTAAAAAAAAAAAATGCTATAGAGTTACATATTTTATTATGAAAATAATTTACTAAATGTATAATATGTATCGACGTGAAAGGATTGTGTGGATTATGCCAACGGTGAAATTAAAGTCTTTACCGGCCCGAATTTATTACTTTAAAATACATTGAAACGCATTTGTGTAAGTAGCAGTTCTTCAGTTTCAACAGTAGTTTTTTTTTTGATACTCAGTTATGAACATTTTGAAAACTTTTTTTTGCCGAAACAAGGCATCAGTTCTTGTGAAAAATAGACATAATAATAAATATTATGTTATCACTATATTGGGGAAAAAAAATAGTTGTTATTATAAGATGTATTAATACTATTATTACACACACAGCATATCGAGCAACGAGAAAATGGAATACTTCGGATTTGAAACTTTTGAACTTTCGGAGAAGAACCAATAGACTGAAAGCTATAACGAACGCTGTAAGTCTGAGTTTGCGGCCATACCTGTATGTCGTTCGAGCTGAACCTCCACAGGGCTTCGCTGGTGACCACGCCGAACAATAAATCATACCTGTTGACCGCGTTCTCAAAGTCGAACTTTTGAAACCTACCGCCAAACGGCACGCTGGACCGGCTGTACCCGTCGAATTCCGGTAGCAGATTGGTGATGACGTCTTCTTGGTAATTGCTTTTGACCACCACACCGTCGACGCTCGGCCCGAACGCACTGAGGTAAGTCGGCAGCGACACGGCCGCCGACATCAGCTGGTCCAACGGGACGTCCCGCAAACAGTCGACAACCGGTTCCGGATCCGTGTTGGTTCCGTCCGCCGAACAGTTGACTTGCTTGGCCAATTGCATCGCGTAGGAAACCGGGTCTTCCACCAGCGCCCAACTGCTGAGCGCCGAACCGGACAGCAGAATGGCTCGGTGAAAAAGACCTGCACAAATTTTAAGTAATACAGTTAGCAATAAAATTATTCGTGTTCAATTTGAAAAGTTACAGTTGCTAGTTATGTTTGCTCTTCTTAAGAGGGCGTCGCACCGCCCATTTTTAAGGGGTAAAGTATAGGCAATTTTTTATAAAATCCTTATTTAAAGGTTAAACCGCGATGTGTAATTATTTATTAAATTGAATATTTTAATAATCGTAATAATATCGTTATTCAATTCGGTCTATACCCGTGTTATTAAACGGGCCAAGTGTTAAGCAATACAAATAAAACAGCAGTGTTGCTCATGAAAGTACGAGTGCAGTGAGGTTATGAACTAAATAAATAACAGACTTGGCTACAATGTCAATACATCATTACTTTGATAGGCTGTCTTTTTCGAGAGGGGGGTCTGGAATTTGGCAAAATATTATTGATATATTTTACTCAAGCGTAAGTTTTATTCCGGTCAGGTTTTCCTCCCTCATTTTGTCACAAAGGTTTGTATCTTTTTTTTTTGTAAAGTTCATAAAAATAACCTTTTTATTTTATATTCACTATATTTTTATATTTTACACTACATAGTGTACTACGATTGGATCATTTGATCGAAATTACACGGTTTATCACCTTATGCTCAACTTATCGAGTTCAGGTAAAACATTACAGAGTTTTTTTTTTAGTTTACTAACAGCCCATAATCCACGTCTGCAAGTTTAGCGGTTGTTGTTATCGATACGGCAAAGTGGATTTATTAAACTATCGACAGCGATTTATGCTCTGTGTCTGTTATGAAAGGTCTGAAAAACGGTAGTCGTAAAATGCAGATCCGGAAAGGCTATAAATAATAATAAAAAAAAACTCCTAAAAAAGCCATGAAAATGATACACTTTTGTTTTGAATGACCAAGTGCGAGATTAGCAGTTATATCTTCTTCAGTCTTCACATATAACTTGTACGTATATTATAGTAACTAGGTTTTTGCACTGTAACAATTGAAAACTATTAAAGCTGATTATTAATAAAAAAAAACCAATGATGTCGCATGTACCCGGTAAATAATATATAACGTTGTTTTTTTTTTATTAGAAAACAAATTTACTATGCATAATAATGATTATTAAATTTGGGAGAGAGTATTTGCCGTTTTTGGTACTTAATATTTTACTGAGTTTCGTCGGTACTTAAATACACTTATAAATATTTATAACAAATCATTATGCACTCGGGAGCAATTTATTATGTGCTAAAAACATGCTGCTACCAAGTTTTTTCAAGATAATTTTGTAGTTGATAAATTGTATAATTTATGGGGGGGGGGATTAACTTTTTAAGAAAACCTATTTGCATCCAGTTTATTGATCTAATAGTATACCAAAATGGTTCAGTTCCTTTTTTATCCTAATTATATAAGCTCAGAACAGTAGTTTTAGTTTTTTTTATAGTTTATAATATCATTGTTTTTCTTCTCACAGTGGCTTTTATTTATTATTGTATAAACTCAGTAAAGTACACAATACACGGTACTAGGCAAGGTACAAAATTAGTTCTTAACCGATAAAACATGGAACGGTCATCACTATTAAATAGGTATATATGTATATATTTTGTCAGCATGAAAAATACCGAAAAAATAAAATGTTTTAAAAACGTTTGCAGAAATACTGTAAGTCAAGAATAAGTATAACAAATTACATACCCGTGTAAAAAATATGCGGTTATTTAGTCTAGAAAGATGATCACGAACCCTTTAAGATAAGTGCACGTCTTAATGCTAGGATGTAGGTTGGGTTAAAATATGAGGATATTATTGGCCAAAGAACAATAATGCTTTTGCTTTTGTCATTTTTTTTTTTTTAAGACTATCGTAAAATCGTATAATACAAATGTTTCGTTGTAAACTGTACCGACTAAATAGTTTTAATAATAATAAAAAAAAAAACTGCCTCGTAAACTAATTTATGACTGCGTTGGAGAAAAATGTTTGAGAGTAAAAACTCATTAAAATATAGTCTCTGAGTAAAAATATATTATATTTTGTAATTGGAATTGGAAATTGGAAACTTAAGAAAACACATTTCTTGTACGTTGTTTGTGAGGGTTATGTCTTTATTCGACGTATAATTTATGTAAGCGCATACACTTGTGTTGTTTTGAATGGTAATATTTGTTCTCATTAATTAATTTGATAATTTGGTCGTGTTGACTTAAACTTTTCAAGTATTCTTTATATTATTTAAGACGCAGGTATACGCAGAGATTAAGTGACAAGACAAATGAGTTAAGTTCGGCCATAGAATTAGGACTTAGCATGAAGTTTTTGTACTTATTTAACACATAATCTTCAGATTGAATAATTATGTGTCGAGAGCCTTTTAACCGAATATGCGAATATTTTTTAAAACATTAAAAACTATAAATAAATATATATATATATACATGTATACAACTGCAGTACAACAAATTGGGAAATGTATCTCAAAAAGTCATCAAGACTTATTCGAAATGTTTTCAGAATTCTTATCGCATCAGATGGGTTGGTACATTGCAACGAAAATAGGTCGCTTAAGCTTAAAAAAGAACCTTTTGAAATCTCCTTAAAACCGTTATAAGTTTCTGGCTGTCCTGAAGCCATATCAAATTCAATAAATAAATAACAACTACATTTTTGTTTACAACTAATTTTTGAGAATTTTAAAGTCACACTTTTCAACTTACTGTTTACAAATAACTACCTATTTATTCAACAGACAATTCATATTTTGGGCTTTTACCGCAAATCGAAGGAACAGTTTAAACGCAAAAAAAAAAAAAACAATACTAAATTCGAAATTTATATTAACAATAAAGTGTAAAAATAACAGTTTGTCTTTGAATAAAAAAAAATAAGCAACTTGCCTACCAACATATCATATACTTAAATATGCTAGATAAGGCGATAATGGTCTTAATACACACCAAAGTCAAACATATTTTTATCTAGCAAATGACGTCCAAATTTATTATCTTATATATATATATATTAATTCTAAAGGTTTTTTTTTTATACGGTAGTGCTAGTACTATATTTACATATAAAGTGTGCGCTTCAACGTGGATGATATTATAATCCCCGGGGTTGAGTATAAACTTTTAAAAAAATCACCATAAAAACAAACACAAAACTGAGTTGTTTAGAAACCGTGGACGCAGAAGATTATGAATATTTATTCCACCGGAATAAGAATAGTAATCGTGATTTCATTATTTACCGAAATATCTTTTAAAAACAAAAATAACATTATCAATAAGTATAGTTATGGACAACCGTAGCTGTTATCGATTACTATAAAACAAAGCAGCGGCCTTAAAACGAATCAAAAGCCAAATATAGTTTTGTTTAAAATAAGAGGATGAGATTTTATAAAAAATGAAAAAAAATGAAAGACACCACCGTGGTCGTAATATTTTATTTTATAAACCGTGTCCCAAGAAACGTTGGATTCAACGGCCTTATAAGTATGTACCATTTGTCAACTTTATGTGTGCGACAAGGGGAGACAAGGGCAAGGGGGGAGCGCCTGTGTCCTGTTTTGTTTTGGAATTATTCACAGATATAAATTTTGTTTCCACAGACGTTCTACACCGTCCTATACTGCGGTTTCGACGACCAGCTGGCGAATAGTAAAATCCTATAGTGATATCATGACCAATACGTGAGCAGGCTTCACAGTGTGCATTTACAGGGCGAAATAACAGCGCAAAAAACACAAAGACAAATATACTTAAGTAGGTGCATAGATCATAACACGGGCTAGGATAGTATATGTATTTTTTTATGTATCGCTAGTACGTTGCGCAAATAACGCATTGTTTTTTCAAAGTTCCATTAATTTGGCTGCGTTTCAAAAATAATAACAACAATAGCACGTTACAATACGGTTTGCACAAATAGTCAAACGTTTTTCAAACGCAAACAACAGTGTTTTTCAAACGCCATTTATGTAATATTATCAATTTTGACAATAGCGAAAACATATCGGCTATTCTCCACTGTTGTCCTTTTCGAATGGTCTATGTGTGAACGTTATTGCCAGTTTAAATGTTTCCGGTTTCGGTTGAGTACACGACTCGAGTGAATCTCATCTCGGCCACAATTGCAATTAGGTGTATTACCTGTGACGACGGTGGGAGATATCATCAGGAAGTTAATGCAAGCAGCTCCAGGCCCGTGACCCATCAGAGAAACGTTTTCAGGATCACCACCGAACAGGGCGATATTCTGTTGTACCCAGTGTAGCGCTGCTATTTGGTCCATTAGACCGTAGTTGGACACTCGACCTCTTGAATTTGGAGAGCCATTAGCGTTTAGAAACCCTGAAAAAAAAAATCCTATTATAACTATGTGTTATTTAATAATGCTCGGTACGAAAACTGTAATGGAGTTATAAAACCGACCCCGTTTTCTTATTATAATATTCGTACGACTAGTAACAAAACACAAAGGGGCGACGTCGTCGTTGTGTTTCTTTTGGATTTGAAAACAAATGTCTGACGGCAGTATTGTTTAATGTAGTTTTCGTTTTAATTAGCGTCGTTATTGATATTTTAAGATAAAAACGAGTAGTGACACTACAAGAGGATTTTCTTGTCAAAACAAAACAAACGGTACGGTACGTTTAATCCATTTATGAAAAGTTATAACGATGGTAGTTCGTCGAAAAAAGTAATTAAACGAAAAAAAACAGTTTTGATATATACATTTTTTTTTTTTAAGATTTTAATAAACCTTAGAAGTTTCGTGTTGCCGTTTGTGTTTATAATTAATGCAAAACAATATCATAAATACTTCAACGGTCTTTCCTTTGTCGACCCCCCGTGCTGTCACACCGGATTTGTTTTTTCTTTGATTTAGATTTGTAATTTATTGTCAACAAACCTCAACGAAAATCAATTATGAACGATACAGTTTTGTTCGAACCTAATTATTGTGTAATGTAATTTTTTTTTTAAGAAAAGCGCCTTTGGACTAACTTGAATACCACATTTACATAAGAATCAACCTGTATAATATATTTATTTCCATTTTTCTTTTTGCCATTTACTTATCGTCGTACCTAGTTCAAAATCTGATTGACAAAAAAAGGAAGTGTCATACACATCAAGAAAAAATAGTATTTTACCCGTATTAATTTTACCCGTTCCTATTTCTAAGCGTGTCTCCTATTATATACTATGCAGTGTTAATTATTAAATACCGTACTATTATGAAAAAACTTACTCGTGGGGCTTGTGATAAATGGGTTAAGTCATTAAGTGAGTTTTCGCAGGTGATACTGTAATAATATTTGAAAGTTTGCTGACAGTTTCATGACTGGCGAAATCGCCGTTGGTGGGTGAAAAAAGAAGCGCGGTAAAGTTATATCCGTATATATGTAGGTTCATAACTAAATTAAATTTCCTCAGCATGTTGATCTAATAAATATTCAAAGGCTTGGGGGTTTCGCGATTAAATTAAGTTAGGTGACTACGGCACTGTATTATTATTATATATATGCTGTTAAACGTCAATATATGTTAAAGCAAGCCGAGAGCGACAACCGAATCGCCTACAATCACAGCGACGACATAATTCGATGGTTCAAAGCTAAAACAATTGCAGCTTAAATATCATTTTCCCAGCAAAAACCAGGAAAAAGTACTGTAGAAGTTCTCGATAAATTAAAAGCGTATTACAGAACCTTCTCAGCTTTATATGACGAATTCGTCCACATCGCACGTTCGAGGAAGTAAGATTAAAAAAAAAAAAAAGATTTCAATAGACTTTTGAATTTCATTTTCAAATACAAATAGATGGATTAATTCAGTTGTAATATAAGGTCAATATAACAAAACCAACGTCAAATGATACCCTTTTTGGTTAATTAATAATGGAAAAAATTACAAATTTGTTTAATTATTGTGTACAAAAAAAATGTTTGTTTTTGAACAAGAACCAACATAAATATATTTATTTGGGGATTTTTTTCCCGCTAAATTCGAATATGGTTTCAGAAGCACGTCAAAAAAACATGTTTTTTGAAATGCAAATAACACATCAGAAATACCTAAATCAGCGATTTTTACAAGTGTGGATTTTATTGTTTCTTTTCAAATCTTACACTGGCTAGTTTTTTAAGTAATAATCGATCAAGACGTCGTCGTTTACCTAGTCGTCTCATGTGCGGAAAAAAATAATCAAAATATTTTTGTCTATTACTTATCGAATAATGAACCGTATAATTCAATTGGCCGTGGGGTCAGTAAACGATAGGATTTTATGTTTTCCAAATAATATTTTAAATCCTATAAGAGAGAACGTTTTCTTCGTTTTGACACGTTTTCGACGTGTTCTTTGTCAGCAGTACGTGGGCATTTTTTTTTCACCCAATCGTACACATTATTTCCTTCCGATTTATCCAACACTAAAGCCACGACGCGTTTTGTTAAGAGATTTTCTGTGTTTTTCGGTTTCCTGCAAAAAAGCCTTAACTGCCGTACACGTTTTCCGCGACCATTTCAATCTAATAGTGTTGGTCGAACGTCTATCTATTGCTTTTAACCTTTTAAATTACATTGTACAAGAATCGTATACAGGATGATGAAAATAAGCTTTTTTATCGTTCAATAAAAAAAAAATGTTATTTTAAACGAAAAGTCTTAGACGGTATCTTTTTAAAAGTCAAGTAGTAACCTAATTAATGTGGCTGATTACAGGTATTTTTCATCAAAATTGATCGACAAATTTGTATTCTATAACCGTGCGTTTATAAAAGGTCAATCAAAGTTTAAGTGTGTTTCTATTTGACCTTCAAAAGTTATATTATCAAATTGTACAATGAAAACTTTTTTTTTTTAACGTATGTAACATAAAACGACAGAATCAGTTTAAATATTACTCAAGTCTAATCACCATTCAATACATTATGAAAAAATATTGATCTAATGTTTAAAAAATAAATTGTAATTTTCATGTAAAATTCTGAGGATTAAAACGATTAGAGACATCAAACACAATAATTATACCAACCACTTAAGTAACCGTCTAACTTTTAATGTTAAAAAAATTATGACACTAATAAAATTGTAAAAAGTTCAGTTGTAAATAAACACCAAGAGCAGTCTATAGTTATATCTTTAATTATAGGTATATTTTGCCTACCTATTTTTTAGGACACTTTCTATTTAGACTATTTACGTATAGGGCATTATTTGTAGGTATTTAAAACGTTTTTGTTTTGAATTTTTGCAATAAACGTATTGAAGAGAACAGTATTGTTTAACCTCTTGTGGTAAACCGTTTAATTTTGATCATTGGCAGATTACTGTTAATAAAAAAACAATGAAAACTATTTTTATTGACATAAGCCAACAATTTGAATAAGGAATAGTGAGTGCAGTCCAGTCTTATATTGTCTAGCAAGATGAAATGTAAAAACACTAATGGTGTCCATTAAGTCGACGAGAAAATATAAAATAGCAATGATCCTTCTAATTAGCAAAAAGCCAAACATAACGTTGAACAATTACAAAGGAAATAAAGCTGCTAAAGGCTATTTTAGTAATGAAGAATGATACAATTGATTGGGTTGTAATGATTTTTAATAGTGGCGTAATAAAAATTACACATAAAAAAACTTTGTGAAACAACTTCTCGCCAAGTAACATAATAAAATAACTGTAAAAAAAAAAAAAAGTGTCACAAATAAAATTTAATTAAATCATTATTAACTACGTGTGTAATACTGCGATAGCCAAGTGAATAAAAATCTAATATAGGTACTGGGCTTTTTTTCTCTATTTGTTTACCATCTTTAACGTTTTTCTCTTTTTCTTTAATATATCTTTTTCCTCGAACCGTTGCCTTTTATTGCCTGCGAAGCGTGTAATTTGACATTCCCTTAGTTTAAGTAGTTCACCAAGAAGTATGGTTATCACTGTGATTTACTCGCGGGAAACGATTAACTTATTTTAATTTTTGCTATATTAACACGGCAAACCATAAATGGCAAGCCTTAAAATCAAGACACAATTACTGCTGTTTCGAAAAAGTTGCTCGGAATAGTATACCAATGTCAATACTCATTACAAAAAATATTATATCTATATTTTTTTTTCAAAAATAAAATTATTTATAACCTGTTGTTTTTGAGTTGTCATCCCTATCTGGGATAAATGTGCACAAACATTAATAAATTACAATTATCGATATTTTTATCATGGAGTTTTGAGAATTTATTATCACCAATGAAATTGTAGCGTTCACAAATCATCCACAATTTCTATCTGTGATTGGTTTTATGTAAACCGTCGCTTGAGATTATGCCATAAATTATTTCACAAGTCGCTGTATTTTATAATTTGCAAAGTGTACAAGAATGTTAATTCTTTGTTGCGGTATCAGCTGAAAACGGGTCACCCAATTAAGCTGTAAACCATAGTTTTAATTGTTTAGAGCTGTTTACTAACAAGGACCAAAGTACAGCTAGAAGTGTCCGTGGACAAAAGTGGACTTTAGCGACCCATTTGCAGTTCCCTCCCTTTTGGGGGTTTCTTTTTAATTATTATTTTCCGTGCAGGCAATATGTAATACGAAATCCCCATTGATATATAATAATGAATAAAAATCAATTACCAAGGACTCCCAGTCGGTAGTTCAACGTGACGACCACTAAATCTGCAACACTGGCCAGCACTCGACCGTCGTACGGATTGCCAGAGTTCCATTCGTACGATTCGCCGTGAATGAAAACCAGAACGGGGTATTTTTGAACAACTCTACTGCCTGTAACAAAAACGAATAATTAGTATACTTAGACTTGATTAACACAGAGAAGTACAATATAGACTATTAGCATATGAGTATTAAAACTTGGCCATGTATCTAACAGTCTGTAAACGGGCTAAACTGTTTAAACTAACTGGTTTATGAATAGAAACGGCCCAGGGAAATAAATCACCGGCTTCCAGTGATTACCCTCAACGGCTGTGTAGACCCTTAATGGTTCATTAGCCCGTTCCGTGGTGGTTAAGCAGCATTCGTACTTAAAAAACTATATTTAAGAGACTTCGACGAAAAGACGATAGGTGCCATCCGGACTCGATAGCCAGTTTATGAATTTGCGCCATGCATGCAACTACTAAATAGGTATTATCATATTTTCTTCCGTCAATAATATGTGCACAACGGACACACGACTCGATATTAAGATTTATACAAAACGGTTGATTGAAGTCATAAAACCGCCCGTAATAACCATTACAATAGCGAATAGAACACCGGGTTTAACACGAATTGATCCGATACTTGATAATTTTAGATTACCGTCAAGTCCAAGTCAAACAAGCGAAACAATTTTGCCTACTGCCACGATTGGCCTTGAACAATAGTGCTGTGTACAGCCTACGCACACTAAGAGCGGAAGTTTATTATTTTTCAATTTCGTTTCCCGCCGACAAAAACCGTCACTTTATACTCGTTACGATGTTTCTTTAGGTACTTCGCCCGGAGACGTTCTGATACGCACATAAACATACAGACAGTGTAATAAAATATTTCCAGGAATAAGAACACAAAAACACTGATACCTTGATACCTAAGATTAAGTAAAACTTCTCCAAAAGTTTGACTTAACACGTTGTATATAAATGGGGATCGTCCATTATGTATCCTCAACATGAAAACATAATATTTGTTTTACAAAAAATGCATGCAAACTATTTTACTTGGGCTCATAATAAAAGAGTGGGTACTATCATGGACTTGAACATTTTCGTGGAGAGCTATTTTCCATTTTTCTCACCCAAAAGGTCTCCTAAATATTTTGTAGAAGGATTATTGTATTAATGATTCAATTTGTACTAATACTTTTTTTGTTTTAACAAATTTTACTTTTACAACGATAGCACTAAACTATTGTATACAAAATTGGAATACAATTCTATGTATAAGTTTTACAACATTGACTTCTTAGGGTTATAATAAAGAACTAATTTATCTTTCGTAACTCGCTTAAGAGCAGTTTTGATCCCACGGAAGGCGATGTTAATTTCAGATTCGTATCAGTTTAGTTTCGTTTCAAAATTATGTTATTAGTATTATCACTTTTTTCATCGCAATATACCTAATGGTTCGGTGTAAGTTGTTCAAGTCAATCTTACTCAATCTTTGTCCTATTTGAATGTTATAAAAAAATCTGCCGGACAATATGGACGTGGTAGCTTACACATTTTCGTTTGTACCGGATCGACTTAAATTTGTGCTGTTTCCTAAAGTACATTTGGCGAAAGCAATGTTATAAAAAATATAATCACAGCCAAGTTGAAAAAACATTTTTTAATAGTTATTGCACTATTACCCGAGTACAAACACCGGCATTGCACGGACCAAGGATCCGCTGAATCCTAACCTGACCGAGGGTATTAGCTTTAGACGCGTGTACAAGGAATGCATGTGTGCTGGTATGTAGTACACGATTTTAACATTTTGCATTCTCCGTGCGCGCACAACAGGCTGCTCAAACTAACAGCGAGTCGCTGAAAGCGGTTTTACTCGTGTCTAAGCTCATAATCCAGCGCTGCGTCCGGTTCCGGAGATATATATATATACATAGGATACATACACAATACACAATAGTGGCCGTGGAAAGTGGACCGGAGCTGCTTTGCTGGCACAAGACGGTCTCTGAAAAGGATTCGCGCAAAGTTGTGAGCTAGTATATTTCGGAGACGATTTATTAATCAAGGAGTGAGATAGAGAGAGAGAGAATGTGCTCTGGCCGGAACAGCAAATGGAACGGGCAACAGGGCCGAGGGACAGATTAAAACTTTAGGCAAACACACACTCTTCGTGGCCGTGTTGTGGAGAAGAGCCGTGTCCGTTTTAGAATTCCGGACAGCGGAACATCTGTTGCCGTCCCGCGCCAACACACAGTGTACATTAGGCGACCGGGTCGTCTTATATAACACAACCTAAGCAAAGACGGTTGTAAAACCCTAGATCCGGCCTTTGACGTTTTATTCGAAGAATGCGCTGCTGGCGGTTTACGAATTAAACCTTCATAATTATTTCGACATCAACAAAATATGTCAAATCTTCAACTGTACTGTTGTAATAATAATTTCCACCGACGACAACAACAACGCAGTCTTGTTTTTTCCCCCGCCGCCCAACGCATTGTACAAAGAAACATTAGTCCAGTGCACACTATTATTACCGCATATAAAAACATGTCTTGTTAAATATTCATAATTTGGATGTTCGCTTACTACTTTGATGACAACTGAAACGGTTAGGTTGTGTCACCAGTATGAAATGAAATGTGTTTTATATGCACTCAAAAGAATTTTTTTTTTTTTTTTACCCAAGAGTTCATGTGTAGTCGGTTCAAAGGGTTTTCATTTTATAGCTGTTGTGTACGTATATCAATTCTGATGTTTGTTTTTAACGAGAAGCGGTTTCATCATACGTCTGATGGATAAAACACCATTTATGTAATACGGCAAAAAAAAAACAAAATGATGTACCATACACATTTAAAACTGATCTATAATAACCTCCATTTGTAATATTTGAATTGCGTCTAGCGCGTTTCGCGTCAAACGTACACAGTTAAATTATTTTTTTTTTCCCACTTTTAATAGGAAATGATTTTTTTATGGAACACAGTGTTTGTCGTCATTTATACATTTTATAGTACAACAATCGAATACCCTTTAGTCCTTCGGAGAAAAAAAAAAGGTAAAATAAATAAGTTTTTTTTCTAAGCCCGATAAGAATATTAAAAAAAAAAAATCATAGGATTTCCTAGAAGGACATTTTTCATTATTTTTTTATTTTCCAGGCGTAGTTCTAAGAAATACATATTGGAATTTGTATGGTAAAACTACGGCTTTAGTACAATGAAAAAAAATTGAAAAATTATATATATTTTTTTATATGAGAACATTTAAATGTTAATTGGAGGTTAAAAATATACTAGGCCACTCGTTCCAAGTATGTAGCTTGCGAGTGACACGGACAGAGTTAAACTTAACTTGCTACGAAAAAGCAGGATTCGATTAAAAAACGCGACCTCACGTAAACCTACGTGTTATGCTGTACGGTAAACTGAAAAAAGTTTGCATTAAGCACTTATTGACAAAAAAATAAAAAAAGCTCGTGTATGTAAACCAATCGATTATCAATTTTTGCAACGTACGTCTGCTTAACGATCCGAGATAACGACGACGGCGGCGGCTTACGGGTTACTACCCTTGAGGCCCGCCATTGAATCGTTGAAAATATCCGGATACGATTTATTTCTTAATTATGTCATCGGTGATATGTTCGGGGATTTTCTCTTCTCTCACCCCTCCCCCCGTCGGTTCACACAGTCTCTTTGCTTTGCACACGCCACGCCGTCTTATCGACATTCGGCACTGATTAATGACTTTGAGAGCACATCACTGTCAACCCCTCGCCGGCATCGAAATCTCATCATCTTCGCCGTCGACGACGGTTTTAATCATCATTATTATCAACTCGAAAAGTTGTCGAAGAATAACCGAACCAGCCTTAACAAACGTCGATGAAATTATAATACATGTCTACAAGGCAGTGTGTGTGTGTGTGTGTGTGTGCACATAAAGAGCTAAACTTCGTTAAGCGAATAAACCTTTAGCTCGTCTGTTAGGTATGATATTATAATATGTATTTTGTTTTTCCCATCGCCAACGCTGGCTGGTTTCGTATTATGCTCGTGTGAAAATACCGAAATTCTAACGGCGGGCAACGCAGAATCAAATCACGCAAATGGCAGAGAGAAAAAGTCAGGTTGGACTTGAAATAAAAAAGTGAGGGAACGGTAAGAAGAAAGAAAAAAAAAATAGGAAAAACCGGCCATAAAACAACAAACTCCTCCCCGGTGCTATTTTTATTTCATTCCCAGGCGTTAGCGGGCCCGGCAATAACCCTTATACGACACATTGGAATTGAAAAATCGGTTTTCGCAAAGGGCTCTGCTGAGAATCGTATAATCGGTGCACCAGCTGTACGGTTGTCCCTGGCACGTTAAAAAACAACCAACCACGTAATAGTGTCGTAAGATCATCACGTCGGGTTCTGTTAAAGGTATATCGTGTCGAGAACCGCAAAGATTTTGGCCAAACGTTGCCACATAACTAAGAAATACATTTTAACCAGGAAGCCAAGAAACTGCGCCAGAGGTGCGCACGGTAAAAACGTATCAAGTGTCAATAATGACATTGATACACGTGTCGATGATTATCGTATCATATCATTATATTTGTATTAAAGTGTTCGTATAAATAGTTTAAGAAGTTCCTTGAAGACAGTATTCCCGAAAGACTACTCAACGGCGAGAAAGAATTCGTTAGTCTCAACAAAAGTTTAATGTTCGAAAGTAACGATTGAATTGATGATTTTTTTTTTTTCAAAACATTTTCAAAGAAATCATTCCGTTTTATTCAAATTGCGTGTAGAACTTTTAAAATCATTTCTGGCATAATAGTTTA
This sequence comes from Adelges cooleyi, assembly GCF_023614345.1. Taxonomy (NCBI): domain Eukaryota; kingdom Metazoa; phylum Arthropoda; class Insecta; order Hemiptera; family Adelgidae; genus Adelges; species Adelges cooleyi. Next base: position 18,384,848 of record NW_026095761.1, read on the forward strand.
CAAAAAAAAAAAAAACATTCAATGGAACTAATGGAACCTAACGTTTTTTCGGCGACTGTAAAATCAAAATAAATTGTACAGTGAATAAATTATGATAATAATACAATTCAACGTCTATTCATACTATATTATACACTGTATATTATTATAATTTCAAAATCCTATCATACTAAAGAAAAAAAAATTGTATCTTATAGAGTTTTACCCTCGGAAAACTTTAGGTATAATACGGCATTATAATAAAGTGTTGAAAGTAACTTCGGCGTGCATAAGCCGTATACAGTATTCTAGCCGTAAACTATTGTTTTTCATTAAAACATTTTAAATTTCAAAGATTTTTTTTACAGTTTTTTTTTAAATTTTTTTAATTTGAAAATAATTACAATCTGTATTAGTATATACAACAAGTAAAATTTAGGGCTAATTTATTTACAACGCTGGATGACTTGATTGAAGATCTCTGGGCCATTTACGCTTAAGGCGGTGTAGTGGGTCGTCAGGAAGTGTGAGAGAATATAATGTTGATATTAGTGGATGTTGGTGATTGAAAGTCTTGTTGTGGAAGTTTTTATAGAATTGGGTAGCTAGATCAGGTATTGTTGGAATTTTTAAGTCGTTGTGAAAGGTTCGGTTGCTAACATACCATGGGGCATTAGTAATGAGGCGAAGAGATATTGATTGAAAGGATTGAAGGGTTTGGATATTTGACTTTTTTGCCGCGCCCCATAACTGGATGCCGTAGGTCATATAGAAGGCCGAATTAATTGCTTATAAATGAGGAGTTTTGTATTAAGGGGTAGTTTTGATTTTAGTAGTTGTCTGAGTTGATGGAGCCTGAGGTTAAGTGTATTACGTTTTAGTTTTATACAATAGGACCAGTTAAGTTTTTTGTCTAGGTGTGGATGCTCAGATATCTAACGACATTATCTTGGGGGATTATGTTGTTATTAATCTGTAACGGGGGACTAATGCCTTGACGGAGAGTAAATACAATGTGTAGCGATTTTTTACAGTTTTTAACAATTTTATTTAAAAGTGTAAATCTACTCCGACTTTCAAAGATATATATATATATTGTATTTTCCAGCCGGTTTTCTATTTGCAGACACCGATTTTGCAGTTAATTGAATTATGCGAGCGTCAAAAAAAGTCTACCTTTTTAATTTGCAAAGTAATAAAAAATTGACGGTTTTCTCGCGAACGCTTCGCGTTATTTAGTATTTTTTTTTTTTTTTTTTGTAAAATATTGTTAAAATTAAAAAGAAAAATTTTATTGTCATTTTCCTCGGATAAATAGTTAGAATTTTAGTTCCAATCAAAGCAATTTTACAATATACCGAGATGTGTATTGATCGCTCAAAAACTACTGGCGCCGACTAAATATATATATATATATATATATAATAATAATAAAAAAGTATCCGCAATATTATGAAATTCTTGTAGCACAATAGGTGCAGTACCCGGACAGCGGTGAAGCCGGAATTTATATTTATAGAGCGCAAAGTTCTGAACAGGACAAACAATTCCCAAAGACGTCTTGGCGGTAACGTCAATAATAGCAACGTCAATACGAGTTATGTGTTTCGCACGTGCCTTCGAGTACAATTGATGTCTCGAGTATAAAAATGTCATAAGTAGAACCGCCGCTAGGCACTTATAACTAGCTGGAAAACGGATAATATTAAATTTGAACTTGACGGTTTAATATACGAAGCTAATCGATGCCGCAATTGAATTCGATGCCAAAAATAAAACACGTAAAGCAATAATAAAACCAAATTTTAAGACATCATATATTTGTGTACAAATAATTGGAATTAAATGTTTGGTAGTTTAAATTTTCAAAAATCAACAAGGTTTTTGAGAAAAAGGCATTTTCTTTTCTTAAGCGAGAAAACTTCATAAATTTGAACTTAAAAATTAGGTTGCAAATATTTAGTTAAAAATGCAAGCTGATAAAGCCGTGTTTTTCGTTATTAGTATTGTTTATTGTAACGTTAAAAATTATTATTTCTGTCGACTTTTTTTTATTTTTTATAATTTTAAACCATATCAAACGTTGCTAGTCTATCTAGTCACCGTTAATAGGGGCGTATAGTTATTATTTTTTTTTTACTTTGTATTATGCTTATTATACTAATAACTTCTAAGTATAGTCGAACGATTTTAAATTACAATTTTTCACAGTTAGAATATCCTATTTCTATTATAGAAAATTAGTTCTTGTCATCGAGAGATGTATAGAATTTTCAAATAGGGTTTACAGATAGCCAAAGCAAATATACTTTAACTAAATAATTATTGTTGTGATCCATATTTTAACGAGCTTTTTTTAACACGCTTATATTAGCTTCACTTGTATGTATGTTTGTATGTAACTATGTAACTAAAAGAGATAGGCAACCGAACGTACATGTGTGTATTCATTGTTGTTTACCTGAAGTTTTCAAGTAATAGAGACACGTATGTACTAGAATTAAAAAAACACGATTTTAAAGCACATCGAACTAAAAAGTGGAAAATAAATATAGTTTAAAAATACTAAAAAACACGCTTAAATAGTAAAGTAAACTAAAAAGTAGAAAATAATTTTCAATTTAGAAATCAATTAATAAAAAATAAATAGTATTATTGTGAAAAAAGCGTGGGGTGCTACATATATCAGTTCTTGAAAAGCGCCCCACACTTTTTTCACAATAATACTATTTATTTTTTATTAATTGATTTCTATATTGAAAATTATTTTCTACTTTTTAGTTTATTTTACTATTTAAGCGTGTTTTTTAGTTTTTTTAATCTATATTTATTTTTTTACAATTAAATTGTTGTAATAAGTTGTTGTAACTATGCATATTATTAAAAACTTTGCCGGTTTAGTGTCGTTTTGAAATACAACATAAGTGGCAATCTAATTTAGATAAACTTTTAAACTTATGACAATGACACGGTGTTTTGCTCGATTATTTTGTTTTTTTGTCGAAAGTCCGGTAAAACATAACGGAAAAAAGTTAGTTTAAAAAAAAACTTTATTACTTAATACACAACAATAGGTGTGTCGAATTAATGACAAATGCCTATATGTTTATCCGGTCGGTTGTTTGCGTTTGTTCCAATACTATTATTGTACAAAGTTTTGCGCCGAATAAACATCCATAATATTGTAATAATGTTATAAACCGAAAACTTTCACCATAGGTGTGTACTAGCTCTTGGGAATCCGGGCGGTATTGTACCACAGCACAACAATACGACGGTACCTACAGGTTGAAACAGGCGTATGTAAATTAAGAGGCCAAACGGCCGGGAAACGTTTCCCTCGCTTAGCAACTCCTGTGCGCAGACATGGAAATAATAATTTGTTTATTTTTATATTTTATACTTTTGCCGCGTAACGTGTACTATTTTTGTACCTGGTCCGTCGTAAATTTCGCACGCAAAAGCGCAAAGCTGTATTTTTTTTTTGAAAAAAAAATCAACTAGCATATATTGTCGATTTTGTTTGTTGCTCGTTAATATTCATGAGATGGACTAAACCCGTGAAAACATTACCAGAGGTCGGTTTTACAACACACCTATACCGCGGGGAGTTGTCTCGGTAGCCGCCACGTTCTTTTAACCTTTTTGCCAATTTTTTTCCTGTTTTTTTTTTTTTATTGCCCTTGGCGGGCGGAAACAAAAAAACAACGAACTGCCTTTGAAACTGCCGGAGCTAATGGCCCGGAAACCCTTTTCCGGTTATTGTCGTATTTTTACCATCCTAGAGTCCTTTATTTGTTTAAAGCTAACGTGTACGAAACGACAACAAAATCGAGGCGGGGAGGATAACGTCCAAACAAAAAGTATAATACCACAATAACTAAACAACCCCGCTTGTAAACAGTCGGTAACGGTAATAATACACGGTATCGTCCAAACGACCAACTCGTGTACTGTTTTTGTAACACGAAACATGTCTTCGTTGTTTTTATAAAATCGCGAAAACGTGAATAAAACTAATTAATTCCCACCGAGAAAAATACTAAAGTGTATGTTATTCAATGTTATTTTGCGCGGTTAAGGGTTTTTTTTTTTTAAATTAAAATATTTAGAATATAACATTACAGTTGAACACTATACTGGCTGTGAACTGGTTTTGTTCTATAGTCAAGTGTTCAAAGACGCGTGTAAACTGTAAAGGTGGGTTTCTGCTTGAGATCTTCGAGTACACGGATATATGTGTTGGTATAGACTATACAAACACATACACATTGCCCCAAGCGTATGTGCATAAGGCTTAGCAACACTAATCGAGTTAACCCCGTTGAAAAATAAATGAAGAAACGAAGTCAACAACGGCGTCTGTGCGTGGAGTTTGTTCGAAAAGTCTCAACGCCGAAATTTTTAATAATGTTATTCCGTAATCGAGTTAACATAATATAATTTAATACAGCCGATGTTGGGGTACTGTGGCGAGCATATTAAGTAAAAATCATACACAATTCGACAGTTTGGTTTTGGTACGAGCCCAGTAACGTTATAGCGTTGTTTATAAAAAAAAAAAAAAAAACACCAGCACTTTTTGGGGTTGGGGACATAGTGGGGGCGGGAGAGAGCCACTGGTTTACCGAAAGTGATAAATTCGTTTTATATTATGTGTAAATGGATTTGTATGCATATTGTTTTAAAGTACAAATTTGAAAAAAAAGTAAGTACAGACACAACCGCGTCCGTTATAAATTATTCTATTAACGAAAATGGATTGCAAGTAAGTTTATATACTTAACGCCTATCGCCAACGCCACAATCATAAATAAAAGGATCACGTTTTGAATACGTAATTTTTGATGAAAATAAATAAAAAAACAGAAAACGAGCAAACTAATAAAACAAAACTACTCCAGACAGAATTTCGCCCTTTCCTGACACACACTCGAACCTTGGCCCCTGGCTGACTAATGGCAGGAAATCACATATCCGAGCCTTACAACATTTCTCCAGGCTCCAGCTATCTGCTCCCAGCCCTCATCGTATGCATTTCTTTTCATCCCCTCTCGGTCTGTTTGTTTTCTTTGCGACTCCGATTGGTGTGTGAACAATAATATTTAACTATAGTTAGGTTTTTTTACAAGAATTATTTTTTAAACATCCACAGCAATCGTTGTAAGATAAGATGATTTTAAAAAAGCAGCCGATTGTCAACATTAATTCAAATGATTGTCGTTATTTTTTTTTATCTTTATAGCTGATGATTTACCTTAAGTATTTTATTTTCTTATATAACTTGGCTGATTTCGTCTTAACGTGTTTTGTGCACATTACAAAATAGCAAACCAGTATTTATTGAGTATAGTCTGAGGCTCGGTTAGTTTAATTAAATAATAAGTATCACAGGTCGCATAGTATAGAAGGTTCATATTTTTAACACTAATATTTAATTATGCATGTTCTGTCGAAATAGTCGACAAAAGTATTGATAACATTTTTCCATAATAGAATTTCTTAAAATCTCTTTAATGTAAATCACTGATTTGTATTCGCTTTCTACTCCAACTATAAAGAATCCATTCTGTTGTACAACAAGACTTTCACATAATATAACATTTTTTATTTAGTAAATTTCAAAATTTACCATATTTTACTAATAGCTTAAACCATAGGCCATAGCCATATAGGGTTGTAGATGAGATTGCGGTATTCTTAAATGATTATAACGGGAAAAGCATGTAAGTTTATTAAAAATATAGTTTATGGCTAAGAATGTTACTCAAAACTGTTATATAATCATAAAATTACATAATTATTATACTTGATAAAAACAACTTGAAACTAATAGATATCAAATAAAACAGCATAATATATTAAAAAGTTATTTAGTGATTCACCAATTATAACTAATAAGCACTATATACGGTAAAAAAAAAAAGAAGTTATAGGTTATTTTGTTTATCTTTTGTACGAAATAGCGCCTTAATGAGTCATTTCGGAAAATTAACAGTAATTATCACATTAGTCACAAAAGCGCTGATTCTATCGATAAAACAAAAATAAATTCACTGTAATAGAGGCTATTGTCACTTAACTAGTAATTTAATCAAACAGTGGCGCCACCAGATGTTATTTTTTTAGAGGGTGTTAAAATTTTAATTATAAGCAATTTATAGTGCGCGGTCTAAAAAGCCATGTATAGATTATCATATTAGTATAGGTGACAATGTAGAAAATTATACATCCAAATTAAACTGTAGTTGTTCTTTGGATTCATAGGTCGGGCATATAATAAGCGTTCTGCGCATTTAGACACATTTATTTACAACGCGCTTTACCGCACTGCGCTCGGTCATCTGCGCTTTGTAGCTTTAGAGGCTATTAGGGGGGATTTTTGGGTTTACAGAGTTCGTTTTTAAAAATGAGTACGTTTAACCTTTGAACACTTACCGTTATTGGCGTACAAAAGGAAGTTCATTGACAATGCGGGGGAGTCGCGCGATTTCGTTTGTCAGCGGAAAGTCCAGAACAAATGAGGACGTTCAAGATCCAGAAACACCGCAGCAGAGTTTTCATTGCTTTCTTAGCCATGGCGCAACAGTGATAAGTCGACGACATCATTGTTCCAGATAGACCCGTCCTCGAATTGAGACTAGAAAGAAAATTTACCTGCACAGTGTACACCAAAGTCTAGCGGGGAGGCGCGTCCATAAATTCTAAAAGATTCCGCCCGGATAATGTATGCCAATGCGGTACAAACAAATGTACTGATTAATCAAGTTGATACATATTTTGTTGACACAAACGAGTTAAGAGGGCGTCGCACCGCCCATTTTTAAGGAGTAAAGTATAGGCAATTTTTTTGTATAAAATTTTAATTTAAAGGTTAAACTGTAATGTGTAGTTATTAGTTCGATAACTAGGACTCTGTTTTGGTAGTTAATTTTTTTTTTGGACTACCACAGCATCCTCTTGACAGCGATTTGAAAATGGTTTTTCATCTCTACATGTTTAAGCAGACTGAAAATAACTCGCTTGATTTTGGTTTTAGAGTAAAAGCACCCATTATAAAAATTAAAAGAGAACAATATTCCGGAGGGCAAGACGGTGCGTTTTTTTTCATTATTCTAAGTATAACGCTCAATACATAGTTTAGAAATAACGACTATTTTAATATTTTTAAATGATTGTAACTTTTCAAAAAAGGATTTTTTTTTTAAAAATCCCTCCGGAATATTGTTGTCTTTTAATTTTATAATGGGTGCTTTTACTCTAAAACCAAAATGAAGCGAGTTATGACAAATTTTACTTGTAATCTTGTCGGATTAAAAGATGAATTTTGAAAAAACGCGTGTGTTTTTCGTTAATAATATTTCTATTTATTACACTCGGAGGGCACACGGGAAGAAGAGCGTTAGTAGTCCATGTATGAACATTTTAGAGTATAGCAAAAACAAAGTTCGTGAATTCCTCTGCATCTTGCATAAGAACAAAAAAACAATATCACATCAAGTGCTATTCTAATAAAAGACGTATTTATTTGAACAGTATATTGACTTAAATAAAAAAAAATTAACGGCATAAATTGAAGAAAAAAAAATGTATTTATAAATGGACTAATACCATTATTTTGCCAAACATCGACCAACACAATACGACGTGGGTATATATCAAAACACGTGTCGTTATCGATAAAAAAAGTATAAAAAAAAAAAAAAAACACGGTAGTCGGACTTACGGCCACGGGTTGTCGTCACGTATAATGATACAATAATATACAATAATATACAAACACTGCATGTCGCACCGCGTACTGCCCACTCGGGTCGAACGTGCGGTGTGGTCGCGGGCAGGGTTGTTTTGTATCTATCCGTTTTCATTTATATGATAATGCGAATAACGAAACACCACTTGGCCATTTGTCCGGCACGTTATGTGTATTTGTGCGGGTGCAACGGCGGCGGCGGAATCAGGAATGCGTTATTAGCTCACTTGTTCAATGTAAATATCCCTGCTGTTGCTGGCAGCGTTTATACTACCCTATATTATTATACTGACATGTGTATATCCCCCGCGTGACATGTGTGTACATTACAATGCCGTTTTTGTACACAGCTCGCGCGCAGGTACTTCACCTACTTTCCAAACATGGAAATGCGTTAGCCGCGTTCGGCCAAAAACCGAGCAAACCCGCCGGGCACGTTTAACAACCGATGGCGTGCGATGGTTGATTAATGTAGGTTTCTGTGTTGGTGGGCGGCCTTAACGAAATCAAATGTCTTTTCTCGAAGCGCCCCCCCCCCCCAAAAAACACCTCCGAAACGCATTCTCAACGTTCCTCCAACGGCATCGGTGTAATAAATAACAATAATAATATTGTTATTATTATTAAAACGTGTGCATCGCGAGATCCCATTAGGCTTATAAAATATATATATATAAATATAGGTACAAAATTATTATTATCATCATCATCGTTATTATTGTAAAATATTATCTTCTCCATACGGCTATAAGTTCTAAATCTTTTGCTGCGCGCTCCTTTAAGCATGATTAAGTGTTAAACTTTGTGCTGCCACGGTCGTTACGTCCGCCATAATTCTTCATCTTCAAACGTGTAATGTTACATAAAGAATTTGTATGGATAAATTGCTGTTTTACACATTTTTTTTTTTTTTTTGTTGCTGATGTTCATCATATTGTTTGACAAACACGGCGCTATATTTTATTACCTTGTTGTATGCATTTACATGTATGGGGTGTAATATTTATAGTCATTGATGGCTGTAGTGAAGAAATAGCTCGAAGACATTCAAGAAAAACTGGTTCGAATCTCATAAAATACATATATCGCATAAATATATATATATATAATGTCATAAAATGCTCTATGCGTTCAACTTGGCGGTTATTGCAATATTATTAAAAGCCAAAACAAGTACCAAATTGCTAATTTTAAACTATTATCGTGTAAACCTTTTTTTCAACAAACCGAGTGTCTATTTTGCTTAATTCCTTCCAGCCATTCTACAGCCATTCGTCCTAAGTAGTCCCAGTTACATTTATTTTCGATAGAATTACTTCGACTGCCTAAGTATATGTATTAATACGCACTCTACATTAAATTGAGTTTGTGCGATTATACCTGTTCATATTTTGCATAATACCCATGTTATTATTATTTTTTTTTTTTTATATACATACCTATTATATTATACGAGTTTGAAATTATTATTCTACTTGGATTCGGACTCGGGTAAAATGCAAACAACAATGTATAGATGGGTCCTTTGTAAGCTTCCCGAAGGAAAATAGTATACTAAACCCCAGAAAAGGATAACCCCGGATTTTTTTTTTTATATTTACAGTAGAATTTCCGTTATTTCCATTGACCTTAAAAGGATTACTCTTTTATTGTTGTATATTTATATTTTTAGCTGAATAACAAATCGTTTCTTTTCGCCGATTGTCCGATTTTTCGATTACGCCCGTAAAACGGACATAATAATATACATTATTATAATATATATATATATATATATATATATGTATAGCACGGCCAACGGTCTTTTTTTACACTGTACTACGTCCGTTGGTTTCGACAAAAGCAGATTTTTTTTTATATATTATGTATTTTACATATCACGTATAAAGTATAAACACATCACTTTCAGCTTGGTGTTATTTGAATTTTTCAATAATCTTCTTTGGCAAATTTTTCAACCATAAGTGATCAAAAACTACGCTCAATTAATAACAGCCAATGATATTAATAGTTTTACAGTTAGACTCGCTTCGTAAATAGTCCAGTTATTTGTGATTAATTGTAATGATTGAGAACATTTTGGCATCAAACAAAAGTAGGCTTTTCTTTGAACGATTCGGGCGCTTTTTTTTTTGGACCTTTGCGGCGTCTCTCTCTCTCTAAGACCGGGGCGGCGTATACACCGACGGGTCTAGGACTAAATTGTAATGGTCAATTTTATTTTTACTCTACGTACACAATTGCTATGCGTATGGCGGTGCGGTGACAAAATATGTTTCCCGGTCGCGACCCCTGTGCCCACGACACACCGGCGACCGGGTCGGGCGAGTTGGCGAGGCGCATAATGATAGCGTTTCGTGATGTTCTGTCAGCGGCCGTGTTTGGTTGGAAGGCTGTAAATTAAATTCCTGTTTCAGGAACAACGTCTCCGCTTTGCACGTTGACGACGTTAAACTTAATAAACATTTTCGCCCAAAAACCCCGTTGCTGCACGGTCTGCGCGATTCGATTAAACGAACATTCTATATACGTCCACAAGAAAGTGTCTTATTTATTGCCCGGGGTTCGTTCGCCGTGTACATATTACTATCACTATTAGGTATATAGGTTGTCGGTGATAATTGTTTTTAATAAAAACAATTTTTAAAAAAAAATCCCCTGCGATGGCGTATAGGGTTGACGGGAACGGGGGAGGAAAGTGATAAAAAATAAAAGTCCATAACGCCGAACCGAGTTTCCTTAATAATAATAACGAATTGTTTACCAGCGGCTTATGAGACGACTACTCGACCCGGGTCACGTCCTGCTCGCAATTCGACGATACCTCAGTGGTTATTTTTTTTTTGGGGGGGGGGAGGGGCAATGATGTATCTATATTTTATATATATATCCCGAGGGACTACCGACTGTGTTATGTTCGCTTTGGCGCGCCCAAAACATTTGCCCCCCCCCCCCGACAAGCCGATAATGAAATTCCCGAGCGTTTCCAATATAATGTCGCTTTGGCCGGCCAAAGTCGTTTGAAGTAACCACATAAAACCGCCTTTGAGCGGACACGGCGGGATATTTCCAAAAAACCTCCACCCACTTAATACCTATGTAATAATATAATACCGGCGGCCGTTTATTAGTAAACTATTTTTATTGTACACAAAGGCCCCGGGTCGCGTTATAAATATTAAATAACAATAACAACGATATTAATCGGCCGGACAAAGTTTTGGCCGCTGTTATTGGGTTCCACACACTTGTCGGCCCTAAGTATGCAATAATATGATATGGGGTGGTGCAGGGTGAAACTTTGGAAAAACAGCCGCTTTTCGATATTCTATTTCACGGGTATTTAACATTGTCCGCATACTTTTGTACTCTAACGACATTTATTTCCCTTAAGTACCCGGTAAGATTTATAAATTGATTTCGTTCGTTTTCCTCCTGCTTTAAGTGTCTACAAACAATGCGATTATTAACGGCGATAAGTACTGCAACGGCGTATCACACATCCGAAACTTTTTTTTGGAAAGACACTAAAGTGTTACGGGTTAAGCTGTGAAATATAATGGCGGCACATCCTTCATTCGAAAACAACTCTCCAAGTTAAACGCGGCGATTTTTTCTACACGAAATACATACAACGATTGAGATAGTAAAATATTGTAGAAAGAAACGCGATGATAAAATATGCTCCGTCTATATAATATATACTATGTCCATACTTCTTGTATTTTGAGTTTTAGTCGAATTATGCGATTGACAACGTTGCTAAGCCAAAATTTACTTAATTACAATTATTAACAGTATAGGTACTATTTTAATATCTATCCGAGTCTGAACTCCTAAAAATTACCAAGTCAGTAAAATGTTTTGACTTGTTTTTTTCTTTTATTTTACAAGTTTAGACACAGCCGAGCTATCATTTATATCAATGTTTGTTGCAATTGTAACAAATAATATCAATTTTGGATTGGTAACGTTTTCGGTCCTTTATGTATCTAATTTCACCTAAATGTGTAAGTTAAATATAGCCTTATATTGAAATGTAATTGTGTGTTGTTTTAATTTATTTATTTAAAATCACTAAACAGTCTACACCTAATGTCATTCAACGAAATATGACCTTTTTTGCATTATAGCCTAACCTATCTAAAAGTTGAAAACTTTAATATCCTTATGTATTGATAGAGCGATATTGGAATGTCGACAATAAAAAATGTATATATATGTAAAAATCAGACAAAACTTATAATTAGCGATTCAAAAGTTTCAGTCTAACTTTTCACATTTATAATGATTAGTCGTAGAACTGAGGTCTCAAGAAAAAAAATAAGTGCCTCTTTGGAAATGATTAATCATACATGTTATATCACTCAAAATACATGATATTAACAAGATATAACATATTAAACGCGAAGAATTAATATTGCCAACATTACTTTGAACGACTTTTAGACCGTTTCGCATTATTATAATTTCCCTTGATAATTCGAGATAACAATTTTGGTTTCGCCCTTTATTTGTTCGCGCTGATATTTGCATAGGGTTTACGCCGTCTTGTTCGTATAAGACTGTATTAGTAGTTGAAAATCCGGTTAAGCCCGACAGCAAAACCACGTGGAAAGTCTTCGCATTAACGAACAAATAATTTAACAAGTCCAAAGCCAACTAGACGATTATATGTATATAATACACGAACGTTTTAGTTGTGTGATTTTAGTTTATCGCATTACACGCATATTTGCATTAATTTATTACTTGCCGAGTCGATAAATCGTATGTACGCCATGTGGTTCTGATAAGGCCCCGACGAAATAACTGAAGCCCTCCACTTTCTCATTGTGCGTGTTACACTTTTTCAAAATCCCAACGGTTCGTTAGAAACGGCAATTAACGACTACAGGCCCATTGGAATTGTTTGAATATAGCTATTAGTTGATGTACTGTTGAATAGATAATAACATTTTTAAAAAGATAATTTACAACTCGAAGGTAATTACTATTTTTTAAATTCGTCTAAATAATATTTCAATTATTACCAAGAAACCAAAACGATATAATATTTTGTGAATTCTAGGAACAACATTTTTAACCCTGTTAGCTTATAAGAAAAATATCTTTACCATAATCTGTGGAGGAGATCTTATAAGACTTATTTTCCCATTTTTATCGCTGTACGTGATTTGCATCTCTAATAGTGCACACGTTCCGAGGGCCAGACGGTTTTTATTTTATTTTTTTTTTACATTTTATTATCTAAAAAAGTTGTTATTTAAAATATGTATGCGACCGTTTTTCATTAATTAGTTAACTTCCGCGGAGTCACGCAATGGCGTTATGCTACCACCATTGGACTTTTGTTTTGGAATTTTATCCACCAAATTAAAGTTACACTACAACACATTAGTATGGCAAAAATAAATACATTTATAAAAAGATAGCTCAAGTGCTGACCGCTGTAGTTTTAAAGAAGTAAGGCGTTATAAAATATTAAAAATTGCTTTCTAAACAGCGCATCGGTGAAATTAATTGACAAATTGTAATATTTTCATTATAAAACACTTTCAACTGATTTTTAAAAAAATGTTTAATACCCTTCTCCTCTTTATTGTAAAATACATTATAATCTACCTTCAATTGAAATGTAAGATATTACGTCTTAATCTTTTATTTTAATTAAATTAATAGAAAGCAATAATTATTCGACATTAAAACAAAAAAAAAAAAAATGTATATATGTACCTACTTATGAAAGGTCATATTATCATACCTATTTACACAAGCAATACAATTCTTTACGTCATTCTTTATTTTACCATTTGTTTTAATTTACTCTAATCGCAGGTTGAATATGAATACATTTATTGATTATTGGCAATATAATATGTTATTTTAACGGCGTACGGTTAATTAATCTATTTTTCGAAACAAAATGTTCAACTACTACATACTATGTATGATGTAATGATATTCAGAGGTAGGTATAATAGTACCCTAGTTATAATTTAAACTGCTATCCAATCATATACACGCTATAGGTATTATAATAAAATGATTTATTCGACGTCTTGCTCACATAATAAAAAGCATTATTGAAAGTCACGCTGCAAGTTCCAGATCCTACCACTTTAGCCGGTGGGGAGACATTTTGTTCATGGCGGGAGTCTATATTAAAAATTTGCGCCAGATTTTTATTTATCTGTATCAAACCGACCTCTGGCTGTTGTTGACAACGCAAGTCCAAATGCGTGTGTGCGTATTTCATTAGGATAGACTATAAAATGTGAAACTCAAATAAATGGCATGTACTTGGCCGAAAAGAGATTCGCAGGCTGAAAAAAAAAAAATATATGCACTAGTTCATTGCGGATAATTTATTGTTCACTTTTCCTTGATTGTATCCGGTAATGTTATTCCCTTATAGTGGCCCACTCGCACTTCTCTATCAATTTCTCAACCTTCTCCTTATCAACGGGCAGTTAGTTTTATTTAATTACCTGTCCACTGTTTTTAATTTTTTTTTCTCTCAGACTAATCACCTCGAAGGCCGTATTTTTACACCGAGAAAGCGTTTGAAATAAAACAAATAGCCACGAATATATATTCGGACGACACTAAAAGAACGTTACTCGCAGTCAACGACTAGAGCAAACTGTATTGCTGCTGCTTGACGTAGCTCGTTTAATTTAAATGCAATGGTATACAATACTGTGTAGAAAAAAGCGCAAGTGGAAGAACAAGTGGAATGCTAAGACAAACAAACAAAATGTATAATAAATTAGTTTAGCCGACGGTGGAATAATCCGCGAGAGTCGTTACCGCACCTTCAGAATCGCCCTATAGTGTAATGCCCAATATCCAACGACAACAGTATCGTTTACCAATGATATATTATTATTGTTGTCCCTGCAGTAGTGCCAGTGCCGAGTCGTCCGAAGAATCGAGGGAGACTTAATAAAAAAAGCTCGTTCAGCTGTTATCCGTACAACATTGATAACGATATTAGTTTTTTTGTATTATTCTATAAAAATGTGTTTTTGTAACACTATCATCGGGGTCGATGACGGGAATTTAATTGCGATTTGGTTTGAGCATATTATTAATTTGCAAATACTGAAATACATACAACGTTATTATTATTGTCTGCCGAAACGGCACGATAATGATAATAATATGTTTCGGTATAATTTATAATCTGTAATACATTATTATAATATACATATATATATATATAATATTATCAAGATTGGTTTTGATATGCGCCACTCCAACTGATTTGGGATTAGATTTAACGACAAGCGGTCGGTATTAATGTCGAACATAATCGTTTAGGTCGTTAAATCCACTGCGCTTTTTGAAACCACTTCGGATTGATTCCATTATTGTTGATTTTGGAAAATATGTTCATGCTACCCCATAGCTGCGGTGATATAAGATAATGGACGTCGTGCACCCACATATTACAACACTCATCACGACATTAACTTATAGAATCTTATTCACGCCACGTTAATTTAGTAGCTGTTTTCGAACAGAAAAAATGTTTTTTTTTATAATTTGTATTTTTTTCTTATATAAATTTGTTTTCTTACGACGCTTTCAAAGTTCAAGAATTTTATGACCCGGATACTGGTACTGCGGTTATTGTGATGTTACATAACAATTTAAGCAAGATAGCAAGCTTCATTATTTCTGCTGACTATTTATTTATTGTTAAGCTTTAGTCGGTGCAAAAATAATTATCATAATTAAATTATATCAGATACGAATGGTAATTATTTTTATATTAATGTATATTTATTGAACAGTAATTAATTGGCATTCGAGTGCCTTTTAACCGTTTGAAAAATAAAGTGCAAAGTTACTGGTCTATATTTCAGTAATACCTAACAACTATATATGTATATATATATATATATAAAAACAATCTAATTTTTAAATTATCTATCATATTGTGTGTTACCCAATTGAGTGTCAATCGTGTGATAACTTAAATAAATAAAGACCTAAAACCGTGTTAGATGAAATATAATTTTTGTATAGAATCCGACCAAATAGCGATAGAAAGGTTTTATTTTGTATGTTGACTCTATTAAAACTAATAACTTTGTCATTGTATTGTCAAGTGTTGATGCCAATATATACTAACGTGATGAATAACATGATAAGTAAGTATTTAAATCCAATGACGTAACGCATTGTTTGCAGCGGACCTAAATATTGTTGACGATAAAACAGCGGTTAGGCGAAGAGAGTTTTTAGTGTTGTTTAAGCATAAAAAAAAACTAAGCTACTATCGACAACGTTTTGTTTAAGAAAGATAAGAAAACGTTTTTGGTCCAGAAGATTTCGGACCAAAGCGTTCAACCGAAGTAAACGGTTTTCCCTGGCAAGAAGAACTAAGTAAATTTATTGGTAGACGAATTTAAAAAAAAAAAAATAAGAAGCTAAGCCACCCTGGAAAATCTCACAAACACCGACCTCTTGACTTTGTCACATTCAAAAACCATTATCTGGGTACGCCCGCATGGCCATTTTGGTTTTTGTTTTTAAGTATCCGTCGCAATAGGAGAAACCCTATGATTTTACAATTGTTGCAATAGTTTTCCAAACGTTCTGATAATATTTTGAGTATGCATATTGATGGTTTTTTTTTTTACAAAACGAAACTATTTCCGACTGTCTACCCACGTCGAATCGTTACAAAACAACCCAAACGTTTGGAATAGCGTTCATGATTATTCAAACCTCGACGAATGCCACAATGGCGGACAATAATATTGTGATGATCGCAGCACAAAGCGATTCGCCGGTAAAATTGCTCTCTTGAGAAATTACCGACGTTATTCACTTGGAGATGTAGCGAGCTGTGCTTTATCTGTTTAGGTGCATCTCATTTACAACCGAAAATGCGTTATCTCACGGTGGTCAAACCTAATCTATCCATACTAGATTTTAACATAAAAAAAAAAACAACGTTTACAAAGCGCTATTTCTGTTATCCGTGACAGTGTTATCGACGGAGGTCAGTATTATTGTTTAACGGGAGCTCGCTACTGTCTTTGAGAACTGTACTAATATCGATCTGAAATGCAAAGTCACAAGTGACGAACCGATTGTTGAAAATTAAAAATTTTATCTCTTACTGCCCAGTTATGGACTTAAAAAAATATATGTTTGCATTTGTCGAGAAATATGTATTTATTAATTTATATTTTGTATTATTAACACGATTATATTATTATTCAATTAAAAGGGTTTTGTGTAGACAATTCTCGATTGTCCATTTATGTGTTTCACCTGGACTATTGTTTTTTGAAATGGAATAGGACGTATAATAATAATAATAATAATAATAATATTTTATATCGATATTATGCTCATGTTGTGAACACTATGATACGCGCATACGTCGCTCGACACACTGTGAAGTGGTCATCATCAATCGACCTCTCTCTTTTGGCGTTTCGCATTATTTATTGTCTGGCTTAGGTCTCCACTTTACAAGGGTTTGCAATTAAGTGACGTTGTTAACCCTTGTACATATGTGTATATATTTACATAAATATATCGTTGTGAAAAAGTCGACCGGTGGTGCGCTTTATCGCAGCCGTTGTACACCCTAAACACGGCCAATGGTGACACCGCCGCCACTACACTAACCCATGTTTTGTATGCAATTTATCACACAACCTTCGAAGAAAAATTCGAGAAAAAAAAGTAGCTGTGCGTTTTGAATGATGTTTTATTTAATAATAATAATAATAATAATAATAATAATAAAAGAATGAAATTGAACAGAACAATAATAATATTATAAACGACCAGACCACTACAGAGCTTCTATTAAAAAATAACTACTGTAGTTGACAGTTCGATCAGTCAAACACTTTTTGTGCCTACAGCCAATATAAGTATAAGCAACAACCTATCTCGTTTTCTGTTTGCTTACACACACAGCTTGTTTCAACGTAAGAAAAATAGTATTTACATTCAACAGCACAGCCATCGTCGAACATAACATATAAACACTATTAATATGGTTCCGTATTATAAGATCAATAAATGTTTATTATTTTATTTTGCAATATTCTTTTACTATATCATAAAATAACATTTATTGTTATGATTATTAAACATTTCAACCTTCATTCGTATAAATATTAATTGCTACTGTGATTTCATTCATGTTTTGTACAATGTATAACGTTCAGTTACTAACTATTCGACCATATCAAAAATCAAAATTGACGTCATACCTGCTTTTGAATTTTTAAGTATAGATTTACTTTCACGCTAAAGCTGTTCATTTTATCAAACAAATAAAAAGGCATCTCCGTTATAAGAGTTCAAAACAAAATACATATATTGTCTAAATACCAGTATGGATGCTATTTTGACTAAAACCTTTAAGCACATTTGATTTATAACAAGTTTTGTTGAAAAAGTGCTGCTAATATACTATAGGTCATAGGTCTTCTAATTTATATCAAAAGATTATGCATAATGCATATTGTATTTTATAAGAACTAATTAATTTCCATTCTTGTACTAGCCGAATACATTCATTGATAACTTTAATTAGCACATTATATGTGTTTGATCAAAATAACACAATACCTAATAATTGTTTTTTTCCTATTCGATTATGTCTAACAAATGTGGTTGTTTGTAAATTTAAACCGAATGAATTATTACGAAAGACATATTTAAAAACATGTTTTTCTCTTCGTTCGAAGTCAGATGTTATGCGATTCTGTTTCTCAATCGTTTTAATGTTTAGTAAAATTATTTAAAAATTACTACCATCACAATATACATCCGATACCTATTTAAATGTGTAACTCGCCTAACTTTTCATTTTGAAACTAATATAAATAGTATTAGTTTCTTTTTTTTTTAGGGTTACTTCAAAGTACACTAAAGTATAACTACAACAAATGAATATAACTCATAATTCGAAATGAAAATTAAATTATTTAATAAGAATAAATTAACAAATCACACAAGACATGATAGTTTTTGTAATGAACATAAAGAACAAATAAACATGTATGCTTTTTAGTTGTTAAAATTGAATTTAAGATGAAGATGAAGGGAAAATGTTGAACGTCTCCGTTGGGTCAACAACATTTAGGCGGATTTTCCATCGACTTTGTTCTGAAATAATAATGAAATTATATAATTACAGTTATTAAACGTTGTGTATTTTGTTATTAAACGAACTTTAAGTCGTTCTATAGTGAAAAAAATATACTCACAGCTACGGATTGGATGATGGCGGTTAAATCGTCGATTTGCTTTTTGCCGAACTCTTTAATATAGTTTTCGGAAGCTTCAGAACCTTTAGCTTTCACACCAATTTCGTGTCCTTCTGATAAGATAAATTTGGCAGCGCCTTCGTACTTATCGGCAACTTTGTTTGCATCGGACTCGATGGTAGGGACTTTGTAGTTCTCAACTTTAGCCTTGAAACTCTTTACGGCCTCTTTTACTGCATCTGAAGCGTCAGCCTTGGCTTGGACCTGTTAAACAGAGTAAAACAATACCATAATATTGCATTTGAATGGACAATTACAAAAGCAAATACAAAACATTTTATTAAAAAAAAAAAATTAATATTTAAAAAATTATCTCTGCAAATCAAGACTAGAAATATTTGATGGGTTTTTTTCCAATATTTTACAGTTATTTAATAATATTTATACTCAATAAAAAAGTTTTAATTATAGATATTATTAGATAACCTTTTTTTTTTTTTAATTTCCATTCTTTACACCAGAATGTATTTTCATTTCATGTTTTTTTTTATATTGGACCATCGACGGACGTTATCCATTTTGGAACAATAATTTAGTATTCGAATTGAAAATTAAAAATGAAATAGATTACCTTGGGATTTAAATATCAATTACAATTTTATAAATCAAAATATATAAACCCTGCAGTTTTTATACTAGATGTGATATTGACTAACCATTGACAGAATAATACCACGAAATGAAGTAATTTTATTCTAAAAAAATTAAAGATATGATAATTTTCAGAGGGAACATTACGTTTGTGTTGAAAGTGGCGACGTTTCCTTTGAATTTGTCGACAAAGTCGAGGAATTGACTTTTGGCTGATTCTACGATTTCGCTGTTGCTGCTGCTCCTCAACTTGGATGCGATATTTTTGATGTTGTCGTGGATGGGTTTTGCCCATTCGGCGAGTTCCGCGCTTTCGCCGTAGGCCTGCCGGGGTGAAATAAAAACAATGGCACGGGTTAAGTTGATGCAAAGAAAACCACACAAATTTGACTCGTCGGTCAGGTTACTCACCTGTGCAGTGAACACGACCATTACGACGGACACGGCCACGATTGCTGCTGTTCTGGTGGAAACCATTTTCTGTGCGTATGTAGTAGGTAGTAATAACAATAATAATAATAAAAAAATAATAATACAAAGTACAGATCGAGTACTCGCAACTTGATCGGTCGAAGCACTAACAGTAATGCAAGGATTGCACCCAGCGCCTATTTATATTAAGGGCAAAACGGCACGACAATCAAACGGACGTGTATCGCTGTAATCTTTGATCCCGCGCCCGGACGATTAGCTTATTTACTTGTTATGTAACACCGGTAAATAATTAAGCAGTAACTTTAAACGCTCAATAACAATAATTATTAATTATTATTATTATTACTCACGTCTTTTAATATTCACCTTGTAAATTTGGTTTTCGTCGTGCATAATAAAATATGTTTTCTGATATTGATTTGTTGTTTACCCGAGATTAGAATAACGACCTTTAATTATCATCATTGAAAATACCGTTTTTCTGTTTCAATTATCGTTATGTTATTATAATATTGACTTATTTCTAATTGTTTGTCAAGGTACTATCTGTTGTGTTCAATAACAATATAGGTTTTGGATACAGTTTGGATATCATTGAAATAACACACGGGGCGGTCCCGGGTGAATACACTGACTGAATAATTACTAAAAAAAAAAACATTACTCTTCCGTCTAATCCCCGTCGATACCTTTAAAACGTATTATTTAACGACACAAGTTGACAATCAGGAAAACAATTCAGGAGCCAATTACTGGAAGTCGGCTGGTCGGACTTGGTACACTTATGTGCCTTCCTAAACTTCCTTCTTCAAAATAATACATTGGTACTATTGATTTTGGTTTAACAAGTTCACGGCCTCGTGTCACAAATAATATGCGACACGGTCAATATGTATGATATTTGATGTTTTTGCTTAACAACACACTGCCACGGGCATTATGATTATTGTTATTTTATTCTTACTGTAGTTGAATTTATTTCCCATTGCACGTTTTTTATTCTAAAAACTTGTGTTAGATTTCATAAAAAATGTGTTATTTGATGGTAATTTATTTTTTTCGTTTTTTGTCTTTCGTGTCTTGATTTCAAAAACCCGATTTCACAATAAGATGCAATAATCCGATAAAGCAGAAAATACGTCATAAACGTATTATATAATGTACATATGTAATTATGAAAAATCGTTAATTCAGATTTAACTAACAACAGCCATTCAATGTAATGACCCATAAAAGGCCACTTGGATTTGCTCCTTGGCCGTAAACGTTTCGAATGCGGTTCATAAAAAAATATAACCGAGTTCTAAATAAATGCACGTCGACTAACTAGACCGGTCATTAAATTAGTCATAATTGACTACCTACGTTAAGTACATGTCATGCGTAAAGTGTTATATATTCTATAATGTCTGGCCAAAGTGCATACTATGCGCACTGATGAGTGGTTTTTAGTGCATTATATTCTATGCAATTACTAGACATCATGTTGCATTAAGTTTAACTTCGATACAAAGCTGAGAGGGCAATTAATTTTTGATATTTTATTGTAATATATCCCTTACCGCCGAACCGTTTTCTTCATGTGGTGAGTCTATAGAAGTCAAAAACCAGGAAATCAACCAGTCAACATTTTTAGTACATTATCCTCCACTTAAAAAGTCAATAAAATGTATGCGGTACCATTTAAGTTTCAAAAATTGTTATCAAAAAAACTAAATTTGAAAGGGGGTAAAAACAAAAACAAATTGTGGACAACTGAGATCACCCTGTATAAAAACAGTATGAAAAAAAAACATTTCTCATTAAACCCTATGAAATATTGATAGGTTCACGATAAAATGTTTACCCTGTATATAGTTAATTTTGTTCATATTTTCTGTATAAGTTCGAATTTTTTAAATTAATTTCTCCATTTTTATTTGCCTTATTTAAAACTGAATACATCACTGAAACATAATTAAGCCAACGGGGTACATCGTATTTCAATCATACACTTTATTTAATTGTTTTTTTCTAAGAGTTTTCAACCTTTTAAAATTATATGTCCATTACAGTATGTCTACACTAATTAAGGCTGTTTAAAACTGAATTAATACATTGAAAAAAAAAATAGAACGAAAAATTGTAAATGAACCAAGGTAGCTATGATAGCAGTGAGTGTAGTAAAAAATAAAAACACATAATTGTAAAAACTAAATCTACCTTCTGAGCTACGCATCAAAGCTGTTTTTTATCAAGATGTAGCGAAAAGTTGCATGTACCAAACCCCTTAATAATTGTTATTTATTATTTTTCATATATTAAGGCGTTTAGTATAGGCACTTGACCGCGACAAATTCGGAGCTAAAACTATCATGTTATAAATAATAATTATGAAATTAAAAAAAAAAGTACCTTCAAGAGGACATAATTAGTATAATCGGTGTTCTTTGTATTGGCATCATAATTATGTTTGTATATTATGATCAATATGCGTGTAGAGCTGTATACAGAATCTTAGCTTTTTTTGTTATCTTAATATTTTTACTAAACGTTTATACAATATGTCACGCATATAAAATAAAATATAAGAACCAAGCTAATATTTTAGTGGCTGACAAATCCAACGGTTGTGTTGTTCAGTATATTCACTATACTGTATTCGACGCAAATTTATAATTATAAAAAAAAATTCAAACTACTTGTGCTAAGTGCTTGCTTATTTGAGAACCTAGAGAGGCACTACAGTGCCTGAGTGTATATCCTTGTACACTATATTTTACCTACGTTATTTTGTAGTGCACCGTTTTTTTGAAATTATAATATAACTCCAAATCACATGGCCGACTTCACTATTATAATAACATGTTTTTAAAGCAATCTAACACGCTATAATAGTATACAGTTTCCACTAACGAAGCAAATACTCTTCTAAGTTTTCACAGTCTTGTGATTTTTTTTTATAAATCAATGTCCACGGAGAAAATAAATAATTGCATTATACCTCAATTTAAAAAAAAAAAAAAGTAACATTTGATGAAATGATACTAAAAAATAATAATAAAGAAGCATGTTGAATATTTTTAATTTACGGTACTCGTAGCACAATGGCTGCGACTGCACAACAATTATTCTAAGTGGTTGGAGTTAATTATATTAGATAGGATAAAAAAACACTTGTATAACGGAATTGAATTTAATAGTATGACTTCAAGATCGACTAATATAATATGATGTTTTAGTGGATTTTCACTGGGTATAAATACAACAAAACAATTAGGTATCTGGTAATCAAATAAAATTTTAATGACACGCCATTGTAGTAAAAAAAAAAAAAAAAAACAAAATATAATATTGCGTCTAAATTAATAATAATCAACTGAATTGGTATTGCCACATATGAATGGCTTGTTTATTTCTTTTAATTGACAGTTACTATTCTGTGCGACATCATGAAGAATGTTCAGCAATGTTCATCTAAAATCAGATTCAAACAATTGTTTTATTTTAAATATTATTATCCCTGCAGTGATACTACATATTTTTTTAATTTACATGTATCGATTTCAAAAGCTTTACCTGGAGTGCCCTAATGTTTTCAATTAAATATTGAAGTTGCTTCTCTGCGAAGTCTGCAATTTCCTTTTTTATTTGCGCGCTGCTTCCGTGTGCTTTCTTCATTAACTCTGCGGATTTGTTTATGATGTTTCTTTTAGCACGCTCAAACTTTTGTTCGATATTTTTTAAGGAAATGTCGTCGGGAAGATGTTGGATGAGAGAGTTCATAGCGGCTTGATATTTCCTGGTCGCGTCTTTTAATAACTGGGGAACGTCGACGTTTTCTTCCATCTGTGTATGCGAACAAATGTGCGTGGGTTTAAATTATATCAACATATTTCCAATAGAGTTTAGTAGGAAAATTAATGTTTAACTAATTAAGTATTTCCGAATATTTCCAGAAATTTGTTTAAAATCAAAAGAGAATAATATTGTTATTGATGAAAAATATAACCGGGTAGGAACTTCCCAATGCTCAATTGATTGTGCTTAAAACTAATTGAACATGGAAATGTATTAATTTCCCACCACTCATTACTAATCTCACCACTCATTTGTATGTTAATGAAATGACTGATTTTCTAGAATTAATATAAATATTTTACATTCAGACTATTCATTAAAAATTAATGATATGTTCATGTTGAGAAATTATCTGTTCTTTTAAATTTTGTTTTCGGCAATTGAATTTCAGTCCGGTCGAAAGTGTAAATGTAATGACCATAAAATAATACTTCGAATCTGATATAATATTCCTACCATATATCAACAATATTCTTATTGCCAATTAACAATTTATTAATAACTTAAAAACACAAAATATTTTTCAAACATACCATTTGAGAGAATTGGTCCAGTTGAGATTTCAATTGGTCTGACAAATCGTTGAAGCTCTGTTTTGCCATCTCATTGTATTTTTCGTTTAGATTGCTGAGGGCTTCTTTAAATTGTTTTACCAAGTCACTCATGGAATATTCGATATTTCCAATGTCGCCTTGAACGCTTCCAGGACGGGTTCTTTGTATTTCGACTGTTCTAACTACTTGTACTTGCGCACACTAAAAAAAGTTTGGTTTAATTTATATAATAAAACAATTTGCACTTTTGAGTATTTACTATTGAAAAATGTATACAATATTATGACTCGTACAACTTAATGTACAACTCGTTTTATTTCGCTGAGAGTAAAACGTTAACACAACGGCAACGATAAAGATAATATTATAATGTATAATAATATGTTGCTACTCACTTGAGCGACGGCTAAGACCATTACGGTCACGGCCAATACGATTTTAATGGAAACCATTGTCACCGTTTGAAAGTTAAACTTGAACAAAATAATCTAGAAGGAGTTTAGGATGTATAGTTGTGCTTTGAACGAGAACGCGGACAATACTGCTTTGACTATTGAGATGAACATCTATTTATATATATATCTGTCGAAGACCAAATGACATGACAACAAATTCTACTCACGTTTAGGATATATTATACTTAGGAACACACATTTTTTTTCCATACAGACTTTAGTTTTGCATATCTGATAAGTACATATAGCCAGTATTGCAATCATTGCATGTATTGCGTACAGTGGACTTAATGTCATATTGACTTCATCCTAATAGTGAAAAATCCTAGAACCCACATAAAATGAACTCAAGATTTAAGTACTTTTTACATACAAACAATAATCTTAGGTACTATAAAATATCCGTTTCAATTAATAAAATATTACATATTATATGAGTACACGTGATAATAATGTTTAATGACAAATATATATGTATATATATTATTTAAGATGTATATCAATAATATAGAAGCCGTGTGAAGTGTGGTCAAATCATTTATTTATACAGGATGATAGATTACCCCTCATTTTCTTGGAAAATATTTGTAATTTTCTAGATTTTCTTTTCGCAAACATTTTTATTTAAATTATTTTATAACAAACTATTATAAAATTACTAAGTATTTAACTTTTTTTAGTATTTCCCTGAGCTCTTTCGACATTTGAAACTTATAAATAGTAACGTTTATACGTCTCAATTAAATTAAGAATAATTTGCTGGAAACGTTGACGGGTCGATAATCAATTTTGGATAATTACTTTGAAAGCTATTAAAGTTAAACACTTATAACGGGAGGAAGGGTGCAGGGTAGTATTATTTTTATCTGCGCGCATTACTCTACCACAATCTATCTAAATTAAAATCGTTTTTAACTTTAAAATTGATTGTCTAAAATTAGTTATCGACCAATCAAAATCTTCAGCAATTTTGTCCCTATCATTCTGTATATATATATATATATATATATATTATTTTTAATGATACTAAATTATTAAGCTTGAAGAATTCATTAATTTTACACAAACAGCCATGGTTTGAACTAAAAATTTACTAATATAAAAATTGGACGGCAAAATAATAATACATTTGCATTATCAATATGTATTGTTGTTGTACACATTTTTCTATGCAATTATAAATGATCTAAATTTATTCGGGTTATCCGATAAGGCGGAATCAACAAAACGTGAATAGTCATTGGGTACACTAATTGTAAGAAGCAAATATTATTTTTGTTCGTCCATAATTTAAGCGTATTATATATTCGAAAAAACGTACGAACTTGTAAAATTGTTTACGGCATAAAAAAATGAATACAAAATAAGAAGAAAAAAAAACAGTACCGATGAGTCAATCGACTGCAAATATTCTTGAAATATATACAATGCATACATCAGAAAAAACGCACCCACAGTCAAATTTTCCTCGTTTGCCAAAATTTTATTTTTAGAAGGACACAAAGAAACGCCAATTAGGATTAAGTGGCCCCCAAAGCTTTTCAACCCCCGCGTCCTCTAATAAATTTACAGAAAACCTTTTTTTTTTTATTTTAAACTTTATTTTCAGATCCTCATGACTTAGATAATTGCTTTGTATGTTATGCAACGCGAACGGCATGACATCAATAATGATAATAAAAAACTTAACTTTATAATTACAGTGATGCTGAATTCTGCTGATGTAAGTATATAACATAAGTGCATTTTCTACTTAAAAAAGTTTAAAACGTAATTCATAATTATTATCAAGTTATAAATAATGTTTTCATACTGACTAAACTACAATATAAATAGATTATTAGTTCGTTTTTTAATACGAAAATGACCAACTGAAAAGTAAAGCCTGGTCAATAACAGAATTTATATTATTATTATACAAAAAACATATTTCGTGAGTCTTGTTGCGGGAAAAAATTAATATAAACATAATTCAATATTATTTTTATTAGAGTGCACTACTCAACCGCACTTCCTTCCACGTGTAAGCCATTAGTTCCAAACACTGAACCATTAAAAATGTCGGTAAAAAAAAAGTGGTCGAAATAAAATTATTCACAAAATGAATGGAAACTTATTACATATTTACAAAATTTAACTTTACTTAACATTAAAAACTAAAAACCATAATAATTATTTTGTTTTATTTTAACTATGTTGTTACTGATTCGCTATTCATAAAGTTGCTCTATCCCTTTAATTGTGTATGACAATGACTCTCTATTTATGTAATTATTTTTTATAATTAGTTAAAATAATAATCTAACATAGCTCACAAAAAAAAAAAAAAAAATGAAGGTAAAATTCTACAGCTTACATTCTATAATAACCATTATACTGAAATTATGCTTGCAGGTGACTTTGTGTGGAGATATTCAATTATATTATAAATTCATTTATGCTTTGTAGAAACCAAAACGTTTGCAAAAATATAATTTATATGGTAATGATGCGTTCTATGGTATTCAAATATTTCAAATCGTTTGTTCGGATTTTATTATTGTTTTTTTTTTAATGTGCTGACGTTTTCTTAAGTGTAAAACAATCTACGCGAATAGCCAAATTGTATTTATTTCCGAAAGAACTACTTGAATTGTATCTTCATTTATTCGACGAGAAACTCATTACCGAAAATTAGTTTATGAAACTTGAGAAAACTTTCAACAAGTATGTTTACACCGACCTACTTGTTATAATAACGTAGATTCTATACCAAATGCCTGCATTGACTGAAACAGTACATGAGTTTGAAAATGTCTAGAAAATAATATACAGGGTGAACGGTTCAATTCCTCTGCCTATTATGGACTTGTAAAATCAACAATGTACGGCAAACATAAGTATGAATTTTGAACCCATTTACCATGTTATTATTTTGGCTCGAATGCAAATGCGCTGAGGGAACTTTATGTTTTTGGTTTTCTCGTCTTCGCTGTTATCTTTACTAAATCAACTGGTGTTCTGGTCGGTTAGACACCCGCTTAACAAACTACGGGCCAAAGTGAATTGATATACTTAGGCAATAGCAATGTAAAACAGTATTAATAAGGTAATTATACTAAGGATTACAAAGTGTAGGAATTTGTCGAAAACAAATGTTTGATTTTTCTCTATAAAACATCATACTATTATAACGTTATTAAATAAGCACAAATATTCAGGATTAGGTGTTTTGCTTATTTTCATTTCTTGTGCTTGGCCACGCCGTTTAGAGAATAATCTCACAGTTGTTCTCAAATAGAAAATAAAAAAGTCCCATACCTAAAGTCATTCACTCTGAATCGGAAATTATCATTAAAATTAGAGACAAATAATCAGACAAATTTAAGTTGTGTATGTAGTAAATTTGTGATATAAAATTAACTTAAATATGAATGTATTTATGCGCAAAAATTGACCTGAATATGCACTAAAAAGAGTGTTTATTTTCAGTGTCGATGAAGGTGTTTTTGTTTCACAGTTCTTAAGTTTTTTTAATTAAATACACAATAGGTACTTATTTATAAATAAAGTACAAAATAAAACAAAAAAATTAAATCCGTAAAAAATGGAAAAACCCTTGAACTATGCGGATTACAGTTTTCAATTTGGATTCTTCAAAATTCAAATTACATTTGTAGCTCACCTACTAGATGTATTATTGTAGAAACGAAATAATAACCTGCTCTTGTGAGCGATTATAATTATGTTGCTTGATAATTAATTAGTTAAAGCGTTATATACTCTGGGGGATTATAAGACGTCTTAACGTGGCAAAGGACTCGGAGGAGACTGGAGTAGTAATGAAGTTTCGTCATGCCGACAAAGTACTAAAGTGTGTAAATAATTGTTTTTGGTTTAGTTTCTGTTTTTTTTTTTTGTTATACTGTCTGTCAAGTACAACATGTTATATTTATTATTTATGAATTAATAAGAGGGGCGGTAGGTGGGCGGGTGTCCGAATGAAAAATGATCATCACGTCTCCTGGTAATTTCAACTTCGTGACGGCACAACACAACACCGGCAAAGTGTACACCAAAACGTATACCAACACTTTGCGCGAAAAGGCTATTAGAATATTTTTATTTTTATCAATAACTTTGGTTTCGCCTTGTTGTTGTGCTCACATCGTCTCAAACGCCGCACACACGCCATACGCCGGGTGTCATTAAATTTGCATTAGCGAATATATATTATTAAATTGCTGTTATATTTTTCCAACGCTAAACATTAGATTGATAAAGCCATTGAGTACGAATTTTCGGTTTGTACAAAATATATTACGTCTAATATTTTCCATATTGTACACAATTCCTATTGCTAAATAATTATTTAAACAACGAATTAGTTGAACTATTCGAATTAAACAATATTATCGAATACATATGTGTATTTAAATAAAACATTATTTGAAACAGTTCATACAAAATATTATGTACTTTAAATTGTTTAATTATTCGATGCGGTAAATCAACGCATTTTTAGCATATATCTGTCGTGCTGAATTTGGCTAAGCTTTGTAATAATTCCAATAATTTTCAAACAGTTCATCGAGTGTAACACATTAGCTGTTGTTACATGTTGTGTTTCTGTAAGTTTTGGGGCTTTTGACACTTTTCCCACGCAGAGTTGCGATGGAATCCGACGGTTTCGTGCATTTACTATGTAATATTACTTTTGTGACATACTCATACACACATACACGGTGAAATAATATCGAGCCGAGTCGACAGAGACATTTATTTATTTTACTTTTTTTTCTCCTTGCAACTATTGAAGACATAACGCTATCGCACAACGGCGACTTGTATGTCAGTCACCGACCATTTCGTGCCGTTGGTTTTTATTTGTTACAACAATAATAATACACCGAAACACAATGATATTATCTATATCTAGTAAGTAAGTGCACGGCTTTTTTTTTCTCCATTCGATAGCAGCACATCGATGGCGCACACGATATAATGTACTTTACGGTTTATTATTTATTATTCTACGTTCGTGTGTACCCGTTGTTTGTGCACTATGTAAAATATACAAATCGCATATTGACATACCTAGTATTATTATTATTGTTGCAAAACACATATAAGCTCACTGTGTGTAAGTATGTAAAACTATAAGCTGATGTTTCCGACGGTTAGGTACTACCGTACCTCCTGTACACGGGTCAATGCGAACACCACGGTTGGTCGACGGATCATTTTTTTTTTTTAGATGGAAATTCTCTAAATAACCTTTTTATCGAGTACCTAGTTTGATTTTTAAGTTAATTAACACTTTACGCGGTTTAACGAACGACTGCGATTTGAAAACTAACAGTATTCAAACAAATAATATAGTCAGTAGTTGTGCTGGATTATTTAAAAATAAAATGTGTTTGCACGCTTGATGTTCGCAAAGTCGACATTGTGGTGTTGTTTCTACCTGATAAACAGTAAATATCACGATTTTTATAGACTTTATAATATATGATACAATTTAAAATATAAGTTTGGTATAACATCCCGAGTGAATCATACCGTGAACCCGAGTGGTGTCTTTCTACACCGGCCATCAGAGCTATTTAAATTAATAAAACAAATTTATAAAATTGCACGGTATGTTTTAATATATTCAATACAATTTTAATAGGATTCAGACAATTAAGGATACGGTGCATTTATTTATCGTGACTCTCGTACCTATACATATTGCATACAATAAGGATTATACCCAAGTTCGCCTGAGGGAATTGCAGTTCGGTACAGCTCGGATCCCACTGATATATTTCCATGGGTATACCAACGTTTTATATCGTAGGTACATGAGCACACAAGTCTTTAGAATACTTTAAATTATTAAATACCTAGTTTGAAATTGTTCAACAGACTGTTATGAATGTTAAAACATTTGGTTTTACCAAACCGACTGTTTTTATGAAACCAGCAACATCTGCTATATCAACTTGGACCGATGTCATTGTATAATTTATCAATTTTATTGAAAATCGTTTGGCGTTATACAATAATTGCACGTTGGTCATTTATCACAGACATTTATCACGAATATAGGTTCGTCGAATACTGGTGCACTAATATATGTAAATGTCCTATGTGAAAATTTCGTGGAATTTTTTTAAATAAAAAAATGAATGTAATAGCCAATAATTGGACGCTTTTTTTTCTGATCCGTAGAACAATAATAATTATAATAAATAGCACACGCGTCAGGAAGTGATTTACTATATAATTTTTTTTTTTTTAGCGCAATTCTGATTAGATGTATAACACAACGGTAGTTTAAAAAAAATATACAATTTTCTCCGTTGACAGATTTACAACAAGCCCCCAGCATCGCGTTCATATCCAGGGCACGTGTGCGTTCCATAAATTCGGCGACTGACTGATTTTTATTTGCTTTTATTATTATTATTATTATTTTTTTTTTTTGCGAGTTTCGTTAAATTAAACGCGGGGGTGGAATAGCAGAGAGAAGAGTGTCGAAAATGACAACAACGACAAGAAAACATCAGCTAAACGAGCACTGTGAAATCGCCATTAGCAGCACGTGGACGAATGTACGAACGTTCAACGTGATTTGCATAAGCCAAATAAATAAATCGTTTAAAGCTGTGTCTGACGACGGTAAACACTATTTTATATTAAGCGAGTTTAAACTTCATTTGCTTAACACGAATTGATCGCGTTTAGCTTTGTCGCCCCATTCGCCCACCTTCGCCTTCAATTGCTATTCTTATTATACGTCGAGCCTTATTTCTTTTGTCGGTTATGTTTCCAAAGTGTTTTTGGTTTGCTTCCAACGGCGCCACTATAGTACCCACTAAATCATCGACCGTTATCTGATGTACCTATCTGGGCAGTGCAACAAAACGTGAACAACCGGAAGTTTAGTTTTTCAGTACTTTTTCGACTCGAAATTACAACAGTACCGTAGTGGGGTGTAGCTACTAATTTAATTTTTTGTCCTTTATCAGAACGTTACAATTTATCAAGTGGTTTTGTCATAATAATTCAACGCGTCATGTGTATTAAGTACTTTTTTATTTTTCGACGAGAAAATGATAAAAAAAGAGATAAGTTTTATAGTCTAGCAAAAACGCAGCGACTTCGTGAAATGATTATAATTTAGATTGTATTTCTGTTAAACCACCACAAGTACCATTTAGTACAATGTGCAGGAACGTTATTCTTACAACTATATTATGAGAAATAAATTACCGCGCTGTTGGTTTTAATGAGAGAAATCGAGTACAATTATTTTATTATTACACGTCTTATAGTATTATTATTTCAAGTATAAAATATCAACAATTCACTTTTTATGTAATGCTTATAACTGATATGTAAATTTGTGGAAAAACCCTCTTAAACGTATTGCAATAATAGGTATATTTGATATTTTCTTTCCAAAACAAAACATTCAACCCTAGTAATTTTTTATATATGTATATATTTTTTTTATAGGTTGCTGCATGCCATAAAAACTGAAGGCCAATATTCACAAAACCACAATGGATCAACTGTTACGCTTATATGGAGTAGAATTATAAGCTGCTGGTTAAGGTTATATTATTTGTGACAGTAATTTTTATAAAATTAAACTAGTATACAAAAAAAGTACTGTATAATTGATTTGCGCCAATAATTGAATTGTACAATATATATTAAGTTAATTGTGGGAATGATTATAAATTGGTTTTATAGGTTTGAACGATTGATCATAAATTTATAGGCCACAAATAGAATACAAATTATTATTTGATTTAAATTATTTTCAAATCCAATCGTGTTGTGTAAATACTTGCGGGATTTTGTATTATGAAAAAGCTTTAATTTAACTAAATGGTGTATGTAATACTTTTCCTGAAAATCATGCTTGTATTGTTTGGAATTTACTTCGACAAAATTTTTACAACAAAATTACTTAAGTATTATACTAAATGGTAATATTTGACTATCGTTGTGTATAATCATAAAAAACAAATTGAGTGTAGGAATGATAATTATAGAATTTTAACAATGTAACACAATTTACAAAACTGTATTTTTGGTAAAGACATTATTGTTGATAAATTCTTAATAATATATTTTTCTTATATGTATGTTATACGAGCACTGTAAAGAATTTAGTTTAAAAAATACTAACCTTAGAAAATATTTGCTTTGGAGAGAAAATCTGTTTTTTTTTACATACTTTGATGTTTGCAAGGGAAAGTTAAAGAAACCACACTACATGCCTACCAATTCTTTTAATAATATGACATTGACCATAAATAAGACATCTTCAAAAGTGAATTCATTTATTAAAAGAGCAAGCGAGGTTAGGCAAAAGGCAGAGATTCGATTTTTTATGGCACATCAAACTAATATTTGAAAAAAATATGTATGTATGTAGATTTTATTTTTAGGGTCCATCAAAAGAAACTCGCCTTGAAGTCATTAATGGTGTTAACAGAATGGATGGTCCGGTTAAGGATGTTTAAGTTCCTTTACTCGCTTGTCAAATGCAAATCCAATTAATTAACACACGAGTGACGCAAACACAAGGCCTACAAATTTAATTACATAACGTCCCTAGTCGTATAATGAGATAGAAACTTTTACATACAATGACGGCTGTCATAACGAAATGGTACTATTCATTTAATTAAAAGTTCTACTGTTAATGAGCCCCTTTTACTCAAACTTTAGCCTACCTATTTTTGGAAAATTATCAGTTATAAAAGTACAACTAAGACTGTACTCTCTGTTATAGCTGTATATATATATATATATATTAACTTACGGTGATTTTTTCAAAACTACTTTTGCCTGTTTTATGATGAATACAGTACGAATGATGTGCTCTTTTGTACTTTTGTTCCTTAAGTACGAATTTTTTTTCTCACATTTTGTCTCCTTTTTAACGTACCATACACTCTGCGTCAGCACTCTTATAATACATAATATCACAGCCAGGAGCCAAATAGAAAATGGATAATAATGCGTTCGTGTATAATATATGTGTACATCAAACAATACCACTTACCGTAGCTTTGTGTCAGGACCCTACCGGCGAGGTGCTTTTTTTTTTTTTTTTACTCACAAGTATAGGTACAATGTGACGTTTGATGTCCTTTTGTTTAAAAAATGTGGAAAAAAACTACTATGACTATACACTATCAACGACCATAGCTCTAGGCAGCACCATAAATAGCAATTTAACAATGATCGGGTAATCCGTTTTGAATGATAGTTACAAACACATTTAAATGTTCATAAGTATTAATTGCAAAATACTTAAAAAATATATATATTTGGAAAACAATTTTTTTTAAAAAATGCTACACCAAAAGTTATTATTATATTTGAAAAAACATAAATTAGCTCGTTGAAAATCTGTACAGCGTTTCGTATAGTACTCCCACCAATTTTGAACTACTTTTTAACAAACAAAATTCTTACATTCAATAAGACGTGTATCGTTGCACTCTCCAATTTAAAATATGTATAGGTAATTTGAATAAAAACAAATGTTAACAATTATGGTGTAACTTTTTTTTTTATAAGTAGTGTCGAAATAACATTACTTTTCATTTATTAGAGTTGTGTTGGGGATTGGAAGACATTTGTATTTAGACATTTAAAAACAAAGAATTCTCTAAATTTTAGGGTTCGTTTCTTTAACGTGTTTTGTTTACGACAGCGATAACTAAAGATCTTAACCAAATTGTTGTTAAACTTAAAGAAAATACTGTAATATATACTATAAGACTTTAGAGATTAAACAAAAGTGGAAATGTAGTTACCGTATCAAACTAGTACCAGGATCCTGTTTTTAAAATGTAATATCTCTGTTTAGTATTGTATTAATATATAACTTTTAGAATGCATTACAGTAATATCTATTACTTAACGTTAGCCATTTATTTTTAGTCGTATAAGCCTTGGAAGATCAATAAAAGGTCCGAGCACTATAAATAAGTATTGCATTTAATGTGGTGTACTTATTTTCGAGTATTTAACAAATAAATCTCGCGAGCTAGTGTAAATATATTATTGTCTTTTTTTCGAAATCTAAGCAGATAGAAATACATATATATATATATATATATATATTATACTATAACCGAGAAAAGTATAGTACAATATTTGGTAATAAAAGGAAACGTTAAGGCGCGACCAAGGTGTCTCGTGTGAAACATAATAATAGGCAATATGGAAACGTACTATGAAAGTCAATGGTATCATACAGTAGTGAAAAACAAAATGTGGATATAACGAATAAAAGTTAGTGCAAAGAAACTCACAGAGAAAACCCTATTCACAGAGTAATAGTATGCTAAAAGTGGAATTGGAAAACTATACTTTGGCGAGACAAAATTACAATTTGAGGAATATATGTTGATGCAAGTTCAATCCGTTGTCTGTGGATATAACATAATATAGTGAACCAAGTTTCTCAAACAACACTTGTGTACATGTGTACATATATATATATAATGTTAATAAGTATGTATATAATATTCGAGGGCAGCGTTATTCAGCTGTCTGGCGAGAAAGAGATAATTAATAGGTAAAGATGTCTTGTAAATATTCTACACCTACAAGTCTTATGAACGGTATAGTATTATAAAACGAACAACTCATTTTTTGTCTACCTTTCGTAAAATGTATTATGTAGACTGGCTCGTGGATGCAATTAAAATATGTAAAAGCACATTTATTAATGTGTATTACATCATCATTAAATTAACAATGTTTTACACGATAACGGTGTATAGGGCGTTATAAATTATAGCGTTACAACAGTAATGGTGTGCTTGAAAATAATAATTATTTTGTTTTAAGAAAACACAATACGGCAATCGGTCGTGTAATCAAATAGTAGCAAAAAAAAAAAAAAAGAGACTATAATAGAGACTATAATAAAAGATAAATACTATTATATTATTATGATAGTATTTATTGTATATATCAAAAGTTATAAAATAAGATAATTGTATTGTATAGCCAATGGTCATTGTAACTGAGGCTTTTGATCAATAAAAAAAAAAAAAAAGATAAATGAACTTACACCGAAATCCGAGTTTAGCCTCATTTTATTTTCAATTATAACACGTTAAAGAACGTTAGTTTTAATAATTAATTACCGTAAAAGAAAGCCTGTCCCGTGTTCAAATAGTAATAGGAAACGGCCAACACTCAGAGTGTTACAATCTACTAACTTTGTCCAAGTATTACATCTAAAGGAGGTTTAAGTACAACCATAAACCATTATCCTTATCGCAAAAGATAACGATAATATTTGCACGCGTACGCTGTACAGGTAATTTTTTTGAAATCTATAATTTTCAAACAAATGGAAACTGATGAACATCTTGATATTCGATGCAAATTTCAACTGTAATCTTGTCATCAAAGTTGGTTCTTGCTGATGTTTATGCAACGGGTGAAATAATATTAATACTCATTGGCAGAGATCAACTTGAAATTGGCACTATATTTCAACAAATCTCTGACTAAAAAATAAATGTAGGTATTTTGAAAAAGCATTGATTTTAAGTTTTAAGGTTTTCAGTGTCCCAAGGCCTCAAGTCTTGATCTCCTCCAATGTTAGTTAAAATATAATATACAACACGTTAACCATGAGATCGATGTCAGCTGATCTTTTATGTTATTGAATGTAGGTACAGCTAGGTAAGCATCACTAATTTGTGTTTTGGAATCGCCGATACACGCCCAAACTCTACCATTCGGTTTTATACTACTACAATGTACTTAACAAAGTAGCAAGTTGTTTTTTTTTTTTTGAAATTCAAATTAATTTGGCACGATCCGTTTTATTATTGTTTTTTTTTTTTTTTTAATTTGCCAGTTATACATTAAATTATGATATTATCGACCCGACGCCGGAGAGGGACAAATTTATATTCTTTTCGCCCGCGGTTGACACTGACTAAAGGCATCACCGAAACGACCGTTTCGAATAATACCAATTGAATTTATATAACGTTTTTTTTATTTTTTTTTATTCCTGTTTTGTTTACGATCCGATTTATTACACAGTCTCTGTGTGTGTGTGTTTTTGTGCATATCAACAGCGGCACCAGTGCGATGACGACGGGGGCAAAGCAATTTATAACGACACACTGCCACCGATTGATGATGAAAAATTGGTTACGTATATCGGATTCACATCAGAATATATATGTACATGTATACCCGGAGACGAATATCGAAAGGGCCAATATTATTATAAAATATAAAATGAGATTCAAACTCTGCTACCAGTCGGAAGTGCATTCGATGTTGGGCGTTGCTCGTAAAAGGGTCAAATCGTATATTATTACTACTTTATTGTGTTATTTTTATCATAAAACACACACCTATACACAACTGTGTACACCTATATATGGTCTACTATATTTTGCTCTTATGCGTTACACGCTAGCCGCTAACGCTAGGAAAAACTTAAGCAACACTTGTGGTAACACACTCAAGCAACACACATTATTATCCTGTGTAAGAAGATATCTGGTCAACTGTGTGAGATGATTACACTACCCTTTTGTGTACAACTAGATTTAAGTACAGACCATATTATGTTTATGCACTTAATAGGAGTCGACTACAGTATTATGCAGATACTCGTTATTAAAACGCAAACTACATAATGAAATTTCAATTTATTAATAACCCTATTACCATAAACAAAAGGTACTCGAATGGTATTAGCTCTTAAAAGCACTGATGATATTATTTGTATAGCACTTAAACGCGATCAACGCAATGCGCTTTTCGAGTACCTATTCCTTCGTCTATGCTTGGTTATAACTATTAAACACCTACTCGGTGCTCACAGTGCCTATATTATCACAATAATCTAGCTGGTGTCTCCCGAGGAAGTGAAAATACTTAATTTGATGGACATTGCTCCCTTCTTGTACATCATCTTCACGGCGTGCATACCACAAACCGAAACCGCCCTATTTGGAACCTACGCCGACGACACTGTCCAAATACCGACCAAACACTTATGTACAGGTGGAAGATATTAGAGATAAGAGATTAAAGTCAAGAGATGGTCCAGCTGGATGATGAAATAGTCTAGCGGATGCTGGATAAGATATAAAAGACAAGAGATTAGAGTTAAAAATGGTTCAGCTGGATGCTGCGATGGTCCAGATAAAGAATTAATATGTTTAATGGTTCGATAAAATGTAATGGACAGGTCTCTAAATTGTGTTTAAGGAACCTTTTAACGTATATTGAACGTTCATTAAACGTTTGTGCAACCTACCAAATTTTTAAAATTAATTAATAATAACAGGTACCGTTTTAAATCACGCAAAATATTTGTACTAGAAATTAAATGTTAAAAATATACACTTTTTTTTTATTGTTTTCTAGAAGTTTTAAGCATTTTAAAATGTTCTTGAAAATAAACAAACTTTTTGACAACATTAATATTACCCACTAGCTGCTTATAATAAAACGTGTTAACTGTAATCAAATCATCCGACTGTTTCCTAGCAACGAAAGTCGACAGATGATTTCTTCTAAGATGTAATATTATAACCAGTATGAATGCAGCTGGTGTAATGTAATTTGGATTTATCTCTCGCTCTGAAACGCCAATGTCATTACCATTGCTACTACTATAATATTGTACATAGTTCCTTCTTGTGTATGTGTACTATATTGCACATAAGAAGGCACATAACGCGAAGTTTGCTCATAGTCCTGTTATTGCCGAAAAGCAGATAAAACGTTAACTAAGTAAATGTGTTTTGCTGTTACATACAGCTGTCTTCAGAAAGCGAAAATCCGCATTTGATATCATATAACAAAATACTCACCCGCCTGTATAATAACTACTCGCTATGTTGCTTGCCAATCCAACACTGATTACCCACAATTTCAGTTGTATCACTTACCTGAAACAAAACAATTTGTAAAATTAAGTACAGTACGATACGGTAATTAATTTGAAAAAAAAAATGTATACATTTAATAATTGAATTTCTTTTAAATTGTATAGGATTAATACGGGTACATAATCTCTGTACCGATTAGGTACGGTTATTGGTGTTAATAACTGTTTTTAATTGAACATTTTTTCTACGGGATTTGGATTATAGTATTAATAAAAAAAAAATCGGTAAAATATACAGGATATATCAAGTAAAATTATTATTATACAGGATATAATACGTGTGTATAGTATTGCACCCGATATAATATATTATAATAATATTTGAAATTATAACTTGATTGACAAGATAACTATTGTGTTAAAATGAACACTGTACACGGTTGTAAAATAATCATAAAATACATATATTATTTTTTGGCTGAATTACAATTGTTTTTTTTTTATCACATCAATTTGTTTTTTCCATTTTATTATAGTCATTATAGAAAACAAAAATCACAATTTTCTACTATTCATTTGCATTAAAAAAAAACCGCAGATTTTTTATCTAGTTCTAAGATTTATTATGAATTCACCAAAAAAAATTGAATAAAAACTTTTTTTTATTTGAAATAAATTTTAGAACATTATCGAAGCGAACAAAACGCGCCACAGTTACTACCTCGAAACGGGATTTTTACAACTTGGAAGGCAATTTATATAATAACTAAATGCCTTCCGTTGGGAAGTAACCATATAAATGCGGTTTATGATTGATATGGGAAATGTATAAAATATGAACCGGACATGGAAAATCCATTAAACCTGCGTACAGACGCATAGCTCTTTAAAATCTAAATCTTTTCACCTTCGCGTCGAT
The DNA here is from genome assembly GCF_023614345.1 of Adelges cooleyi. Taxonomy (NCBI): domain Eukaryota; kingdom Metazoa; phylum Arthropoda; class Insecta; order Hemiptera; family Adelgidae; genus Adelges; species Adelges cooleyi. The sequence goes on from NW_026095761.1 coordinate 18,424,568, forward strand.
ATAAAAATACAATTTTATTTCTTTGAACTACAAATGCAATGTGTATCTATATTGCTATTAGTATATATGGAATATATATTAAAACTTGGTCATGTGTGCTAGCTGTGCATCTGCTCTTAAGCAAAACCGGGTTTTTTAAAACGATTTATGAAAATAATTAAAGACTTATAAAAAAAGAATAATAATAATAATATTTTGCGCTTTTATGCTATAATGTATAATCACAAAAGCAATTTAATAAAAAAAAAAAATAATATTTGGCTTTTTTCGTGTACGTGTATCTATGGTTTTTTTTATTCATTACATTTATTAAAGTTTTTTTTTTATTGCTATGCGTAAAAGTTCTTTATTATGAAGTTTTTGCATAGTTTACATGACATCAACTAAACTGTAAAAACCTTTAGGTACGTCTTAAAAGGAAGGTTTCATTAAATATTTATCGAGAAGCCGGCTGATTTATTTTCATAAAATTTGTTTTGCAGTCTATTTAAAAAGTTTTAAGTCGAGTTTTATTTTTTTATCAAACTAATATTAAGAAAAACCAAATTAAACGAATGACTTTTCTTGCTAAGTAAAATATTAACGGTCAATTATCAATCATTCGCATTAATTGATATTGTCATTTGTGAAATCAATTCATGCATTACTAGATGTGTTTTAAACTAACTGATTTATAATTAATAGAAACGGCCCAGGGGAAAAAAATCACCGGCTTCCAGTAAGTACCCTTAACGGCTCTGTATAGGTACATTATGTTTAGTTTACCATTTATTCTACTGCGGTTTCCGTTTAAGTGTAGACCTTTGATGGTTCATTAGAGCGTTCCATATGGTGGTTAAGCATTCATACATTAAAAACTATATTTAAGAGACTTAACGAAACGATGATAGGGGCAATCCGGACTCGATAACAAGTTTATGAATTTGCACCATGCATGTAACTACTAATAGGTGTTATCATTTCTTCTGTCAATAATATCATGTGCACAAGGGACACACGACTCAACGTTCAAACGTCATGCAACGTATTAAGATTTGTACAAAACGGTTGATTAAAGTCATAAAACCGTCCGGTTTAATTTGTAATTATTGTATGTTGGCGGCTTAGAGTAGAACAGTTGTCAATAAAAGTTGTCAATTGCATATATTTATCATTTTTTTTATAATTTAATGAGTATAGTATCTAGTAGACGTTACTACAGTTATAACATTATTAATTATTTCTACTTTAGCAGTATGATTGATCATACTGAAAAAGTTCCGGTTGAGTTAAATAAGTTAAACGAAATAGAAAAAATGTTGAAGGCTTTTGCGTTAAAAAAAAATGTTTTTTTTTAAATATATATACATACATTAAAAAACGCTATTAAATTCCTATCTCGTTCGGTACGTACCCTTGCAGAGTAAAACACATTTCGCATCGCAGGCATTATCGTTGATATTTTTTTTTTACCATACCATGCCAATAAAATAAAAATATATGTTAAATGTTTACCAACTGCATGAAAGTCAACAACTTTTTTTTCCAAAACGATAGCAATAATATGATTCCCGTTTTCCGATGATTTATGGCTTCTTTTTTGTGCCCGTTAAAAAAAAAAAATACATTTTGACTCGCAATGACACTATCAAAATACAAGGAGGTACGTTTGCGGTGTACAGCTTGTGTGTTGTTGACAATATATGTTAAAAACGGTATTCATACGGTCGCGACGATGACAATATTATAATCAGTTCTTCAGATCATTGGGTATCGACATGATAACATATTAAAATACATATATATTTTTGTATACATTTACAATAATATTTTATTTATAATCACATGCTTCACAGTGGAATCGGCTAGGACTCGAGCAAAAGTAATCACTGTAGAAAAAAAAACATCCTATATGGTACTCAAACCCTAGAAAATCTTGAATATATCACATTACTTCCTTGTCACTCGTTATTTGGAGCGAATAACAAGGAAAAGGAAGTAGCATTGAAATATTTGCGTTGGCACAGTACTCAAAATATGATCTTTAACCATTTTAGCACGATTGGTAAGTATTCAAAATATTTTAGAAATACATAATTGCTGTGTGGAGAGGGTGATATCGACACTTCTTAGTTTAATTGTTATAGATACATGATTGGATACATATTATACAACATTTGTTGATACATGCTTGTAGTATCAATAATTATCATAATCACCCATCAAGTATCAAGCATGGTCAATACTTGGAACTTTTAATATTATGATAATTTTTGTAATTTGATTGGAAAATTGAATATTCCGGTCATTTGTATACGACATACGTTATAAGTAATCAGCAACATAATTTTAGTTAACTCGAGTCATTTATCAGCGGATATTCGATTCCATACAATCAAGTATTAATTAATTGTTGATATGTTTTTTCTTGTATCAAAGTATGTGTATTGACACTTGGCGTGGTAGCCTAAAATCGCATAAAATGGACCGTATAACAATAATGTGGCAACAACAACGACCCGCGAGGGGTAGATAACACTTGACCGAAGGTTGACGATTCTGTAACTTTAGAACGACAGTAGTTGTCTTACATAAATTTATTATTATGGTAATACTATTCATTATTGTCTATGGGCCCTTCACGGGTCCTATACATACACTCGATGTATGTACAGTCATAATCGTATGACTGTAGCTTAAACACGGTCATGGCGATGAAAAACAATCTAATATAATATTAAAACCGACAAATATTAGCCCCGTTCGGTGGCCGATTCGGGTTGTTATTGGACGTATTCGCGCTCCGGGACCAATTATAAAACCATTCATGGACCCATCATTGCACACAGCAGTACACTACCGTGCGTTTGCATAGCACGTCGTACACTATACATACGTCCGGGTGACGAATGGTGTTGAGAATAATTATCATTGTGCTTTGCTTGGAGGCTAAAGGCTAATCGCGGTTTCGGTACGCATCGCATCGACCTACGGTGGCAGAACGAAACTCAGAGCACAGCACGTACTATGCATTCACTGTTGGTCGCCCGAATCGACGGATTTCAATTAAACCGCGTTCAATAACAGCGGAAAATTGTTTTGTCGCTTCCGTTTAATTGCTTTGGGGCTTTTCTTGGTCACGGTTTGCCCGGTGCGCCGTGTTTTCGCATCAACACCGCCACCGCTACGCGGCATAACTCTCCCAAAATAGCTGCGACCGGTGGGTGTAGGTAGGTAGGTAGGTAGGTATAGCGGCGCTACTGTCTACACCGTGCTGCTGATTTTTCAATATAAAGGACGTTGTTGTTAACCACGTGTTCAAATAGCACGACGGAAAAGTGAAAAAACAAACCGAATGCCGAAGGGTTAAATCCACACATAGACGGTTGTTGGCCAAATCTGAAAACCGTTTTAATAATGCTCACTGGGAGCGCAAGCCTCTGTTTATTTACTGCCGACCAACGGTTACCCTACTCTATGATAACAATATGATACCAGCCGTGAGTAACGCCTAGGTCTGATCTAGGTGTATTAACCGTTTAAAAAAAAAAAAAAGAGAGACACAAAAAACTGTTATTCCACATTCGGTTCCACATTTTATTTACATTTTTGGTCGTACACCGGCTACACTGTGAGCCAACCCTGGTATTGTCGCACCAATTGCTTTTCTTTTTTCTACAAGTGCAAGAAATTTGAAACTTTTTTTTCCTTTTTATACATTTAAAAAAAGTTTAAGATTCTGACAACACCGCCGACGCTAACGTTCTGTCAACTGTTCACGCGGTCAAAACAACATCACGAGGCGTTTGTTTGAATAAGTTTTCGCTATTAAATAAAAATCTTGTTTGTTCAACTTTGCAGTCTCGAGTTTTTTTTTCTTTCAAAAATCACCCATCTAAGTTGAAACGCGTAGTAAGAAAACAATTTGGGCACTCTCGGATCTCGACGAAGAAGCATATTATAAAAAAATGTCTAGTATAATATATTGTATTATTATAAGAATATAAAATATGGATGTTATTAACATGACACAAATCCGGCACACGGTCAAACTAAAGCAAAGTGGAAAACGTTTTAAGAAAATTGAATACGATCATCAGTCATCGCTGAAACATGCATAGGCCACGCTCGACAAAGCTACTTGATTCTAATAAACAAGGGACCCCACCCTTTTTAGCCACCATGAAATTGTGTTATAAATAACACCAAAGAGTCCTCCAATAAATACTGTGTAGTCTAATATAACATAGAATAATCTAATAATTAACATAATTAGTTATCAGGTACCTATGGTCAGCTGAACTTAATATATTTATCTATTTGCATTACATAGGTAAATTGTATAATAGCTTATAATACAATAATTAAAGTTTTATTTCAATAAGAAAATAATAGTTTCAAATATGATTAACCATTAGTTAGAACATTGTAGTTCAATTGCAGTAGTTCGAAATTTATTTCAATACCACATTGATATTTTATACTATTCTGGTTTAGAAAAATTTTGAATGAAAACTTAAAATTATTCGTTTGAATTTTCCACCAATCGTACTTTGGTGTCAAAAACTTTGAGGACATTAATTTCAAACTGACAAGAAACAATATTACTTTTATTGCTCTTACATTCACTAAAGTACTTGTGGTATCATAAAACGCCCAATTGGATCGCCGCAAAATATATTAATCCTTTATCTGACTTATCAGAAAAGTAAATCGTTTTTTTTAATGTATATAATAATCTTGTTCGCGTTTGACACATAAACACTGTTTGATTGTGTCATCTGAGGTACAAGTCCGTTAAATTCCATTAAACCAAGTTTCGACAATATCAAACTACTAAACAAAATTACAAAATTACAATAAAACATTGTATTTTCGAATCATTTAATAGTGTATCGACAAATGTTTGTTACTATCGATGCAAGTATCTCACTTCTGACAAAAATTTATGAATAATAAACACTTAAACTAACATTTACCAACATTTCCCAAAAGTCAGATAGGCCGTTTTAAATCGAATGTATAAATTAAAAGAGCTATACAAATATGATACATGTGGCGATTTTAATTATTAAAATCCAAATCGTATATAATTTGCTTTCCTCGTGAAAATATTTAAAGGTCTAATTTAAGTTCAACCGCAGACTTTCTTTGTCGCATTCCGCTTGACGTGGTCTTATGTACAGAGGACAAGACCCTTAATATATATATAAGATGGTTTTCACTGAAAACAAAGCTGCGTCGGTCAATAAAACGGATTCACTAAAACCGCTGTTCAATTTACAAACCAAATGCAACGACGAATCTCTTCTTCGGCCAATTCTTTTTATGTCTGACAATTCTCATTGTAGATACGCGCGCTCGTGATCCGAATTCTCATGGTAATAAAAAATAAAGCCTTGAGTCTACATTGTGTACTATGCAAGTTGTACGATTCCAAGTACCGGGAGAAAATTCAAAATTTATCCATCGAGCTTAAATCCAATTGGAATTTTAGTTTTGGTTCACCGTAGACAATACGGTAGCTTTTGGTAAACGTCACTTTTAAATGTTTTAAAAACTATTGTTTGGATATTTTCTCAAACTAAAATGCATTATATCTTAATATTTGTGATGTTTACGGAAATATTTTGACAGTTTAAAAAATTATACATTTTGTACGAGCATGATAACCGGAAATCGATTTACCGACACAATAATGTAAACGGCATCTTACTTTTAATTTCAATTTCTTTCAATTCCACATTATTATTTCCATAAAATTATATATCTACATTTGTGTTAGTAGATGTTTTATGTTAGAAAAAAAAAATCTTCAATACAATTATTATAATTATAATGGCATACCTTCCTATAATTACTCCAAAATTCAAAGTTCTTTGTTTTTTTTTTATTATTTTCATAAAACAATTTTCTTTGTAATCAAAATAAATACAACGTTTTGTAAAAATTGATTATAATTGCCGATGGTTAATTTGAAATCATTACAAACGAATAACATAATATAGGTATACATATTGCTATAGTAGGTAGTTATATATAAGTAGAAATATTGTTGTCATTCACTTGTGGTTTTTGGAAGTTGCCGTATTTGTTTCTGTAACAGACAACACGTTTGAATGAAAAGTTATTGATTTGTATTTATTTATTTATTATTTTTTTTTTTAATTCATATTTACCGAAATCGTTTTAAGCACTTCGACCATTATGTTGGCATTTTTTTTCGTAAACACGCCGACTTCGAGTTGAGTTTTTTTAGTGTTGGCTTTTTCGAAAACATTAACGGCGTTGATGATTAAATGCTTGAAAGCGGTTCTAGTAATTCCTGGGTAGTCTTGTAATTTTGACGTTGACGGTATGTACCAATTGTTGCGGGATAACTGATCCAAATCCTCGTACCAACGTATGACCGCTTTTTTTACTTTGTCTACCAAACTAGGATCGTCGTGTAACTGTGATCAGCATTAAAAAAAAAAAACCAAGACGGTAAAACAATGCATTAGTATAATATACGTTGTACACACAGATTAAAATTACTTAAGTAGAATAAAAATAAAAATAAATACAATATACAATTATGAACGACAACTGTTTCCAAATGGTATTTCTTATTCGAAACGTTTATCCTTGAGTTGATTCAAACATAAATGTACTATTATTGCTGTTTCCGCATTTCACTAACTATGCATTGAAATTGAATAAAATATAGAAACTCATTGAATGCATTAATTACGATTTATGTATAACCTATGTTAATTTATCATCTATACTTGTTATTAGCACTATAACGTTAATACAGCGTGTGGATTTTTGTGAACACAATTCAATGTAATACCGTTCACGATATTGGTGATTACAAAATTGATATTTCAAAAATCCGAAGGGGTTGTTGTCAACAAATAAGTACTCAAAATGCAGTTAAATATGCACATTCTTACCAGAAATACGTTTTCAATTAATTTCTTAATATTTAAATTATTATCGAAATTACGTACACTTTTTTTTCGTCTATTTGTTTGTTTATTTAGTCAAAAACCATAATAACTATAATAATAGCACGAAAAGCAAATATTATAAAAATGTTATCATTGATTGTTTAAGTAATAATTGAAATATATGTACTAGGTTACAGGCGAAGAAAGAACAGCGGTTCTAAAAAACTATTAATACTGTAAATCGTGTATTCAAACACATTTTTTTTTTAAAAAAACAACCACTTTACTGTCGATGCATTTAAGTTCAATCCCGGAAGATCATAAACCGATAAGAGCGCTATATTAGTTTATTACATATTTTTGCTGAATCGCACGCGTTTTACGACACAATACATTTCAAACCTAAAAAAAAACAGCCAACACTTGATTTTCATAGAAATATATTTCATTCAATTGACTATATTATAGACTATAATAAGAGTGGGGCGCATATAATTTAACTACTCTGGTCGTGTTTATAAAAACGTGCAAGACAATTTGGGTTTTGTTATTGCAATTTATTGTTCATAAAATATATGATATGCACTTACGTGTTAACACATAAAAGAAATCTATTAAGATAATAAAATAATAAAATTTAACAGTCATTTCAGTACTAGTCGTTCGACAAACTCTAAACGTAAATTGAATTCGGAATTAAAAATCTAGTCACTAAGCGTTTTATGAAAATGTTCTTCCGGGCATTACTTTTTTTATACAATTGGGACAGTAGTAAGCAAATGGAGCTGATTTTAAAGTATTTTTTTAATCACGGACAATCAAACATTGTTTATGGCAATAGAAAGTTTCAATCACAATATATGAACGCGTTACAACATGTTTTATTATTGCAATGCTTTTGTCGTAAGAAATACACTAATTGTCAACTGATAAACGGTTATCGTCTTCAATGAAGTTTACCATGAAATCTGTGCATTAAACTTATCGGTCGCTTGCAAGTTGTTTCGGAAGTCCACGGATTTGTTTCTGTAACACACACACAAGTAGGCGTCTTAGTTTTATTCGCTAATGCGTGTGTTTTGGTAATTTAGTTGTCGTGCAGCTTAAGTATAGTAATAATTGTTTACCGAAACGCTTTTTATTGTTTCCAGCAACATGACAACAACTCCTTTTGTGAAATCATTTATGTATAGTCTCGTTTCGTTGTTGTTTGTTTTGCCCACAACTTGACTAGCTTTTATGACGAGATGTTTGAATGCGTTTTGAAATGTATTTTGAAAACTTCTCAAGTCTTGGTCCACCGGTCCATTGCTCGCCAAGTATTCAATGTGTTTGTACCAACTAGTTACGTCTTTTTTTGTTTCGTCTGACCCGTTTTGGTCGTCATTAACCTAACAAATACAACAGCAGGATAATAACATTAGTTGGCCAATAGCAAAAGCAGAAGTTTGTCTAGACAACGGGCACAAAATAAGATTAAGTTATCTAGTACAATAAGGTTATGGTAATAGAATTTCTCAACAAATAGGATCTAAAAATAATACTTTACATGAAAATATCGCTATACGAGCATAACAAATGTAAAGGTTAGAAAACAAAAATATTTTAAACGGTGATAACCTATTTGTAATTATAAATAAACTTAAATTATTAATTAGATAGATGCATTATTATCTAGTGCACTTGTCTGAGCATTGTCTGTACACTTTATAATTATAAGTATATTATTATTATATAGTTGTTTTGAAAATTGGTATGATATGAACTTAGGAAAACATAATTAGCATATTAAAGTTTACTAACTACAACTGTTGTGAGCTTTGATTCTATTTTTATTTATCGTTTGTCAACAACTGCTATTACAGACTACATTTAAATAATTTAAAGCAGTTAGGTGCATAGCAGCTTGATTTTGTTTTTAACAAGTTTCGGTAGGTACATAATAAAGTAATGTAAATAAATACAGAGACAACCGCAGGTCGCTTTCAAAACCGTTGAAGTAATTATAATATTTTAAAATAATTTCTATCTCCATCAGTTTTCACATTGATTAAAAATAAAATATTAACTTTTTGAGGTTTGCAACGCTAAATCATATTATAAAATAAGACACAAACGGCAGGTGATTGATTGCTTACTAAAACAAGTTATTAGACATTGGTTGAAGAATCAGCTTTAAATGACAAAATAAGTGCATTATCTGTTTAACATAAAGTACAAATATTTTTTCAAATGACAAGCCTATGCTCTTAAGTGATAATTTCCATTTTATTAACAAAACAATATTCAAATATCACAAGGTTAAGTACTATTCGAATTGTTTATGTCTGCGGTGTTTCGATTTTTGGAATATCACGGATTTCTTTCTGTAAAAATCAAATCAAATGTGTTCCGTTTAGATAAATGGTTTGCTTCAAATCATTATTGTTTTTTTTTTAAATTTTTTTTTTACCGAAATCGTTTTCAGCGCTTCGACCATCGTGTAAACGATCCCGCTTGTAAACTTGTCCACGTATCGCTTGGTTTTTACAAAGGACGCTGAATTAAAGATGTTACTGCTCTCGAGGACTACTCCCTTGAAAGAAATTTTAAAATGCTCTCCAAAGTGCCGTAAAGTCGACACGTCCGGTGTAATGTACCAGTCATTCTGCGAAACACTGTTAACATGTTGATACCACTCAAAGACGGCTTTTTTTACTTTTTCGTTTTCGTTGGAGTTGAACTGATAATGAAAAATCAACGAATCAATTTCTATTTTATTAAACCTACATACTACAATATTATTATACTAATGCATTTTATAATAATATACCTCTAATCAGCCGATTAGCAAAAAATCCCAATATGCAATGCCAACAATTCAATATGTAAAATTACTTTGAACTAAACCTGTAAGTCTTACATACTACTTCCGGAATAACATTCCACTGTTTCATCAGGAAATTAAATTAACAGACCATATTTTGTAATCTCTTTTAACCACGTGTGCTCGAGTACAGGCATAAGGAAAATGTGAACATGTTTTTAATTTATACACAGTCTAGCTACGTTGTATGTTATACTTTATATAGATTGTCTTGTATAATAATGTATTATGACAATTTATTAGAACTTTGAAAAGTTCAATATGAAAATGAAATAATCACCAAGCGACTCGAAATGTAATGGTAAATAAACTATGTTACCTACATTTTTTTTTTCGATTTTATAATACTTTTTGAATAATGTTTATACAAATGAAATATACAACCTAAGATGTATGAAATATAAAAAACGAAACTTAATATAATAATGTTTACTATGCGGAAATAAAATTAAAAATAGATTATGCTTTTACCTTAAATTTATATTTAAGCCCCGGTGAACAACATCTAAGTTTTTATTATACGTTTTTTTTTTTCGCTTCTGGGGTTTTATTATTATTAATTTATTTTTCACTGTGTTCCTTTGTACTTAAATTTTATCTTTTGTGTCTTAAAAAGTATAAAATCATTCTCTCGCAAGTACAACGTCTCTAATCCAGAAAACTACAGTAGGCATATTTTAGCCGGACAAAATTATGAACAATTCTATAACTAACTTTATTATTATAACACTAAAAAGTGTATGGCTGCCGTTAGATAATATGATCGGCTATCCGACATAGATATAATAACGAATTTAACATTAAAACATTTTCAAATTTGTTATTTAATTCGAAATAACAGTATTTGTTTTTATTATACAAACTGATGAAGTATTGAATGTACACTTTTTGTCATTATTTTGCTCATTTTTATTTATATTTTGTTGCCGTGTATTGACGTTATTGGCCACTCGGCTATTATAATTAACACTATGGCTGTATTTTTATACACTGCTTTTTTTCGGAATTTCACGGATTTGTTTCTGCAACATAAGATAATCGAAACCGTTTAGCGTCTCTGTCTGTGACTCGCGTTCAGGTGTTCTATGTTAAACCGTCTCGGAGTGCGGTTGATTTTTATTTTTACCGAAATCTGTGCGACCAGTTCAATCAGCATTTGTGCCGTTCCCAGTGTAAAATGGTTCACTTCTCGCTTTGTGTTTTCATCGGGCGCCTCGCCGTTAACAGCGGTGGATTCCACAAGTAAATGCTTGAAGGATGACGGGAAGTGTACTTGGAAGTGTCGCAAATCCGGATTTACTGGCAAAAACCAATTTTTTTTAGATATGCTGTCTACGGCTTGGTACCACTTGTTAATGGCTTTTTTCACTTTCTCGTTCGCGTTCGGGTCGTCGTGCAACTGCGGTATAATAATAATATAATGTAATCTTTATGAATACCCGAATAAGAATAGTTTACCAACGTCATCGTGACAAAACCACGTTAGATACAGACATACAGACTCATGCAACTGTTTAATAATATGTATAATAACACCGTACACCGTACTACTTATCTTGACATTATATTACACTTTCAGGCGTGTTCGATTTATTATTATCACCATAACCGCGGTAGCCAAAACGACTCGAATAGTTATGCAAAAACTACTACTTACTATATACTACATACTATAATATTTATAGTGTACTGTAAAAAATTGTACATTACTATATTTCGTGTGTCGAACGAGTGAAATAGTTGCTTATTCAATTTTGATTATGCGAGTTTAGTAAAAATACCTATTTGCGGTTAACTTACTAAAAAATCACCTACTTTATTAAAACAAAAAAAAAATACAGACTGATAAACGCGTTATTTGTCAAAATCTTTAAATATTTTTACTTTTTTATTATTAATTTTATAACGTTGCTGGTTTTTTTTTTTTGGGGGGGGGAGGGGGTTAAAGATGTTTGTGTGAAATAAACCACTTGTCATCAGCGTTAATGTCGTTTTTTTTTTCCCCACAATGTTTTAGCGGTAAAGCGCTTTTTAAGGTTTGGTCGAATGAATCGCATTGGTGGTTAACAGTTTTTTTTACCTGGAAATCACAGTGCGTTGAACGAGTTAAACGGAGTCCAAACAATGGACTATTTGACGATGAGATTATTGTTGTGACAACAAACGCCCGAATTACATTGAAAACACAATTGCTTACATTTTGTTAGCGCGAATCACGGAAAACCGCTCAAAAGTTAATCCTTCGTTGTGCTTACTGTGTCTAAACCGTGTACTTAATCTAGTTAACGCGTGCCAATTGTCCACTCACTTTTTTCATAAAGTTAAACATGTTGTTTTTGAATCTAACGCAATAGGAAAGGAACGCTTCCTTGGCAATGGTGTCCTCTGCGGAACTGTTGAAAGTGGCGATTTCGGACCACGTGGAAGTAATGTACACTATGGCCACTTCGTATTCCGGCGCCCACACAAACGGCACGTTGTTTAACTACATTAACACAGTGAGCACAGTCGGGGTGATTTATTGAACATTTTAAAATTAAGAACATTTTTAGGTACTAGAGAGTGGCCCATGATAAGGCAATATCATCCTGTAATTTTACTCACTGAACACATGGTATCTCCGACCAGCGACGCCGTTCGGTTGGCGCACACGTCGACATCTTCGACGGACTCCGAACAACTTGACTGGAAAGTTTCGAAGAAAAAAATAATAAAAGATAGCAAATAAGCTACGGTGTGAATATACTTCAATCGTAAATATTATGATTCTGCGTTTTCTTAAGCAGAGATGGACATTGATCGTTATTTTTTTTGTATATGCTTAAATAATACAACGTATGATACTTGATGGCTATACACCAATGTCAAACATTTGTTGATACTTGACAAACACACGTTAAGTATGATGTATTATCAACTGATACTTAACACATTTTTAATACATCAATGTACATACTGATACTTATTGATACACGTCATGCCCATCTCTGCTATTGAGGTGAAAATATTATTTTATACTAATTGATAACAACTTTATTTTCGGCTTACTTGGACGGTCAGCGCCACGACAAACAACAAACGTACCAACAAACGATTTTTTTGTGATTCCATTGTGATCGAGTGACGTGTACAAATTAGATAAACGCCAACAAATGAAACCGCATTGCTGTTCGGTAAACGTAAGACTTAAGAATGATAGGTACGGTGTACGAATGAATTTATAAAAAAAAAATAATATTAATGAAATATGCTAAAAGATTACATTTTAAACCCGTTGTACGCAATCACTTTACACGACCGGTTTTTTTGTTGTTGTAGGAGATGAGCCAACAGGTACTTTTTTAATAATTTATGTACTGGAATAGCAGAATACTGAACACTTGTATTCGGTTTGAAAGAAATCACAAACACATTATCATATGAATTTTTAACACTCGCTTGTTGAACATTAGTTGTAAAAAGCCCCTATGTTTTTACGATATAAAATAGGGTTCTGTATTTTGTATTGTAATTGTACAGTTGACTGATTTCTTATTTAACAATAAGATATATTATGTGAGTCCAAGTGACAATTAAAATAGTCATATGATTCACACTCTTTCACATAATATGTATACATCAAATAGTATGTACAAATAATAAATAGCTGATGTTTTGTAGAAAATCTAACCCAGATATAACCATACTAAAAAATAGGATGTATGTTAATAATTATGATCCATGTAAAGTTAAGTAATTCTCAATCGTCTTCTAGTTGTAGACTGTAGAATGTATTATATAATAAAATAGTCGGCAACCTTCAAACTGTTCAAATAATATAAAATCGTATTCTTAACGGATGTTGATTAGTTTTTTGGATTTTTGTCAATAAAAAAATTGTTTTTGCTGTATAATTTTGTACAGTATAGATGGGATACCGTAACAATCAGCTAACTACCAAATTTAATGTCTTTGATCTAATTAAATAATATTATAAAAGATTATTTAGAAAAAAAAATAAAGAAACCTTTCCTATAGAAACGAAAATAATTTTTTATAATATTAAACACTTTTTCACCAAACTAACGATGGTAATTTGCACAGCAATTTTGCATTCATAAAATAGTAGAAACTTAAACTTTTGTTTTTTTTTCATTTGGGTTTTATAAATATTCATCGATTGCATAATACAATTTTTTTTTTCATAATGTGTGTTCCAAAAAATTACAATAAAATATATTATTATGATGGATTATATTTATTTTTATTATTATTGCGCTCATAAGTAAAATATACATATCTATATTAAAACTAATTACACAATGGTTCTGTCGGTACCAATGATCAATTAATACTCTCACGCTAATTAATTTGACATCTAGTGAGATGTGCAAACTGGTGGGAACATTATAAATGACTAACGACAATATTATTGTTTAAGTTCTTTAGCGTTTTTAATATTTTTTTATCAAATCCGAGTAAATTTCAAGAAGGTAAACAATTAATAAACAACTATTCTATATTGAAATTCTACACTAAAAAATATGTGATAATAAAATGTATATTTTTTCATTTCTAATTCTTTGCTGACTCTTTGTCGGCGAGTTCCCGGAATTCTTTCTGTAACATAGATGCAGTTTTGTTTAGTATACTGTTGATATTGGATCAGGTGTATTATTATTTTACCGAAATATTTTTTGTTGTTTCCAGCAATACGGCCATCATTTCTTTGGCCACGTCATCCACACTTTTCTTGGTTTCCTCGAGGAGTGTGTGACCAATTACGTTCTTAGCCTTGACGGTTAGATGACGGAATGAGTTATTAAATTTCGCTTGATAATATGCCAGGTCGGCATCCTTAGCCAATGCTCCATCGCGGTTTACCAAGTCCGCAATGTGTTGGTGCCAACTGACAACGTCATTTTTCAATACTTCGGTCTCTTTTGGATTAGCATTCACCTGTTGCAACGAGGAATTAATATGGTAAACATTAAACATACTAGTGCATTTCTGTTTATTGGTTTATGTCAATAATAGTACAATTTTTTTGTTTTGTTTACTGTCTCAAGTAGAAGAGTTAATCATGTTGTTAATAATAATACAAATGGTTTGGTAATAATATTTATCACTGAACACTCATTTCATTGTAAAACTATATAATATAAAATATGTTATATAACGTTAAAGTTTATTTAAAATTCGAAATAAATAGAATTGTATTGAAAGAATTAAACATTTAAAAATGTTGAATTGATTATTTTTTTTTTTCAATTTAATATTTTGATATATTCTTAGTTTTTGCTAAAAAAAAAAACCGTTTTTACGTACTTTTGTCATGAAATCAAATAAAATTGTCTTGATTTTACCGCTGTAGGAAAGGTATCCTTTTTTGGCAATTGTCCCTTGTGCTGCCTTGTCCGGAACGGAAATTTCAGACCACCTGCCGGTAACGTACACTATGGCGATTTCGTATTCGTTGGCCCAAGCGAACGGTAAATTGTTGGTCTACGCAATATGTAAACGCACAATCATAGTGATAAAATATATTATATTACCCTGAACATCATTGTTTTAACTTTATAAATGTATGGTAGTGTACTTACCGATGTTATCGTGTCTCCAATCAGCGATTGTAGGTGGTTTAACCCAAGTCCCTTGTCCTGAACGCCATCGACAGACACCGAAGAATTGCTAGACTGGTAAATTAAAATATAAAATAAGCATAACTTAAACAACCTGATTTTACAACAAGTATCATAATACACAATTAAAAAAAAAAAAAAAAAATTAACCCTTATGAATAATCATTGTAATATGGCTTACTTGAACGGACATCGTCACAATAAAGGCGAAAGATAGCAAACGAATGGTTTGTACTTTCATTGAGGTTCAAAAATTGCAATTTGATTATGAGCTATAATATAGCTTTACGTTGGATGTACTGCTAAAAAATGATAAAAAATACTGAATAGTCATCGCTTTTATACAAGGTAGAGCTACACGTTAGAACTAAATCAATGCAGTGACGTATTTTATAATTAACAGAATATTATTATGATTACCAATTGTGTAATTGCGATTATAAAACAATTGTATCACAATACCGTTTAAACAACATTGCATTGACTCAATATGGACATAATACCTGTGTTCCAATGGAACACATGCCCACTAATAACATTCTTATTAAACGCATTTCCAATATTCTATTATAATTACTGTAGTGATTACAGTAGCATTTAAAGACGAGGCAACGCCTTAAAATGAAAAAAAAAACTGATACTTGAAACCATTTATTTTTTAGGAAAAGACAACGGAAAGATAATTGGGTTTTTTCAAAACATTTTTACCACATATTAAAAACTGTTAAATTTCTGTAATTAAATTGCAATTCATAACAATGTTAAATTATAATACAGACAAAGATTACAATTCGGACGCAATTATGTCGTTTGATTTTTGGTTGTTTTGGAGCTGACGTAATTGTTGCTGTAACAAAAAAAAAAAAAAAAATACATATTTTGTATTATTAAGTTCTAAATAATTTTTAGAGTTTTCTGCGTCGTGTAGTATTTAAGTAGGTATTATTTACTGTAAGATTCCTTATGGTTTCCAACAACATGTCCATCATATTTTTAGACATATCATCCATTTCTTGCTTGGTGTCGTCGAGGTTGGTTTTATCGAAAGTGACTTTGGCACGGTTGATGAAATGATAGTATGAATTTTGGAATTTCGTTATGTAAAACGCTGGTGTATAATCCGCATCGCCCTCCTTTGGCAATGAATTGTCGTTGTCGACATACTTGCCAACGGCGTAGTTGTACCAAGCGAGCACGTCGTCCTTTACTTCTTGGCTTTCGTTTTGATTGCCGTTTACCTGTAAATTCGCAATTACAGGTAAACCATACTGTGTAAGTGTACATAAACACACGGCTGGGACGGCCAGTGTCAAAATGAACTACTCGAGCGCGTCTAGTAAAGTAGAAAGGCATAATAATGTCATAATAATGCGTGCGCCGACTTACTTGAACCATGAAGTTGTTAAGAATGTTCTTGTTGTGAACGCAGAAAGTAAGGAACGCGCTCTTGGAGGCTGCCATCAGTGCCGTCTTGTTGGAAATGTTAAGTTCGGCCCACTTGCTGGTGACGTACACTACGGCCACTTCGTATTCTGGTCCCCAAGAGAACGGGATCCCATTCGTCTACAGTGAGCACAGGGATCAAGTAGATTGTTAACATGATAAAACTATATTATGATGATATTGAGCGCATAACGTCGACGTGTGGAAATTCACTACTTACGGTGGACTCGGTTTGTCCCACCATCGAATCCAACCGCCTTGCACAAACGCCGTCGAAACCTCCAGCAGACTTCATCGAATAGGTAGACTGGAAATGTTCAATGAAACAAAATTTACATAAAACATTTTTTTTTTCTAGTATTGTTAAATATGGTGTATTATAATTGGCCAATAGCTGCTGTTAATCAAAGTTCTAGTCGTGTTCGTTGTTAGTTTTTCTTAATTGTTACACATATTGATATTGTACTTTTAATTGAAGTTTGTATTCATTTAATATCTACATTAAATCAATCAAGTATCAAAAATCAAATGCGGTTAACTGATCATTTATATTCGGAGTTTTGGATTTTACAGAAATCCAAATAAATGAAATAAAAATAAAAGCCACTCGTAAGGAGTTCAATATGTGTCTATTTTCAAAATTACTACAGTCTTTCTTTATATTAATCGATTGGTATCTTGGAATGAGAATTTTTTTTCTAAACTCTATTGCCGACACGTGACTACAACATAGTATGAGTGTATTCGTGAGATAAGTCCATTCCATGTGTGTTCCAATAGAAATCATACACACTAATAATTTTCTTCTTGCTCACATTTTTACTAGAAATTTTTTACTTATTTGTCGGTTTCGTTTGGACTATTCCAATACTAATTATTTGAATGAAATTTTTTTTGACATTTGCGATCGTTTCTACTTTTTCGAGATGTTTGTTGTTCATTTCTAATCGAAGACTTTACAATTTAAATCGAATAATATTAGGGTTAGTAATATGGCGTACATATTATACAACATAAATATAACGAAATTTGCAAACGTACCTCATGAAATAATAATAATTAATGTTATACTGTTGTAGTAGGACGGTACAACGGCAGATAGAATTTAATTATTTCAAACTTTACCACAGGCGACTGCCTCGAAGACAAATTATAACTGTCATATTTACAACAGTATACGGCTATAGATGTCTAGACGTTCGTTTTATGAGTACATTAAGACATTTAATACCTCAAATACTTAGTGCTATCGTGGTGGGGGGGGGGGAGGTGGAGGGAATCCGAGATAAATGGTGTTATCCTGGACCCTGTCATAGTTTGTGGTAAGTTTGTCGATTTCGCCGCCAAACGACATATTAATGGTTGTGATTTTGTTGTTTTAATGCTTTCGCCGAAAACCGCTATTTTATGTTATGCGGTACACACAAAGAAGACTTTTGCGTTTGCCATTTTTTTATTACGAGAAATAAAAACTTTATATACAAAAATATTAATAACCCAAAAATGTTGTGATAAAAAAAACTATAGTAAAAACAAAAACGAAAATGTTAAAAAAAAAACGTTATAAACATTGAGTATAATCCCGAAATACCGTTATTTTTTTCCAAATACAAAAGGCAACTGGAAAAATTCTATACCGTCGTTTATCGCCAATTGACTAAGTAAAATAAAATACATTTGTGTCGAATCTGCAATTATTTGTATAGCTGTTCGTATGATACAATTTAAAAGTTAAATAGAACTTGACGGTATTTAACTTATGTAATTCTATCGATAAACATTTTTTTGATTTAAAAAAAAACTGTATAATAACAAAATATAATAATCATTATTGTTGGTTATTAAAATGCGCTATAAATATTTCTGAACTCAATACATAAAATATTGTACAGTTATTTACGGGAATATTATATATTTGGATCAACTAAAATTATTTGTAATTTATAAATAAAGTTGTAGTTAGAATAACAGCTAAATATAAATAGTTTGGTCAACTAAATGTTTAGTTAAAGCAACTATTTATTTGGTTCTTACAACAATACATGTATTAACCATAATTTCAGCTGAACCAATTATGTATTTGTTTCCGTGGTAGTTAGTACAAGTTTATTTGTTCGTAGGGAAGAAGTAAAAAACAATATTAGAAAAAATTAATAAATTACATTGTGGTCAGATATACAATTACACGTTAGTTATATTATGTATAACATATTTTCGGTTGAATACAAATGTGCGGTAAAAATATATAACGATAATGTGATCGAACCGTAATGCCATTTGTCATTAATCTTAAGAAGATACCACAATGCTTATATTTTAATCATGTAGAACAACTATTTAAAAAAAAAAAAAGCACGGTTTATTTTTATCCCAACCCGTATGATGTATAGCGTTATATATTATATTCTTTAAAAAATAAATAAATTATGATACAGCATCCTCTTAAAAGCAAAACTTAAATGATTATAATTTTTCGGATTAGACTTACTTGAACGGCCAACGCCGCGATGACCATCGCCAACACAACAGTTGCTTGTGCTGCCATTGTATTTGAATGTTAAACAAACTTGAAAAACTGATCAGTAGAGATAGTAAACTGTTCGTTAAACGTCCAATACATCAGTGCTAGGCGTTACACAAACTCGTTCATTTATACATCAATGAATATGCTTACAAGGGTACATTTTAACACTTTGCTGATCATTCTATTTTAAACAGACTAAAGTGCCAAAATTTCTTAATAATCTTTTCAATGATTATATTTCAATAGTCAACAAAAACATTAAAAAACAACAAAACAATTTAGTAATCTAATTATGCAACTTCTATAATGCGAAATTATTTCAAACGAAAGGCATGTTCAGCTCGAATGATTATGTGGTTAATATTTTAATGATTATTTTTTAACTAAAATTAAACGAAAATTCCAAATTATCAGTTTTTTGTTTTAACTGCAACAACAGAGGTATATTATCTTAAGTCTAAAGTGCAAAAATCATTCATACAACATTATGCTTATGTGCTGTAATATTGTTTGGGGAATGATGGCAAAAACAAAACAAAAATACTATCGTTTTAAATGCGTGTTTAGTCGTTCATTTCAAGTACCTACTATTGTACATTGCGCTGAATTTTGAACACTGTCCATAATAACAATAATATCGTTGGTAACTGATTATCCGGCTGTGTATTGTTCCTAAATAAAAAATGTTCGGTAACAATGTGCATTTTCACGAGCCATAAGGTTTTACGAGGCATTTTAAACGTTGAAAATCGCCTTCCTTGTCGTACTTACAGTTAGGACTAATGATCATTTCGAACGTTGTATGTAACTATAGCTGTTTATACTGTGTCAGCGCCGCACGCTTATGTTTTTTTTAAACGCCACCGATAAAAGTAATGGACATTGCTGCTATAATTATTTGAGAATATGATTATCATTATTATAGACAAAACCGTATGTAATCTGGTATTCACCGTGAACACTATTGTGCCCACCGGCGTTTCATCTTAAAAACTGCAATACTCTTAGGTACGTCCAACTAAAATAGACACTCTCTCTCTCTTGTATGTTTAACGTCCCTTATTCCCACCGATCGGAGCTTAGACGGTTTAGATTTGGCATTTTTGGGTTTATACCTGGCTACCAGACAAGTTGACCCCAGAGAGATGTGCAGGTGGCCGTTTCTCTTTCCCCAGACAGTCGAAGGAATAAACCGCCAGTGGTCGAAATTCGAACCAGCTAATGTGCTTTGGTACACTGCCGCCTTATCTCACTGCGCCACGTGTGTGCCCTAATTGAATATAATTGTACACCGTAAATAAGAACATTGTGTATTTTATCAATACTTTGGTATCGGTAAAATATCCGAATAATAATTGTAATAATGTAAATAATATTAATGAATGATGTTCAGTGTAAAATAAATATTTATCAATGTAACCGTTTTTTCACTCGTATTACTATTTATTAGTGTAGTAGAATTGCTTAATGTTTCTAGTTATAATTTTGGAAAACTTTGATATTGAGCATTCATTTTTTTGAAAATATTATTTATAACACCTTATGGAACTGCATTTATATATTTTAGTATCGGAGATGGATGTTGTTTGAATATATTATTGATATAAATTAATAAAGTGCTAAGAAATTCATTTTTTTATTTAATCGTTTATTAATTGATTTCTCTTTTATTTTTTGTAAATATAATAATTACATAAGTGTACTTACAAATTTTTGATAGCAATGTTTTAATTTAAAATCAAAGTATATATTATGTACATCATTTTTATTAATATTTTGAATAAAATGTATTTAAATATGAAAATTAAAAATGATAAAAAGTAAAACATAAATAATAGATTTATATAAATCTATAATTATAAATTTGTCTCTTTTGTCCAAATAAACAAAACAACAATAAAAACGGTTTTAACCAAAATTCAGCTTGATAAAGCTGACTTATCGCTAAACGTACCAGTATAGCCTTGCTCGACACAGTCAATTACAGTTTACATTTAAAAGTATTATTAAACAAATTTCTAATTGTATTGTTTTTAAACTTATGAAATCTTCTCGAGGGGTTTCTCTACAATATTATTTGGTATTGTATATTTTCATTAAATTTTTTAGTCTACGCCTATACATATGATATGTAAAATTACAAGTAGGTATACCGCGGGTTAATGTCTTAATATATCGTTTAACTACGTAACGTACAACAAAGATAAGATCTTACCTATTGTGTTTGCCATTAAAATTGCGGTTGTAATTAATTTTCGAATATTATTTATGCTAAACCCGTCCGGTGCAATTAGTAATATTGTTTCGGCGAAAATATCTATTTAGCTTCAGTATGGAAGGTACTTTTTACAATTAAGTGACTTTTTTTACACACACGTTTAGTTCATTGACAATTTGTTGTGAGTAGAGTTAGCTATTTTTTGTTAAAAAAAAATAGACTATTTGAATAATGGAATAATTACACTGTTCGCAAAAAATTGCAGCCGGATAATTGTTTTGTTTATTTATATTTTGAATACAATTCATATTATTATAATAATGTTCTTTGAAAAATTATCAAATAGAAAATGCACATTTATACCAAATAAATATATCTATTCCCAATAAAATGTACGAAAGCGAAACTTTAGATAAATTTGTTGTTGATAAATTTATTTTTGGACACTTAAATGTATCATTTCCATACCACGAAATCATTTAATCTGAATGTAGTTGTAAATGCAAGATTTGATGTTTGCATAAGGTCAACCTTAAACGTTCAAGTTTAAAGTTAGATAATGGATTAAAATTATACTGATAATATGTATAAATTAAAAATCTGATTAATCAGCTCTGAACAGGTATAATATTGATAACCACGAGTTAAGGTAATTTGTGTGCTGATTACTGCTGTAAAAGTCTCTAAATTAACACAAATCAAGCTACGTTATATAAAGATTATTTACTGAAAATTTAGACTAGTCGATAGGCAGTTTTGTATAATTAATTTTGTAACTCTTATGAAGGTTAATATGGTATTTTTCAAATGTTTATATAAAAAGACTTCAACAGGTGACATATGTGTAATTGATTCTAGTGATGATTTAAAAATGTTGGATTAAGTTTTATATAATATTCAATTTACACGATGCAGCATTGTTTGTTAAAGGCAAATTTTTAATTTATCAGACGCCTATACAGGGTGGCCTTAAATATATGATCTAAAAAATATTCACTAGAACAAAAGTTATTTCATTTGTCAAATCTTCCTGGGCCAACCTGTATACATATATGTGTTAATAAAATATGTACGACATAAAGGCATATTAAAACCCCCCCGAGACCGATTACTGTTAATTATAGCTATACTTTTTTTGTAGGAGATGAGCCAATAAGTACTACTTTTATAATTTATTACTTGTGTTCGGTTTGGAAGAAATCACTAACACATTATCACGTGATTGAGATTTTGGAATCGATTTTTAATTGATTTAATTGAATCAAATTTTAATTTTTTATTCAGGTGGACCAATATTTTTTTTAAAAACAAAATTATTATCCTAACCCGTATGATGTATAGCGTGTTATATTATATTCTTTAAAAATAAATAAATTATGATACAGCATCTTCTTAAAACCAAAACTTAAACGATTATAATTAATCGGATTAGGCTTACTTGAACGGCCAACGCCGCGATGATCATCGCAAACACAACAGTTGCTTGTCCTGCCATTGTGACTGAATGTTAAATAAATTCGAAAAACTGATCAGTTGAGAAAGTTAACTGTTCGTTAAACGTCCAATACATCAGTGCTAGGTGCTACACAAACTCGTTCATTTATACATCAATGAATATGCTTACAAGGGTACATTTTAACACTTTGCTTATCATTTAATTTTAAATAGACTAAAGTATTTTTTAAAAGTATCAACTTATTATTTCAACTACAACAAAAGAGGTATATTATCTTAAGTCTAGAATGTAAAATTCATTCGACGACATTGTGCTTATACGCTGTAACATTTTTGCATGTACACTTGTAATAGAATATTTTATATTATGAAATAATATGTAGGTATACACACTGACATTGCGCTGAATTTTGAACACTGTCCATAATAACAATAATATCGTTGGTAACTGATTATCCGGCTGTGTATTGTTCCTAAATGAAAAATGTTCGGTAACAATGTGCATTTTCACGAGCCATAAGGTTTTACGAGACGTTTTAAACGTTGAAAATCGCCTTCCTTGCCGTTTATACTGTGTCGCGCCGCACGCTTATGTTTTCATTTGAACGCCAATCAGAATATGATTATTTTTATTACAGGCAAAACCGTATGAAATCTGGTATTCACCGTGAACACTGTTGTGCAAACAGGTTTTATCTTTAAAACTACAATACTCTTACGTCTAACTAAAATATAGACTCACTCTTGTATGTTTAACGTCCCTCATTCCCGCCGATCGGAGCTTGGACGGTTTAGATTTGGCATTTTTGGGCTTATACCTAGCCATTTCGCCCCTGCCCCCCCCCCCAGACAGTTGGAGGAACAAACCGCCGTTTGTTGACATTTGAACCGGCGACCGTGCTTTGGTACATTGCCGCCTTATCTCACTACGTGCGTGCCCTAATTAATTAGACTACATTTTGTAAAAAATAACAGAGAGAATTGAATATAATTATTGTACACCGTAAATAAAAACATTGTATATTTCATCGATACTTTCGGCGGTTGTAAACTGCGCCAAGGCCCAGGTAAAGTCAAAATCATACATGTTAACTGCGCCCGACTTCTTGTCGAGGCGACATACAATACAAATTATATGTATCACTTTTATTAATATTTTGTATGCAGATTATTTAAATAGGTAAATTAAAACTGATATATGTTAAAAAATTATTGAAACTAATTGTTGATATATGTTAATTTTGATTATTATAAATAATTATCTTTTAAATGCCACTTGCAAGTAAAACGTAAATTATAGTATTTGTCTCTTTTGTTTAATACAATCAACACCACCATAAAAACGGTTTCAATCAAAATTCAGCTCGATAAAGCTGACTTGTCGCTAAACGTACCAGTATATAGCCTTGCTCGATAACGTCAATACAGTTTGTACTTTAAAGGTTAGGTTAGGTTTGGTGTAAATAAATGTCCAACCGTGTTGTTTTTACACTTATGAAATCTTCTCGAGGGGTATCTCTACAATATTATCGAGTTTTGTCTATTTTCATTTAATTAGTCTGCGCATATACATATAATATGTAAAATCACATATAGGTATACCCGGGGGTAATGTCTTAATATTATATCGTTTAACTACGTAACGCACTACAAAGATAAGAACTTACCTATTGTACCAAATTTTTAATTTATCAGACGCCTAGTTTATTTTGTATAGGCAATTTCAATAAATTATTACAATCTCAAGTTTTGTTCAATGATTCCTTTTTTAAAAGGTCAATAATTGGCATTTTGGTTTAGTTTTTTGTAAATGTGATATACGATATAGTATTAAAATGTGATATAATTTATCAATTAGGTACTTTATTTAAACACTAATCATAGTTTCTGTCTTCGCCTAACGTATACAACGGTGTTATTCCTATTAATAATAGTATGTAAACGACAAGTTTGTATGCAGGGATGTGCAAATTACAGTATCTTTTCGACTAAATACAAAATACAAGGTACATGTATCTTGAAAAACAAGATACAAAATACAAAAAGTATTTTAAATACTTGTACCTTAGATACTGCCAATCCTTGTATAAATGTAATGTAATATCTATATATAAATTAGTATGTATAACCCAAATATAACTTTACTAGAAAATAGGAAGTCAAGTAATTAACACTTATCTTCTAGTTGTAGATTGTATCACATAATAAAATAGTCGGTGACCATCAAATTATTCAAATAATATAAAATCCTATTTTTAACGGATGTTTATTAGTTTTATTGGATTTTTATCAATACAAAATTGTTTTTGGTGTATAATTTTGGACAATATAGACAAGATATTGTAACAATCAGCTAACTGTCAAGTATAATGTCTTTAATCTAATTATATTAGATAAAATATAAAACATATTATTATAAAATATATTATTATGATAAAATATATTTATTTTTATTATTATTGCACTCATAAGTAATATGTTTGAATTCTAATTCTTCCCTTAAATTTCGTTGGCGAGGTTTTGGAATTCTTTCTGTAACATAGATACAGTTTTGTTAAGCATATTTATATTGGATTAGGTATATTCTTATTTTACCGAAATATGTTTTATTGTTTCGAGCAATACGGTCATCATTTCTTTGGTCACATCATCCACAGTTTTCTTGGTTTCCTCGAGGTGTGTGTCACCAATTACAATTTTGGCCTGGCCGGCTCCAAGACTGAATGAGTTATTAAATTTCTTTTGATAATAAGCCAAATCGGCATCCTCAGCTAATTCACCATCCTTATTTACCAAGTCCGCAATGAATTTGTGCCAACTGATAACGTCATTTTGTAATAATGCGGTCTCTCTTTGATTATTTTTGACCTATTTAAAAAAGGAATAAATTAATAACTTTAAACATACGAGTGCATTTCTATTTATTAGATTATGTTAATAATAGTACATATTTTGTTTACTGCCTGCAGTAGAAGAATAAGAGGAAATCCATATTTACTTATCCATATTAAATTATGAAGTTATTTAAAACAATATAATACATTATAAAGTATAATTAAAATTCAAAATAAATAGAGTTGTATTGTAGCAGGGTATTTTGAACGAATGGGGTACACGTAGATGCAAAATTTTTAATAAAATATTTAGAAATGTCGACTTGATTACTTTTTTTAAAATTTTAAATTTCGACGGTTCTTAGCTTTTACTGTGTAAAAAACTGTATTTACGTACTTGTGTCATTAAATCAGATAAAAGGTTTCTCATTTTAATGAGGTAGGAAAGGTAATTGTTTTTGGCAATTTTCATTTGTGCTGCCTTGTCTGAAATGGAAATTTCAGACCACTTGCCGGTATTGAACACTATGGCGATTTCGTATTCGTTGGCCCAAGCGAACGGTAAGTTTTTGATCTATATATTATAAAAGCACAATCGTAATGACAAAATATATTATTAGGTACCCTAATCGTCATTGTTTTAACTCGATATGTGTTTTGTATAACTTTATAGTCGTATATATATATATATAATAAATATATATATAAAGGGGTGTTGCATGAATTGTGGAGAAAATGGGAGAGAATAGGTTGACATAGTTCGGCCATGTTGTGAAGATGTAAAAAACCGAGCTCTGTGGAGGTGTAGGACTAGGGTGGCCGACCCCATTAAGTTGGAAGTATAAGGCAAACATAAAGAAGACATATGGTAGTGTACTTACCGATGTTACCGTATCGCCGATCAGTGATAGTAGTTCGTTCATTCCCTTGTCCTGAACGCCACCAACGGGCGCTGAGTTGCTAGACTGGTAAATAAAAAAAAAACTAAGCATAATAATAAACAACATGATTTTATCATACGTATCATATTGATATACGTGTGTATTGATAGACAACACTGATAGAAGAATATTCAAATACAACAATTATACCTATCTATATTTCTGTATTTTGTTATATTAAAACTGTTATGAACGCCACCCAAAAATAAATGTGCGATAAAAATGTGTTTATGAGCAAGTAGATAAGGACTTGTAGTTAAAAATGTCCAAAAAAATTAAATGTACAACTTAAACATTTGGAATTTGCAACCGTATCTCATGAAATAATAATTATTACTCGTAAAGCCCTTCATATGATACAATTTAAAGCAATAGTTGACGATTATTAACTTAATTCTATCGATAATAATTTTTTTTTATTTAAAAAAAACTGTATTATAACAAAATATAATATGTGATATTGTTGGTTATTAAAATGCGCTATAAATATTTCTGAGCTTAATACATAAAATATTGTACAGTTATTTACGGGAATATTATACATTTGGATCAACTAAAATTATTTGTACTTTATAAATAAAGTTGTAGTTAGAATAACAGCTAAATATAAATAGTTTGGCCAACTAAACGTTTAGTTAAAGCAACTATTTATTTGGTTCTTACAACAGTACGTGTATTGTGGCCCCATATTAACCATAATTTCCGCTGATCCAATTATGCATTTGTTTCCATGGTAGTTAGTACAAGTTTATTTGTTTGTATGGCAGAAGTAGAAAACAATATCAGAAAAAATGAATCAATAAATTGTGGTCAGATTCACAATTACACAGCACTTAGATTATGTGTAACATATTTTCGGTTGAATACAAATGTGTGGTAAAATATAACGATATTGCAATCGAAATGCCATTTGTCATTAATCTTAACTTAAATGATATTATAATTAATCGGATTAGGCTTACTTGAACGGTCAACGCCGCAATGACCAACACAAACACAACAGTTGATTGTGCTACCATTGTGACTGAATCTTAGACAAATTCGAAAAACTACTGACCAGCTGAGATAGTTAACTTTTCGTTAACCCTAGTGCCGCTAACCATTCATCAATTCGACGAATACTGACAATTCTATACTGACTATTTTTAGTATGTATGTCGTATGCTATTCTACCACACATCTATCAACTGTAAACATCATTGGGAATATATGTGATAAACAATAAGTCCTATTGTTATCAGTTAGTCGTCAACCTTCGATTGCACAATTAAACATTATCAAACATTAGTTATAATAAATACTCATATTGCTCTGATTTCAAGTACGGTTCAGTGTTTTGTATGGAAATTGTAAAATTAACTGATATCTTATCCAAAGTATATAGTACGAGTCCAAATGACAGTTAAAATAGTAAGATGATTCACACTCGTTCACATAATATTAATGTATCAAATAATATTTACAATTAATACATAGCTGACGTTTTGTAGAAAATATAATTCAGATATAATCAAACTAAAAAATTAGGATCTATAATAGTTATGATGTATGTGTAGTCAAGTAATTTACACTTATCTTCTAGTTGTAGATTGTATTACATAATAAATAGTCGGTAACCATCAAATTATTCAAATAATATAAAATCCTGTTCTTACCGGTTGTCAATTAGTTTTATTGGACTTTTATCACTATAAAAATTGTTTTTGGTGTATAATTTTGGACAGTATAGACAAGATATCGTAACAGCTAGCTAACTGCCAAATATAATGGCTTTGATCTAATTTAATAATTATAAAAGATTATTTAGAAAAAATAATAAAGAAACCCTTCCTATAGTAACAAACATTTTTTTGTATAATATTAAAACACTTTTACAATTTTTCGCCAAACTAACGATAGTAATAGTTGAACGCCTACTTAACGGTCATAAAATAGTAGAAACTTAACATTTGTTTTTTAATTTAGAGAAATATTCAACCATTTTATAATATAATTTTTTTCCCATAATTAGTGTTTCAAAAAATTACTATAAAATATATTATTCTGACGGATTTTATTTATTTATATTATTATTGCGATTATAAATAATATGTAACACAAAAGTTGTTTATGAATAAATAGTTATAAAACAATTGTGTTCATATCTGGTTTAAAAAAACACGAATGTAAGAGAATGATACAAGCGCTCTAGAAATTTGACATCTATGTGAGATGTGCACACTGTTAGGAACATTATAAATGACTAACAACAATTATTCAGATAACTATTTAGCGTTTTTAATATTTTCACCAAATTTCAAGAATGTAAACAATTAATAATCAACTATTCTTTATTCGTCATTCAAATTCTACACTATAATTGTGGTAATGAATATTTTTTTGAATTCTAGTTCTTGCCTTACAAGTCGTTGGCGAGGATTTGGAATTCTTTCTGTAACATAGATACAGTTATGATTAGTATTTTGATATTGGAATTAGATATATTATTATTTTACCGTAGCATGTTTTATTGATTTGACCAATTCTTTCATCATATCTTCGGTCGTATTAGCTACAGTAACCTTGGTGTCGGCGAGGAGTGTGTCACCAATTACTTCTTTAGCCTTGCCGGCAAGAACACTGAATAAGTTATTAAATTTCTTTTGATATTGTGCTAAGTCGGCATCCGTAGGCAAATCTCCATCCTTATTTACCAAGTCCTCAATTGATTTGTGCCAACTGGTAATGTCATTTTGCACTAATGCGGTCTCTCTCTTATTATTATTCATCTATTACAACAAGGAATAAATTAAAAACTTTAAATATACGAGTGCATTTCTATTTATTAGATTATCTTATTAATAGTACATATTTTGTTTACTGTCTGAAGTAGAAGAATAAAAAGAAATCCATATTTATTTATCCATATTAAATTATTCCATTATTTAAAACAATATAAGGCATTAGAACGTGTAAGTATATTGAAAATACAAAATAAATAGGTTTGTATTGTAGCAGAGTATTTTGAAAGAATGGTGCGAATCCAAAAAAATATATTTCAAAATGTGGAACTAATTAATTTTTTTTTTAATTTAATTTAATATTTTGACGATTCTTAGTTTTTACTGTATAAAAAACTGTATTTACGTACTTGTGTCATTAAATCAAATAAAATGTTTTTGATTTTAATGAGGCAGTCAAGGTAATTGCTTTTGGCAATTTTCATTTGTGCTGCCTTGTCCGAAATGGAAATTTCAGACCACTTGCCAGTACTGTACATTATGGCGATTTCGTATTTGTAGGCATAATCCAACGGTAAGTTTTTGATCTATATTATAAATGCACAATCATAATGATAAAATATATTATTACCCTAAACGTCATTATTTTTACTCGATATGAATTTTGTAAAACTAAGGGGTAGTACGAGGAGGACGTGAAAAATTAATGGGTGAAGTGGGAGCGTCGGGTGTTTTGGGTGACAGGAGGATGCCTATAAAATTGAAAGGTAAATTTTATAGTTTTGCGTCGGACCATGTAGTTGGGAGTGTAAGGCGAAGCTAAAGAAGATAGTCGTACATATTATGGTGGTGTACTTACCGATGTTACCGTATCTCCGATCAGTGATAGTAGTTCGTTCATTCCCTTGTCCTGAACGCCACCAGCAGGCGCCGAGTTACTAGACTGGTAAAAAAAAAAAAAAAAAACATAGCATAACATAAACAACTTGATTTGATGATACGTATCATAATGTGCAATTTAAAAAAAAATTAACCCTTATGAATAATCATTATAATGTATTGCTTACATGAACAGACATCGTGGCAATAAAGACGAAAAATAGCAAACAATTCAAGCAAACTGATTTTAAATTCAAATCATTACAAAGTCATAGCAAACGAACCGATGGATGAAAATTAAAAAATTCAAACGACAAAAAATGTAAAATGTAATTTTAAGAGAACACCACAATGTTTATTTACTCATTTGGAACAATTATTTTCTCAAAAAACACAATTGTTATCCTAACCCGTATGATGTATAATGTATTATATTATATTCTTTAAAAATAAATAAATTATGATACAGCATCCTCTTAAAACCAGCACTTAAATGATAAATATAATTAATCGGATTAGGCTTACTTGAACGGCCAACGCCGCGATGATCATCGCAAACACAACAGTTGCTTGTCCTGCCATTGTGACTGAATGTTAAACAAACTTGAAAAACTGATCAATTGAGAAAGTTAACTGTTCGTTAAACGTCCAATACATCAGTGCTAGGCGCTACACAAACTGGTCCATTTATACATCAATGAATATGCTTACAAGGGTACATTTTAACACATAGCTTATTATTCCATTTCAAATAGACTAAGTTACGTCAAAGATTGTAATTCAATAGTTAACAAAAATTGACTAATTTAATAATCTAACTATGTAATTTGTGTAATGTGCAATTATTTCAAACAAAAAGCATGTTCAGCTCGAATGACTATGTGATTAATATTTTAATGATTATTTTTTAATTGATATTAAAAAAGGTCTGCTTTGACGCAGAACTGCATAGGTTTACAGTGATGTGCACTTTTATTGTGTGTCTGTACACACGATAACTTTTGAACCGCCGAACCAATTTCTTCGAATATTATTTTCTACTTTGACTAGTTTTAATTACCAGGAAAATGGTTAGATCGAGTTTAAATTTATAATGAATGTTTATTTAATGTGCTT
Source organism: Adelges cooleyi (assembly GCF_023614345.1). NCBI lineage: Eukaryota > Metazoa > Arthropoda > Insecta > Hemiptera > Adelgidae > Adelges > Adelges cooleyi. The sequence goes on from NW_026095761.1 coordinate 18,456,099, forward strand.
CCATGCGGCAAGAACCTCAAACTTAACTACTACCTATTTCCCAACCTTCTCTTCCCCATGTTAGGGGGGGGGGGCCTATATTTTGTTTTTTTGTTTTTGTTTTAGTCGGTTTTTTACTGTCACTTTACAAAAGTAACCCTAACGGGCTACGATAAGTTATATAATTGACCTTTTAACGTGGAAAAAAATACAAATATTTATATCGCCTACACATTTCTTAAACACACTAACTATACAGATTAAAATTATATTATCGTCACGTTAGCAAAAATATTTATCAAATACCGTAGGCGCTATTTTAAAATTTAAAATTATCAGTATTCTATTTCAACTGTAGTATATGCTATAGTACTATAATTACTATAATACGGACGACGGGCCAGTCCGCCCCTGATATATATTGTCGTTTTAGATGTGAGTTGGCTGTTTAATTTCAAGTACACTTACAATAGTATATTTTATATTATAAAATAATATGTATGTATACACTGACAATGTGCTGAATTTTTAACGCGGTCCTTAATAACTATAATAATAATATACCGTTGGTAACTGATTATCCGGTTGTGTATTGTTTCTTAATAAAAAACGTTCGGTAACAATGTGCATTTTCACGAGCCATAAGGTTTAACGAGACATTTTAAACGTTGAAAATCGCCTTCTTTGCCGTACTTACAATTAGGACTAACGATCATTTCGAACGTTGTATGTATGTTTAGGTTATTCTGTGTCAGTGCCGCACGCTTATGTTTTCATTTAAACGCCACCGACAAAAGTAATGTACTTTGCTGCTTTAATTATTAGCAATCATCAAAATATGATTATTATTATTATAGGCAAAACCGTATGAAATCTGGTATTCACCGTGAACATTGTTGTGCCCACCAGCCTACAGGTTTCAATAGAGAGAATTGTATATAATTATTTGAACACCGTAAATAAAACATTGTACGTTTCATCGATATTTTGGTTTCGGTAAAATATCAAAATAATTGTAATAATGTATGTTCAGTGTGAAATCAATTTATCTCTACAACAGTTTTTCATGCATATTACTAATTATTTTATATAGTATTATTTTTAATATTATAAATAATTATCTTTTAAATGCCACCTGCAAGTAAAACATAAACTATAGTGTTTGTCTCTTTATAGGCAATTTCAATAAATTATTACAATCTCGAGTTTTGTTGAATGATTCCTTTTACATATTATATGTATATGTAAAATCACATATAGGTATACCCCGGGGGTAATGTCTTAATATTATATCGTTTAACTGCGTAACGTACAACAAAGATAACAGCTTACCTATTGTGTTTGCGATTAAAATTGCGGTTGTAATTAATTTTCCAATATTATTTATGCTGAACCCGTCCGGTTAACGGTGCAACTAGTAATATTGTTACGGCGAAAAAAGGTATTATTTTTTTTTTTTTTTGCCCCTTGCAGACTATAAGAAGTCGCCACGATTTTAGACAATACAGCTGACTAGAATAGCATGTGAAATGATAATATTAGGCAGCATCGCACAACCGCACCGACAATAATAAGTCGACCAAAACGCACGGACGTGGAATAATAATTTCGCCGCTGGCCCTTGCCATTACATAAGCCGCTCGTTGGTACACACAAAAGACATATTTTATTATACCAAGCCAACGGTCTTGCAGTCCACCGTCTATTTATTACCCACTAGTTAAGCCCCGGACAGTGTCCGGTTTCGTCGGTTAGAGTGACCGAAGCAACAAACAACGAACCGCGTTAATGTATTAGACATTTCATTAGGTAACATCAAAAGGCCGACCGCTGTAGCCCGTGTCGACCTTTAATGAGTAAAATCGTTAAAACATAATCTTTATACAATTATCGACATCTACTTTTAAGTTATAGCTTCAGTACAAAAGTCCGGTCGGTACTTTTTACAATAAAGTGACTTTTTTTGCACATAACTTTTTAGTTAATTGAAAATTTCTGTGAGCAGAGTTTGATAAGTATTTGTGGTAAGTAACCTATAACATATTAATTCTAGTGATAATTTGATAATGTTGGAATAAGATTTATATTTTAAATACAATATTATACACGTTCAATTTATATGTATAGTTTATTGTTATTTTATCTGCATGTCACTTTTGTATGCAATGTAGAATTGATTGTACGTTAAAGGCAAATTTTTAATTTTTAATTTTCTTGTTGTGTAATTCCTTTTTTAAAAGCTCAATAATTGGCATTTTGATTAAGTTTTTTGTAAGTTTGATATACGATATAGTATTAAAATGTGTATACAACGGTGTTATTCCTATTAATAAAAACATGTAAGCGACAAGTTTATATGCAGGGATGTGAAAAATACAGTATCTTTTCGACTAAATACAAAATACAAAGGTACAGGTATCTTAAAAAACAATTTACAAAGTACAAAAAGTATTTGAAACACTTGTATCTTAGATACTGCCCATCCTTATTTAAATGTAATGTAATATCTATATATCAAATATTATGTACAAGTAATACATAGCTAACGTTTTGTAGAAAATATAATTCAGATATAATCAAACTAAAAAATTAGGATCTATAATAGTTATGATGTATGTGACGTCAAGTATTTCACACTTATCTTCTAGTTGTAGATTGTATTACATAATAAAATAGTCGGTAAGCTTCAAATTATTCAAATAATATACAATCCTATTCTTAACGGATGTTAATTAGTTTTATTGGACTTTTATCACTATAAAAATTGTTTTTGGTGTATAACTTTGGACAGTATAGACAAGATATCGTAACAGCCAGCTAACTGCCAAATATAATGTCTTTATTCTAATTAATATTAAAACAGTTTTACAATTTTTCACCAAACTAATGATAGTAATAGTTGAACGCCTACTTAACGGTCATAAAATAGTAGAAACTTAACATTTGTTTTTTAATTTAGAGAAATATTCAACCATTTTATAATACAATTTTTTTTCCATAATTAGTGTTTCAAAAAATTACTACAAAATATATTATTCTGACGGATTTTATTTTTTATATTATTATTGCGATTATAAATAATATGTCACACAAAACTTGTTTATTAATAAATAGTTATAAAACCATTTTGTTCATATCTGGTTTAAAAAAACACGAATGTAAGATAATGATACAAACGCATTAAAAATTTGACTTCTATGTGAGATGTGCACACTGTTAGGAACATTATAAATGACTAACGACAATTTATTCTGATAACTATTTAGCGTTTTTAATATTTTAACCAAATCCAAGTAAATTTGAAGAATGTAAACAATCATATATTCTTCATTCAAATTCTACACTAAAATTGAGATAGTTAATATTTTTTTAAATTCAAATTGAATCGCTATTTTCGTTGGCGAGGTCTTGGAATTCTTTCTGTAACAACATAGATACAGTTATGATTAGTATTTTGATATTGGAATTAGATATATTATTATTTTACCGTAGCATGTTTTATTGATTTGACCAATTCTTTCATCATATCTTCGGTCGTATTAGCTACAGTAACCTTGGTGTCGGCGAGGAGTGTGGCATCATTTACGTTCTTAGCCTTGCCGGTTAAAATACTGAACAAGTTATTAAATCTCTTTTGATATAGTGTTAAGTCGGCATCCTTAGGCAAATCTCCATCCTTATTTACCAAGTCCGCAATTTTATTGTGCCAACTGGAAACGTCACTTTGCACTACTGCGGTCTCTCTTTCATTAGCATTCATCTATTACAACGAGGAATAAATTAAAAACTTTAAACATACGAGTGCATTTCTATTTATGAGATTTTGTTAATTAAATTATTCAATTAATTAAAGCAGTATAATACATTCTAACGCTTAAGTATTTTTAAAATTTAACACTAATGTGGTTGTATATTGTAGCAGCGTATTTTGAAAGAATGGAGCGAATTTTTAAAAAAATATTTAAAAATTTGGAATGCATTAATTTTTTTTTTTAAATTAAATTTAATATTTTGACGATTCTTAGTTTTTACTACATAAAAAACTGTATTTACGTACTTGTTTCATTAAATCAAATAAAATGTTTTTGATTTTAATGAGGCAGTCAAGGTAATTCCTTTTGGCAAGTTTCATTTGTGCTGGTTTTTCTGAAATGGTAATCTCAGACCACTTGCCAGTATTGTACACTATGGCGATTTCGTATTTATGGGCCCAAGCGAACGGTAAGTTTTTGATCTATATTATAAATGCACAATCATAATGATAAAATACATTATTACCCTAAACATCATTATTTTTACTCGCTATGAGTTTTGTAAAACTAAGGGGGAGTACGTGGAAGACGTGAAAAATTAATTGTGGGTGGGTCAAGTGGAGGTGAGCGTCGGGTGTTTTGTGTGGCAGGAGGATGCCTATAAAATTGAAAGATAAATTGTATAGGTTTTAGTCGGAATGCTGGGCAGTAGGATAAGAAAACTGAACAGAGAACGAGAGTAGCGAAGATGAGTATGTTAAGATGGATGAGTGGAGTGATTAGAGAGAATAGCATAAGGAATGAACACATAAGAGGGAACCTAGCAGTTGTATCACATGTGGAGAAAATGAGAGAGAACAGGTCGAGTTGGTTCGGTCAAGTTATGATAAGATATTAGGCAGAGGCAGTGAGAGGTGTTATGAAGATTAATGTAGAGGGGATGTCATGTGAAAAACAGTTCGCCCTCATTGGTTCTGTATTAAAAAAAAAAAAAAAAGAGGGCAAAAAAGGAAGAGGGAGACCAAAGTAAAGATGGATGGGCAGAATAGAGAGTGATAGCCGGGGACGATTGAACGAGATGTAGAAGACCGAGTGCTATGGGGGTGTAGGACTAGGGTGGTCGATACCATGTAGTTAGGAGTGTAAGGCAAAGCTAAAGATGATTGTCGTACATATTATTATTATGGTAGTGCAGTACTTACCGATGTTACAGTATCTCCGATCAGTGCTAGTAGTCCGTCCATTCCATTGTCCTGAACGTCACCAACAGCCTTCGAATTAATAGACTGAGAAATAAAAAATAAAAAAACTAAGCATAACGAAAACAACCTGATTTCTTATACGTATCATAATATAGAATTAAAAAAAAAAAAAAAAGTTATCCTATTTTTTTTTATTTTACTATACTTGTAATAGAAGTGCTACTAATTAAAATATTATATAGTTATTTACGGTAAATTATATATTTGGATCAACTAAAATTATTTGTAATTTTTAAATAAAGTTATTGTTAGAATAACAGCTAAATAAATAGTTTGGCCAACTAAATGTTTAGTTAAAGCAACTATTTATTTGGTTCTTACAACAATACATGTATTGTGTCCCTATATTAACCATAGTTTCTTCTGATCCAATTATGTATTTGTTTTCATGGTAGTTAGCACAAGTTTGTTTGTTCGTATGGCAGAAATAAAAAACAATATTAAAAATTATTAATTGCAATCGAACCATAATGCCATTTGTCATTAATCTTAAGAGGATGCCACACCGCTTATATTTATTAATTTGGAACAAGTAGTCTTTTTTAAAAACACAATTATTATCCTAACCCATATGATGTATAACGTAATATATTATATTTTTTAAAAATAAATAAATTATGATACAGCATCTTCTTAAAACCAGCACTTAGATTATAAATATAATTAATCGGATTAGGCTTACTTGAACGGCCAACGCCGCGATGATCATCGCTAACACAACAGTTGATTGTCCTGCCATTGTGACTGAATGTTAAACAAACTTGAAAAACTGATCAATTGAGAAAGTTAACTGTTCGTTAAACGTCCAATACATCAGTGCTAGGCGCTACACAAACTGGTCCATTTATACAACAATGCATATGCTTACAAGGGTACATTTTAACACATAGCTTATCATTCTATTTTAAATAGACTAAAGTTACGAAGTTACGTCAAAGATTATATTTCAATAATTAACAAAAATTGACTAATTTAATAATCTAACTATGTAATTTGTGCAATGTGCAATTATTTCAAACAAAAAGCATGTTCAGCTCGAATGACTATGTGATTAATATTTTAATGATTATTTTTTAATTGATATTAAAAAAGGTCGGCTTTGACGCAGAACTGCATAGGTTTACAGTGATGTGCACTTTTGTCTGTACACACGATAACTTTTGAACCGCCGAACCAATTTCTTCGAATATTATTTTCTACTTTGACTAGCTTTAATTACGAGGAAAATGGTTAGATCGAGTTTAAATTTATAATGAATGTTTATTTAATGTGCTTCCATGCGGCAAGAACCTCAAATTTAACTACTACCTATTTCCCAAACTTCTCTTCCCCACGTTAGGGTGGGGGGGGGGTGTACTCTATATATTGTTTGTTTTTTTTGTGTTATAGTCTGTTTTTACAGTCACTTATCATATAGTGGACCTTTTAACATGGAAAAAAATACAAATATCTATATCGCCTACAAATTTCTTAAACACACTAACTATACTAATTGAAATTATATTATTGTCACGTTAGCAAAAATATTTATCAAATACCGTATGCGCTATTTTAAAATTATTAGTTTTTTATTTCAACTGCGCAACAACAGAGGTGTATTATCTTAAGTCTAGAGTGCAAAAGTCATTCGACGACATGGTGCTTATATGCTGTAATATTGTTGTTATAGTTTGAGGAGTATCGACAAAAACAAAGTACTATTGTTTTAAATGTGTGTTGGTTCATTTCTAATTACAAAAATTCGGTTAACTTAGATCTGGTAGAGGACGGTACAAACCAGCTAATGTAATTATTATTAATAACTTTTATGAAACAAATATTCCTGGCAATCCAGCAATTGAACTCTTTCGACCGTATTGGGGTTTGTTGAACAAATAAAATACCAAGCACTTCTGCGATACACACACTACACAGCTGTTATGTAGACAATATTATTGTATATACAATATATATATGTGTTTATATAATATGCACGACATAAATGCATATTAAAACACCCCCGAGACCGATTATTGTTAATTATAACTGTACTGTGTTGGTATTACACTTTAGGATATATTTTGTGTGTACACGATTTAGACACCTTTGCCATTAACAAGAATAAGTAGAGCCAATTTAAACAATACAAACATATTTTACAACACAAAAACAGTATTTGTAATTTCACATAATAGTTAGTACAGGTCACTTTAAAATATTTCCATACATTTTTATTCGTTTGAAAATTAAAACATATTTGAAATAACAACAAAAAATATTTATTATACATTCAACTCTGAATTCTGACATGTATAAAATGTTGTTGGAACGCTGTGGTGGTGCACCATGTATAGTTGATTTATTATATTATCCGTAATATAATATTAATGCTTTCATATTGAATTTACTGTTTTTTGAGAGCTTCGATGTCGTTCTGTAATGTAACCAATTTTGAGTTAGTATTAATAATAGACTTATGTCTAGGCACATAATAATATTATTATACATTTTTAAACATATTATGTACACAATAATATTATTTTCCATTTGTATGAACACTAGAGTGGTGACCTTATTATATTTCGTTCTTCTCTCGAGATTGTATTATTGAGATTATGATAAAATCAGCAAAATGTACACGGTTAATGAATGAGGTATTTGAAAAGGCCACAATATATTATCCGATAATGTTCATTTAGTGTTACAAACAAGTAAAAAAAACGATAACTACTTGTTATGTTTAATAATTGACTAAACAAAATCTGTTACAATATTTGTTATTATGCTATTACTGTAATTCATAATTTAAAGTACAGATCATTTTATAATTGGTTATATAACGCGTTTAATTAACTGATGAATTTAATTAGGTTTTATTTTATTTGTTTCCTTATCGAGTTTTAATATCGGTAATCTGAAACGATCCTCACTTTAAGGACCTGGAGAGTATGTAGTAGACTTTGCATCAGATCTTTAGCGAATTCCGAAACGGCTATTTTGTGTTCTGCCTTGTCGTCCTGGTTAGCTAAGCACGTCGAGCCCGTAATGAAGTATTTCAGAAGAGTTTCGAAAGCCCATCGAAGTTTTGCAGCGCTCGCACCGTCTATGGTGTGGTATTTTATTGAGGACATTTGTTCCATTGTATCCGCCCAGTCGGCGGCCACTTGCTTGGCTTTATCACTTGCAAAGTCTGTGGAAACGACCTAGGGAAAACTTGCATTTACTGACCGCAATGGACACAGTTTAATTAAAAATATACATAGTTACAACGATAAGACATAGCCAAGTCAAAAATATTTACTATAGTAAATACCACATTATTGAATTTCTTCAATCCCCGCAAAATAACAATTACCCAGTTTACAATGGGAACTAGATCAAAACGTATCAACGTGTATTTCAATCTACCTTTTTGGCGAATGCGGCTATTTGGTTTTTTTTAAATTCTTGAAAGGTATCGATTCTTTCGAGACCGACATTTAAAGACACTTCATCGTCCATACCCAAGTCGTCGAAAATTTGCGCTGTAAGTTTATTTAAAGATATCTCACAATCTTCGACCCATTCGAAGTATGCGTCTTTCTAGAAAAACAAAATATCAGTAACATTTTTATTTGCCCAGTTTTTTTTTTATATCAAATAAAGTTCTCGGGGCAACAACCAGACATGTCCATTTTTTCAAAACACTTTAAATTAAAAAAAAAAAATTTTTTGAATTTTTATCTACACATCTATGTAATCAAAAATACATGTTCCCATTTGAAAAAACGAAGTCCATACTTCTTTTACGTAATAGCAACGTGGGTAAACATTTTCTTAGTTTCGAAAAATATAGTTAAATATGTACCTAAAGTGTAGGGAAAAAATAATTTCTAAAGTATTCATATTTTTCCGAGAAAATTTGTGTCTTACATCAGACGAATCACCCTGTATTTGTACTCAATGTGACAAACAAATCTTAATTCAGATATTTTATACATCTTCATGTAGCTGTGGTTGCGGTCATTAAATACATCAATATAAACCAATATTACACTTGGGAGATAAAGATAAGGGAATTGAGATATTTTCCAGGTTTTGGCTATTAATTTAATCAGGGTCGTACCTAAACAGTATATATACAAATTAAAAAAAAAAAAACAATAATTATTTGACTAATTTTGGGAAGTTAAATTTATATAGCGTTGCGATATGACGCGTTAAACGAGTGTACTAGTATTTTATCCATGAGAAAATAACAATAAAATAAATAAATACATATATATGTCTTACTTTAGCGTTTTCATACGTTATATCTTTAGTAGCAATCCACATGCGATCCATTGAAGTAGCCATTTTTTTTGTTTGATAATTTTCAAAAAAATTACTCTTTTATGTACTTTGTTTATACAGTCGACTAGCAGGTAGTCGGAGATATTTCACTGAGAGTGCAACTGAACAATATTTTTTTAAACTAGACTCGCAGTGAGACTGATCGTTACACCTTAGTATACATGTTTATATTATATATTTTTTCATAGTATTATCTTTCAATATAAACAAGTATAACAGCGATTACAATGATTAAAACGAACACAGACCAACCGTAGACTAGAGGACTAGTTGTTATATAATAGTCGTTATAAATAACCAATAGTAGCTGTAATTATATTAATTACCTTACACAAGGAGTGCGAAGTACAAGGGGTTCATTTAGTTTGTTAGTTTTTATTATGAATACAGGATTTTTTTTTCTTTTTTACAGAACTAGTATAATAGGTTCAATCACGGTTAAAGTACGTTTCAACTAGAAATAAATGATGTCTTATTATTTTTTTAATTACTGATTAACTGCAATGAACTATTGAATCCACAACTTGGAAATTGAGTTATGCTAACTGTTGTTTGCGTTTATGCATTTCTTTATTTCCATTATCCGTCAAGGAACTAAACATAAATAAACAACATCATCGGCTGTGTTTAAGTATAAAATATTATCTTAAAAAGTTTTCCTTAAAATGTCGGTAAATATTTTTAAATAATGTACCATATTACAACAATGATTATATTTAGTCGTGACGCACAACCGAGAATATATTGATTTTCGTGAAATATTAATAAAAAAAATAATTCAGTCCGTTTCCGGTGCTGAGTTATTTTAATGATAAAAACCAAAAAAAAAAAATGTTGAATGTTAAATGTGTTGTTGTGTGTTTGACAATGTGGAATTTTTTAGGCTACATTCGCGGCTTGCTTTATACTCGCGTTACCAACGTACAATGGCAACCGCCACAGATGGAAAGGCACACGACGTTATAGAAATTTAATAAATACACACACACACTAAGGCGAATGATAATAATAATAATAATAAAATTATATGTCGAACGTTGCACCGACTTGAGCACGGCGAACGGTGATGATCACGTGCGTTTGGGCTCGATACCAAGCTATGTACAACAAATAACAATAATAATAATATACCTCTAACATTGATAAACCATCGAGCGCCACGCGACGGGCAACATCGGCTTTTGCACAACGGCCGCTCTAACGCCGGACGAACACACACATTCAGCCCACTCGAGAATAAACTTTTATATCGGATAAGGATAATAAAAACGTACTACACGTGTACTTATGTACAAGCTATCCGGGCAATTCCAATGCCACCGAAGTGCGCTTGTATTGTGTGTTTTCTTCTACTTGGGGGGGGGGTCGTTTTTTTGTTTTAGTACGTTTTCGCACGGCAAAAAGCCAATCGTCGGTGTTGTGTGTATTGTGTACGTTTACCGTTGGCCAGTGTGCCGCCGGACTCGGGCAACGGCATTATTATTACATTATTATCCGGACGAAAGGGCACGGGGCCCGTTTAAGTTAACGTGCGAACCGCGGGCTCTGGGGAGACGGTCTGAATGAAATACTATATATTGCGTACACGTTGGCCCGGGGGCGGAAAAAAAAAATCCCCATAAAACGACCGTCGGCGAGAGCGAACAAATTTGTCCGCCGAAATGGTCCGGAAGACGTTGTTGTGTCTAATAACATGCATACAGGGTGTGCCACCGGAAACTGTCACCGGAAACTGCATCCGAATGTAGGGAAATCAAAGTATAAACAACGCGAATATCAACGCGTGGCAAATATTATCATGGGCGCAATCACGCTGGAGAGGCTCTTAAAGGACGGAAGCACTCTTATTTTTGAAATTAGCAACCTTTAATATTTGTTCGTGTTCATGTATTTAAAACCTTTGCTTGTGAAAAATATTTTTAACATTAAAATACCCAAAAACTTTTTGCAGAGTTGATTGAACAGTATGTTTATTAGTATCGTTTATCATTTTCAAGAGTAGCTCTCATACTATTCCTATTAGTTCTGCATCTTGCGAATGTCAATAAACTAAAGTGTTAAATTGTTAACAACGTCCTTACTCGAAACATTAACCTCATCAATTAAAATTAATATTTAAATACCTGGAAAATGCAGAGCTAAAGCACTCTCGGTTTTTTTTAAATTGTAATTGCGCCTGTGCAAACTATTGACAGTGTAACTGTTTTTTTTTTTTAATAATGTCCTACACCGATTTATATAACGGACAGAGGATGGCATTTTACAGGATACTTGATTCGTGTATCCAGTGCTGGTTGATACGTAAAGCACTATTAAATAATTAATAGTTTTGTATAAAATACAAAATGTGTATTTTAGAATACAAAATGTAGAAAAATTACATTTTACTGACATTTATACACTAAGCAGTAAGCAAAGGCGCCAACGATCCAAATACTTTTGGGTTATCTCAAGTGTTATCTCAAGTGCATACGCATTGTAAAAAGTGCCTCAGCTAATGTAGTTTAAGTTCAAGTTCAAAAAAAATTACCAACTTGCAAAACAAAATTGGTCGAAACTGTACGAACGCGTTTGGTTATAAAAAGTGGAAAATTCCAACTAAACGTTTTCATAGTTTAATACGCCACTCATTTATTTTAACAGAGTTAAATAATGTTTTTAATTGTGTTTATAATTGGCTACAGTTAGTGTTGTACATTTACACAACACAATTGTATTTTCAACGTGTTACTCTTATTGGCATTTATAATCTACTTTTTTCATTCACCCCTAAAACGCTCAGAGATGGTGTTCTAAGAAGTGAAGATTATTTTCCACACAGCTGAACACCAATACATCTATCTAATTAAAGATGACAACTCGTTATTATGTACATTATATATTATTATGTCAGTGTTATCAAAATATATTTATAATTATCGGTGGTATTAAAAGTATATAAAAGTATATATAAATATACTTATAGAATATTCAATATATATGTTACAGAATTATAAAAATCAAAAATCAAAACGCCATTGTTTTCTTATGGTAAACTACAATAAAGGTTTTGACGATATCGAACTGTTATGGAAAAAATAATACTCGATTGCGGATTTTTCTTCTTTTTTTTTTTTAATGCGACAAATGTTTGTCATATTTTTATTGTAGCTTTGGAAACTTTAATGCAATAACTCGCAGGGGGTAAGCTGCTGTGGAAATAGAAAAAAAAAAAGAAAAATACTTGTACAGGGATAAATACACGATGTTGAAAAGTAACTTTTGCCCTAATGGTACAATGGCAATAAATATATGTTATTAATGTTTTCTTTAAGATTTTCAATTTTAACAATTTTTCACCGACCGAGAGAATTGAGGATATTTTTCTAAAAAGTGGCTGTATTCCAAGTTACATTTTTTTTCTCTCTTTTGACTATTTCCGTTGTTGTTTTTGGCATGGTTAAATATTGTCCGCGGTCTGCACTTAAGATTCGAGAACAAAATATATTTAACTTGTAAAAATTTGAAATTGATATCTTCAAGTATCAGTTGTACTCGTTAAACCGTCATCGAGTTATTTCCGGAAGAGAGTAAAAAATTCCATCGAAAAAATCAATTCTCGTTTGGAGGGTTTTAGCAGGTTAAAGACACACAACATTCTGTTCAAAACCGCACTGAAACATATTTCTGAGAAACTATACCTGCACGGCGTTTTTAAGGATCATCGTTGAGATATCGTTGTGTGGTATTAAGGTAATGGAAACGTTATATACCGTTAAAGATTATAGGGATGAACGTTTATGAACTATTAGGTATATTATTATTTCTTGGAAATATAATGTAATAAATACATGATATCTATTGATTCCGGTGATTATAACAATATAGTGCAAGTGACTGACATCGCCTTAAATGTTTTATGTATTGCTTTTCGTATCAAAAGCTTATGAGAAAAATGTATTGATAATGTTTCGAAAATCAGAGTGAATAGTCTTGTGCAATTTATGAAAAAAAACTTAAATTGATACCTACTTATCAGTAACTGAATTCCATAGCGTTCCGTACCATTCATCCTGTTTTACCATTTTGACCTTTCATTATTTCTCTGCTACCCTCCCTACTCATTTCCATTGGTTTAATTACAGCTTAATATTGCCATACAAATGTATCTGGTGTGATTTAAAGCGAGATCAAATAAAAACGATTACATTCCGCCGGTGATTTTTCAAGAAAAATAATTCTAATTTTTCATTCGCAACGCATTATAGAAAAAGAAAAATATAGTAGTGCAATACTATAGTTATAGTAGTAATATTGCAAAAGTTTAAAATAATGCATAAAGACCGACGCAGGTCATGGCCTTTTCATCTACAGAATAGCTGTATTTATGAATGCAACGTCTTATAACACTCGAACAGTTTTCGCTTTCTGTCTACATAAACTTTGAGTTCATGGACTTTGATCCATAATGATATACGACGGCGTTTAATTCACAGCGGTACTTATTGGCTAGAGAAACCAATTTATATTTTGTGTTAATATTAACACAGCATCGAGTGTCGACGGTGGCTTTAAAATTCTAAATTTATTTCCGTCAAACAGCGTTTCGGATGAACACTTTGGGTACATATTATTATTATTATTATTATTATACAATATGTACGTACGACGGAAACGGGCCGGATCAATAAAATATCTCGGCTGTTTGTGTTAGCCGGTCATCTCAAAAACACTAGTCGGCCGGCCTAGGTGACGCGGGGTGGTGTTGGCTCGGAGAAATTGGCCGGAAAAAAAGTATATTTTATTACACATATATATTTTTTCTCTCACTCTCGCAGATAAGAAAACAAAATATATTGACCACTGCCATATATACCTAAGCCGAAGACGACCGCGATCAGTTTTGGCTGTACGCAGACCAGACTGAGGGGGAAGGGAAAAGGCGGTCACGAGACTGTCTACCTTATTCCCCGTGGTACACAATATTTCCATCCATCGATATGGTTTCGGACCAATTCTATTATTTCCCTTTGGTCTTGTCGTGCATTATAATTACCGTGATCACATTCTGAACAGCTATATTGACAAAAGGATAAATTCACGGAACTGCCTGTAAACGTCGCAGCGAGCAAACAATAATGCAATAAACGCGACTAAGGCAAATTTGAATTACACCGTTTGAACTCTATTGTCAAGAGAAAATATTCTGTCGACAGGAAAATGTTCAAACTTACAAAACTCAAAAACCTATAACCGCACAACAAGCACAGTATTCGTTTGCTTACAAAGTGTAAAGCTCACCTGTCTGTAAAGGAGAGAGACTTCCGTCCTCCTCGGAGGCGACCGAACTTGGGTCATACGAATAATAATATATATCTTGTCCATTATTTTCAATAAATGATATTGTATTGTCTTTGCTAATAAAACATATTTGTAGCGTTTGCCCCCCGCATACATGTTAATATAGTAATTAAATACAACTTATGTATTATTCTGCAAGAGAGAATAGGCGGTAAAGAGTTGCAGATAAAACCAACCGACGCGTTAAATAATTGCAGTAATGTTACATGTTGTACATTGTAATTACACTAAGTGAGTTAATGTAACTTTTTAGTAGACGATTACAGTGATATTTGTAACCGATTGCGAGTTCCAAGTTGTACTATAACGATATAACAGTTTACAAGTTTAGGTATGAGATACAATTTGTTACTCGGTTATAATAACTTGTGTATAAGTGGCTAACTACGTCGAATTCTGCCACCATGTAGTCTGTGTACAATATTCGAGTAACTTTTTTAAACTACTTACCAAACTCAATAATTATCAGCCAAACACGCACGTTTATTCTATAAAATATGATAAATGTTTTTCTTTTTTCGAGTTAAATAAATAATAATTGCCAGCATAATTTGTTTAATGACTGTTACTGTAACGGTAATGCGATAAATAGTAGTTATCCGTTTTTAAAAACAATCAATATTTCAGAGGTAATTTCACGAACAAGGTTTGTTTACGCCATCTGTATTTGTCAGCACTGGCTTATTGTAATAAAATTAGATGTAAATTCATTATAGGGAAATCATGTTATTTTTCAAATCAACTTTGGGTGTTTTATTTTAACAAGACTTAATGCATATACACGAGTGCGCGACACCACTGCAAAGACAAGGTTTTAATGCGAGATTCAAAAATACATAAATATGAATTTCACGGTAACGAGTAGATTAAAGAAAGATTCGCACAATTTTTGTTTGCAACAAAAGTTTTTATCATATATTACAAGAGTGTCAAATTATTTTTTCGACTCTTAACACAGTAAAAACAAGATTTCTTTTTTTTTCTTTTGACGTCAACCGTTTTATTTTATTATTTTTTTCATTAGACTTTTGAATGCTACCTACATGTCTTATAATATTGTATTCTAACATAACATAATATTTTCTCATAATACAAAACAACATGCTACGAACTCCCTCAACTCAGTGACACACAATCGACCGAAGAGGTTACAACCAACGGTATAGGTACTGATTTGCCAATAGTTAAAAAAAAGTGAGATTTTAAAATACAGCTATTATAGTGTTATTATTATTATTGTTTCACTAGATTTGTATTTTTTTGCAATTACTTACTCGGTGACAAAAAACAAAAGTATATAAGATTAAGAATAAGACTATGAAATTAGTAAAAAATCGACGATTTTTTCTTTTTTCCTTGCAATTCCACATGAACTCTGTTAAAATATATAGCTGGGTAAGATATTAAATAAAACAATCAATTTGTATGTAATTTTGATTAAAATTATTACATTGATATCTATTCGTATTCAGAGTGAAGCGTGGATCCAATGGACGAATATCAAATGTATTTAGACCGGCTTGTTTTTTTATTTTTTACAAAACCATCATCAGTAAATTATTGCTAATACTGATTACCGACAATGATCATTGTTAGCAGCTATTTCTTGAGTGTAAATGCAGTAATACACAAAATATATATTATTAGCAGAGGCTCTGCTGCAGAGCATGCGCTTAGATCCGACAATTAATCGGTACACGTGCAACATAATATGTACCTACTCAGCTAAGCAAGTATCAACATTAATTATAAAAATGTAATAAGGTAATTATTTTTTAATCTAGCGTAATAGTTACATTAACTAATATTACATATTACTGTTTACCAATGAAGTGAATAAATGTCGGGAAAAATAAATTATGGTAACGAACATATTTTGTATTCTAGAACAGTTCTTATAACAGCTGTTTGTGTGGTAATTGTACATAAACTATGGTTAGACAATCGGTCGGTGTCAAATTGGATTGACAAACGTTTACTCTGCTCCAAACATATTTCTTTAGTCTTTCGCCGTTTATGTACATTTACGAACGGAATTTTAATAATATGTTTGGTTGCAATCCAACGTGCATTCCTCTAGCAAATGTTATTTCTGAGTAATGTAAGTAGCTACCTACTCGTTGCGCTTGTGTGTTTTCGTAATATGCTTTTTTGGTATGCAGATCTCCAACGGTAACTACCACTACAGTGTTATGACTAGGAAAATTCAAAGACAGTTTAATAAACTAAACTATTTACACCGCGTTTTATAATGTTATTTGTAAATCAAATTAATACACGGATAAGCCATTAGGATAATAATTATACATATATATATAAAGCTGTAATTTTGCAAACGATTTGTTGTTGTACTCTCATCCGGTTATTACGCGCAGGAGGTTTGCATGTTGTTTAAGAAAAAAAAAAAAAACTATTAATAACAACAATAATAATAAATGCAATAGTGAATTGTAAACTTTTCGCTTATAAATCAAGGAGGCGGACAGAAGTCTGACACTTAGGAAGTTCAACGTGCCCGCAGTTCGCGTCTCTTGTTCGCAAGCTAATTTTAACATATTGTTAAACTTTCTTGCGAAATCTGATTGTCGGATTTCCAGCCTAAACGATGACGAATAAACTGCAGTGCGTAGAGCTTTGAAATTAGATAACTTTCTCCTTAAACCGTATTAAATTCACTCTACACGTACTAACTGGAGATCGCAACTGCGTAGAAGTATTGTCGTGTTCGTTTTTAATTGGTTTACAATTTTAAGAGCAACAAATTTAGATAATATCTGAATAGTAAAAGTTTGGCAAAAGTATTATTTGTTTATGAAACATTGCCCATTGTCGTTTAATTAGACAATAACTACATACCGTTTGTGTTATCATATTTTACTTTTATCTTCAAATGGTTTATTAGTTCACAAAATTAATCACTTAACGGTGCACTGATTTCGGTACAAGCTGATTCGCTTAACTAAATGCCAAAATGTCTGCTTGTACTTTTCAAGTATTTTCTTCTAGAAAAGTTTCCATAAAATACTTCTGATGTGGCGTTATTGAAAAGTAATGAGCTTAAGTGTATTTCTAAGAAAAATACATCAGTCCGCGATTTTACAGAGTAAAAAATTAGGATTTTAGATTTATATATGTCTATACGAAGTTTGCTGGTCAGGATTTTTGGTAATTTTATTAGAAATAATACCACCGTGTAATTCTCTTATAGAACTCTGCCGCAGTGCCGGCACTCGAGTAAATGCGATTGCCATCAGACTAAAGAATGATAAAAGTTTTAATTTGGGAACCCGTATATTATTGCTAACATGCACACGGTAAGTTTGTTTGAAAACATTTTAAGCTCTTATTCCTGTACCAGTATAATATACGTTTTAATCTTCTCAAACGAATGGCCAACGAACTACGTCACGCTTTTACATTTTATTTAATGCCTTCTAAACTATAATCTGTATAATGTATAAATTTATATATTGTTTGAGCACAAAAGTGCACAACTTTAATAAAATGTATTAGCGTCATTATAAACAGATATAATAGCGGTTACCGGTTAAACATATAGAGCAAGTCCAACTGTGTTCCGTTCATTTTTTTTTTAAATAGTTCCTGGTATATAATTTTGCACAAAAAATTAGGTTTTACTTATAAACATTAATTATCACAAAATTTTAATATTCTTACAGTGAAGTGCTTTTCTGGCGTAATACTCTTTGTCGGTTTGGCCGTTGCCAGTTTAGCTACTCTAGTTCATATGTGATAAGTCTGTGCCTTACTTATACTATACTTACAAATCAGAACTAGGCATTGATATTTTTTTTTTTGTTATAGGTACAACATATAACTTGATACATCGATATCTGAAAATGTGTTGATATACATATTTCAAGTATGAATGTTGATTGATACAAACACAAATTGTGGCTTTGTATTACACAATTTACTTTTTCCACACATTCATAAGCAGTTGGTGAAAATATTACTATTATTTTTAATACCACCAGTAAATATAGCGCACAAGTATATTTTTTTTTTTTTGTATCAAAGCATAATTTATGAGTCCTGGGGTAGGAAATACGACCGTTGCGATTTGTAGTGTATATTTCAAGTCTAAAAGCGACGTTATTAAAATTATTTATACTTCTCTCGAGTCATCGTTTGACGATAAGATCGACTGTGTCGCGCGCAAACTTTTTTACTGATATTCTAGGTAAGGAAAAAAAAAACGGCCGAACATTAATTTCCCAATAGACCTATATTATACAAGTGCGGGTTATAAAAACACAAAACGACCGTTCTTAAGCCGAATACTACATACCGTAACATAGTTAGCGGCGTTTTTCAAGTCATAATTAACTCGGTCGAGTGTTGTTGTTTTTTAAACTGGCTCGACAGCTCTTTGTATTTTTTTTTTTTTTTAAATTATACAATACGATTATCAAAAATTAGCGGTGGTTTTTTTTTATAGTGTCCTAACCTAACTCGTCTGTACAGGAAAAAGGTTGTATCCATCTTTTCGCTAATGAGGAAAGCAAGCCATTATATGATATTACTGTACACTATACTGTGTACAGCGAGCAAACCAAAATGGATGCCGACTAACCCTGCTGAACGATCAGCGGGGGGCTAATTGCTTTTAGGCCGCGAGGTCCCCGGGGTCCGCCATTGATTTGTACCGTTTAGACACACAAACACACTGTATACAGTAATATACACCGAGTAGGTACTTTTTTAATTGTGGATTATCCCCGGGGCGCACAAAATATACATTTTGGACTCCGCGGGGTCAGTCTACACGAAATTAGCGTGCGAGCCACATAAGAAAGATAAGTTCGGGTCTGCTATTTGCATAAGGCGGTTGCACTAAATGTATAAATGTATTATACAGCTCTCGTTTTGCCGTAGTATTTGGTCGATTGCTGCCGTCCTTCTCAATTGTATAATACAATCCTGTCCTCGGTCAGGTTTAAAGTAGGTTTTGATATATGATAACGTCCGGCCAACCAACCAACAACTTGGTTGGCAAATCACCGACGTTAGACTTCCAAAAAAGGGGTGATAACGCAAAACGTCTACCCCATCAAGCGTCAGTAGACGTTTCACGGTTAAAGTATACATCTACAATACCTTGCCGCCATTAATTGCCAAAAGGTTAGGGTTTTAAGTTAGTTTGTACAAAAGCACTAATTAAAAATGAAAACGCGTTTAAATAACTAAACGGACTACCCGGTTTGCATACTAAAACCCCGTTATAACGTTAAACGTCCAATTACACAACACGCCGTGCATATGTATAGTCGGAACAATCAAAATGTATATTGAATATGGTAATTTTTTGTAATATCCTATTATAATAGTTTGCCCTAATTATAATATGATATGTAACGTTTAAGTACGATTTGGTGCAATTTCGAACGAAAATTATGTATATTCGTTGGTAATCGTTTGTACGCATTAATACTAATATATTATAAAAACGTAGGTGCTAAATAATAATCGTATTGATGTAGTAATTGTAGACTTATTTCTAAAATTTTGATATAACCATTTACCACGAGTACTATATTTGAGGCATTTGGACTACTTGTTTGTTTTTTAAGTGACCACATTGTGTATGACATGTTATGTAAAACTGTTATCGAATTTCAAATAAAGAATATAACTAATTTAAACCGCGTTTGTTTGAAAATCTCGGTTGGTTCTATCTAAAGAAATGATTTGTTGTTTTGTGAAGATTTTCACAAAAATTGTCTAGCTGATTTTTAAGCTAGGCGCCTCGTTTCAAGTGGCGCTTTCAACGTTTATGGGGTTTTTTTTTTTTTAAAGACACGCGTTTCGTCTAAATTTAATATCGTACGAGGATCGTACACGCGTGCCGAATAATACAAATAATATAAAAAAACTAATAATAATAATAATAATAAAATAAATAGGCAGTTTTTGGTCGCAGGGTAATCGCCCGCTGGTAGCAGACGAGGGCGTTGAAAAAATGATGTCGTTAAATGCACAGCGAGGCAGAAAAACCAAGCGCGTTATCGTTAATTTTGATTTTTTTCCCCCTTTATTTCCCCCCCCCTCCTCTTCCCACCGGGAAACAGCACCTCCCCTCTCTCTGCGGTTGTTTAGATTACGCCGGCGGTTCTATCGACATCGAGCCGTGCGAGGAACAATCTACCGGAAAACAGGTAAAAAAAAAAAAATATATATATATATATATATAAAAAAATAAGAAGCGGTTTTTTGTTTGTTTCTGGGCGACTCAGCCGGGACATCTTTCTAGCACACCAATAATCGGTTTAAGCCAGCTTTTCGCATGCGCTTTTTTCTTCTATCCAGCGCTTAAGGTTTAAGACTGTATACACGTCACACTGGGATGTTTTTTTTTTTTTTATCGCGATACGGTCTTGCCCGACCTAAACATCCCCTACTTGGTCTACAACTGCTATTACTGTATAGGTTACAACAATATAACGTCTTTACCTCTTCCGACGGTCTCGACGAAAATATGAGTAGGTAGTATGCGGCTAATGTGATTACAGTGTGTTTCGTACGAATTTATTTATTGAAAAATGAGAGTTTAGGTTGTTCCGGGTGAACTTTACTGTACGGCTTTTGAATTGTCTGCCTGCTCACGTTTCACGGTGAACCCACCACCACATTTGGCATCGTTCAGAAACCCGTATTATTGCGAATATCAAACGTTTGGAAAATATGCATACTATTAATTTCCTTAAAAAAAAAACAAAAAACACTGGATAATCGTCCGATGAATTATTATGGTACCGTCCGTTTTTTTGTTAAATGTTTTATTCGACTTTTATTTTGGCTCTCTAAAAAAAATTTAAAACGGATGCCGGGCCTTCGTCGATAGCGTGAAACAATAAAAAACCCTTTCCATAAACAAAGTAAGCCCGACATTTGAATAAACAACTATTACAAGAGTTTGAAAGTAAATATTTGTTGTGTCGAAACCATAAGAATCGTTTCTCTTCGGTACACAAATAATAATATTATATTAGAGTAAAGACTATAACACACACACATATTAGCAATATCAAAAAATAACCGCGCTTTAGTATAGATAATATTACCTATCTATTTATCAATGAAAATTACTCACACAGCCTCTTCAGTATTCATTTCACACTACAAATGATTACATCCTTTTTGCCACGAGTGTATACTTGTTACCTACCTATACAATTCTCGCTGTACGAAACGCGAATATAATATAGTCTAAGTGTTTAATCGAAATTCGAGTGAAAAATACTTCAGTGCCATACTACTTAAGTGTCATGTGCTTGCGATTGAGAACATAATCAACGTGAATTTCCTATGCACCATCAGTGCATGTTTTAAATGTGAACAAACACCACCAATATATCTGTCTGTAGAACTAACAAAGTATTTATTTTACATAAATATTATGACAATTTTTATTTCATTGCTGTTACACAAGAAGAGTTTGGTGTTGACAATTTTTTACAGATTCAAAATACTTGTTATATGTACTTATCATGTTCGAAATTTGTCCATACATTGATACTTGCATTAATACATTTACACACTTCATAAGTAATCAGTAATGTAAAATTAGTTGATATAACATATTATATTTATCACGCAAGAACTCATTTAATTTTTATAAATAACGTATCAGCTTGTCTAATTGAATACATAGTACCTATGCCGCACGTGTATCGATCAACTATTGTTGTATCTATTTTGTTTAGCATACTATTGTATACTTTTTGTATCAAAGTACCATCGACACTGGATGCCCACCTCTGCTAATATTATATTAATATGTGTACGCGTCATTTGACCTTTAGAAAAAGCTCTTACTTATTGATTATTGTTTATACACACACAAATAATAACAAGAAGTCCTCTGAAGGTTACAACTCTGCAGAAAAAGTAAAATGGACACAAAGAAATAATAGTACCGAAAAAGGTGTCTATATACTTAAATGTTGTGCTTGTTGATGTTGGTGATTTTTCATCTAGTGTTTCATCGGTTGGTTGGCGAATATGGTGTCGGTTTAGTGTTTGCAATCTGGTTACAGACAAGGGTTATACATATATATATATTCATCCGACGACCAAATAAAAACATATTCAATAAAGCTCTGGAGATGGTCATCGATATTCCAAACACGAGAGGAAAAAAAAATCATGCACTGACATATTCGGCCGGGGCGATGATAATAGATCGGTTTAAAAAGTGCACTTGAACCGTGATAGACACATGAGACCATTTTCTACGTATTAGGCCTCTTTTACTTTCACCCTCTCGCACATATGTACACACTACACTTATGTACAGGCGCGCGCTATCCAACTTGCTCTATGCGTCCGTGTGGATTATGTTAAGTGGGTCGGACCATTATAATCAAATTTCGATCAACTGCTGGAAAACTTTTAACACTTTTCGTACACTCGGCCAGATGGGCCCTAAAACCCTTTTTAACTTTTCGTATTTAATGAACCCTCTTTCCTCCCCCCCCCCAGTCACTATCTATATCTGCTCGTTTTATCCGCGTCTCTTGCGCCTGATGTTTACACTTTCGAAAAGTCCAAAGACACGTGCCCGATGCTTTCACTGTCTGTTCGTCACAAACAGACCGATGCGATGCCAAAGGAAAACGTCCAGTTCCAACACAACCAACATGATAATATAATATAATAAATAAATTGAGTGCACGAGTCATTTGATTACTGCTGATTTGGCGGAGTTAGAGGATCTTGTGCATTTTTCAGTAGGCTGCTTGTGTATTAACAATTATCGGAATTACTTTATTTAATTATTTTGAAACTTTTTTTTAATTTTCGTAAAACGCCAATACACGCTGTGATTTTCTATCTTAAAGTAACGACATCCATTAAGCGAGGAACTATAATATAATATTTATTTAATTTTGTAAAAATAAATTGCAAATTAATTAGTACAATTAAATGAATTCCTAAAAAAAAAGAGTAAAATATTGTACTCTTGATCATATCACATCCTCTTTTTGGATACTCTAATAAGATATACTAGCTTTTGATATTATTGAAACAGGATGTTCAAAAATGTTTAGTTCTGTTCAAGGCTCATAATCCAATAGTTTATGTTCAATAATCATCAAAGCTGAGGTCATTAAATTTCAATCGAGTTCACTGTAATATTATGGTATATCGTTTTGCTGGAGTCATTCCAAAAAAGACAATGCTCGCATGACCATTGTAAATTATATTGGAGCACAGCGTTACTCGATAAAAAACCATATTCAATTATTGAATAAGAACGATTATAAAAAGGAGAACAATCAAACTGCGATCTGACAGACATTTTCAAAACTAAAAAATTGAATCTTATTTAGTTTCAGTTAGTTTTGATTTCGATTTTAAAAATGTTTTGACCGATTCCTATTCAACGACCAAGAAAGCGGTTTCGAGCCCTAAGTTTAGTAATACTTATCAAAATAATTCAAACCTAACAATAGGTACATAGTTTTAAATGTGATTATTACTGTTATTGTTTTAAGTGAACTTTAGACTATTCTTTATGCGCTGTGCAACGGAGACAATTAAAATTGAATATATTATATTTTCCATTATTATGTCTGCATTAAAGTTAATATACTTAAACTATTATATCTGTTTAAAACTACTATAAAAGAATGTAATAGAAATAATAATTATTCGAAAAACAGTTTTGAATAAATATTATATATTATAATTAATATCTTATAATATTTTAGTTATAGAAAAAGTGAAAATAACATTACAGTGTAATTCTCTCACATCGATATGGTCAAAGTTTGTTCAGAACTGTGTTTAATTATAGGTAAATATGTGTAACATGATTTTTTAAAGGAAAAAAGAGTTATTTTTATTTATATCAAACACTTAATTGTTATGGAGCTATAATACTTTTTTGTTTGATACAGATACAAGATAATATCAATATTTTGTTGACACACGCCAAGAAATTAAGAAACTGTTAACACTCGCCGGGTTAACCTATGAAGACCTTTTACAAGTAATCACAGTAACACATGCGATGTAACTAATTTAATTTTTATTAATATTGTTCTACTCGGGCCAGTATTAGTCGAATTCCTTTAAATATGTTTCACGTTTACCTAATATTGCAAAACATAAATAAATAATTGACCATATATATATATATATATTTTTTTTTTTAATAACCGTCATGATGCGCTGTTGTAATTAGAAAAATGTACATGTTTTATAATACAATATATTGTTATATTTTTCCTATCTCTCGCAGCCGAGTGTATCTCCATTAAACCCTCGTGTGGATGAACACGATCACGTTCGTCAATTGAAAACCGCGGGTAAAAAATATTTAAATAAGCCCAGGCGGTTCTCGTGACCGTATGTATACACCCAGTACCATCCACTGGACATGCAAGTCACGTATTCGACGCACTTTCGACGGCGGTGGCGCCTGTCTGCCGTTTTTTTAATTTTTTTTTTTTTTTTTAGTCGGAGATAAATTTCACCGACCAATATTGCAAATGCCAAACTCGGTTTCGAAATTCGCCGAAATTACTATTAACCTTGGCGGGAAAACTCGAGTTTGCCGAGTCTGTGTTATTTTTCTCCCTTCGGCCACGTTAATTACCCGCTTTTATTTACACGCTAAAGACGTTTGGATACAATAACTCCTTTTGTCGTTGTCGCCACTACACGACCGGCCGAACGGTAAATAATACACAGCCGCGGATCGCATTTCGCCTAACCGCTGTTCGTCCCTCTCGAACGCCGCTAATTAACAAGATTTATCTTCCCCGGGTAAGGAGAAACGTGACGGCAGCAAAGTTCTAATAATACGTTTGCTCGGTAGAATTCATCCTGACCCGCAACCTACCGCCGCCAAAATGAGTGGCAGCGAGCAAGTCCTTTTGATCATCAGAGAACAGGTACTACTCCTTGTTATGCACCCGTTCTTGGCCCCAGCTAAATAATTTACATCAAGGCTTATGCGGACCCTAAACTAAATTTCAAGACTATTAAAAAAACCAAGGTGTCAGGTTAAGGACAAACATCATGGCCTAAAACTGTCCCAGTCCGACAAAAAACATATTTGAATGCAACGTCCTTGTTTTTAAACCAGCATATTTTTTCCAAAAATTATATTTAACTAATACTATACAACCATAGTAGCGTATTTTGTAATTTATCTCCATCAGTGTGTTCAAATATTGAAACTACACAGTTTGGATTATTTTTTAAATTATATCTCTGAGTAAAATTTATTGAAAATTTTACAAAACGTCTAAGTCCATCACAAAAAAAGTTTTGATTAGATCGCCGAGGGCAAGTTTGTGGAAAACGTCTAAAGATATTTCAAAGTGATTCATGGCTCGTCTTGCGCTACAAAAACGCTTCCTCCTGTTCGGAAGGAATCCATTTGGCAGGTTTTGTCTGAACACATTCCACTGCACATTTTTCAGACTTGTTTTATGCTCGTTGTTTTACCAAACAAAATTAAACCTCAACTCGAGCGTATAATACAAATGTATAAAACACACGTACACCATTAGCATGTATTTTGGAAAACATTTTGTTTTGGATACAATTACAAGTAATATTTTAAAACTAAAACTGCTGTTTTACAAATAAAAATATCATTATCAGGTTTAAAAACGGTTTTAAAACGTTTTATACGTTAAACAATAAAGGAAAATATTATAATAATATGGTTGATATAAAATCTAATTTGAAAATGTTGAAAAGATAACCGAAGTAGTCCATTTTGTATAATATTTTATACTACCACTGTTTATTTATAATATTGCATTTAATCAAATAACTGTATTGACTGTATTGTACAGTAAACTAAGTTTATGAAGTTTTCAAAGTGCCGAAGACCTTTCAAGGATCTAAATTGTACGGAATTTTAATGTAGTTCGTCCTGTAAACTTTTATTTCAAATGTCTTCTTTTGTAAAACACAAAACGAGTACTAGCCGTTTTGTTCTTTGTAAACTAGTATTTGAAATGCTTAGAAGCGTAGAACGTTTGGCGATGACCTGTATTTGGGTATTGTGGGCAAACAAAGCGGTCCGAGTAGAGCTTTGTGGATTTCGAATAACGCAAAGGAAACGTGTTCTGTGGTTGGACTTAAATATTTGTTTTTTTGTATACTATCAATGAAGATGGTCCAATAAATGATATTATAATTTAACTGGAGTGCAACGAGAAACCAACCAATATCTCCAAAACTAGAACCGACGAAAACGTTACATTATTTAACGGGGTTTTTTTTTTTTTGTATATTTAGCGTTCAGCAATAACAGACCGGTTTTTCATTAGTCCTCATTAGGTGGTTTAAGGTAAAAATGTTTATTTTTTTTTTTTATACAATTTTGCACAGTGATTTAACGTTTTATTAAAACTCTTGCGCTGAACTCTCACTGTAAGTAATCACACGGTATTAAACAATAACTATTATGGCGGTTTCCTTTCTGACATTTCACGTTGAGTTGACTTGCGCGGAATAGAATAGAATACTATGTTCTCTTACCGCAAAATCATTTCTGTTCGGTTTTCCTTCTTACTCGTTATTTTTACTTTTCGAAAATAGCCGAACAGTTCGAATAGAAATTTCCCATTTGGTACACACTAGTAAGGTCCACCACTGTATAACACTGCTCGACGACAAATCGAAGCACGTTTAATGAACACCGGCCACGCAACACGCTCTCAAGTGGAAAATCCTCTATCGTTTTCTATTCTATTCTCTGCGTCCATCCCGCACAAGAACCGTCGCACAAACGTGTAATTAGCGTCTCCCCGGCTGAACTGATCGTCAAACGACATTCTTGAAAAAAAAAAAAATTGTGCGTTAGCATTGCACACCTACACGCTAGAGAATAGAATAATATTATCGTTCGATAATTACCGGGGAATATTCATGAGCTTGCAAAGGCCACGGTGACCGCCGAAAGGAGCCGGCGGGCCAGAGAAAACAATAAAACAAAGTGGCCGAGTCCGGTGAAATTAATTGTTATAGTCGATCAAAGCGACCGCGCCCAGCGCTTACAGGTACTACCGGATTCGTTTAGTTGCTGCTGTTCAGTATACAGTGTTTAATGGACGTCTATAAAGTCCTAATAGTTACTCTACTCCGAGGCTTTTGAGTGTGTTTGGCCTTTTAACCTCGGTGCCAACTTTGCTCGTTTTTGCTTGGAACGAGAGCTGCTGTAAACGTTTAACAGTCCATCTCGGTGCACACGCATATTCACTTTTGTAAACTAATGCGGATAAACAATGACTTGTCAATTGGGACGGTATCGGCTGTTGTTGATTGTTTTACTTATTATTATTATTGCTGCGAGGGTTCATCGACGGTATTCGCGTGTAATTCCACTAATAGGTGTACACCGTGTACGTTCACGACCGCAGTAATCTAAACGCACGGTTTAACGAGAATGCCGGCGATTTAGTGGATTTAGCTACGAACCAATGACCCCAAATAGGACAAATAGCAAATACAATACAAAACAATAGGTAATAATAATTTACGGTATTGGAAAAATCCAATTAAGCGAATTGCACAAATTGGCAGGCTCCCGAATTCGATTGGGCTGTGTTGCAACTACAATGCAACGGTTAATTATTAAAAGTCGATTAAACGACAAAAACCAACAAATATAAGCCCGCTCCGAGTACACGCCTGTAAGTATCCCTCGCGTGCACTACAATAATATGACAACAGGCAAAGAACATTTAAAAAATATCATCCCCGCACAGGCTTATGCCGACTGATTTGATCAACAGCGGTAATCGATCACATTTTATGTCGAATAAGTAAAATCAAGTATATCGGTGGTGTTAAAAAACTGAAATTCGTGTACATCAATCACACTAAAGTGCTTGTTCTTCTTCTTCTTTATCTTCGCCTTACACTCCCAACTACATGGTGCCGACCACGCTAGTCCTACACCTCCATAGAGCTCGGTCTTCTACATCTCGTTCAAACACCCGTCCATCCATCTTTTCTTTGGTCTTCCTCTTCTTCTTTTTCCATCTACATTCATCTTCAAAACTTCTCTCGCCGCCTCTGCCTAATCTCTTATCATAACATGACCGAACCATCTCAGCCTATTCTCTCTCATCCTCTCCACAATTGATGCAACCCCTAGACTCCCCCGTATGTATTCATTTCTTGTTCTATCTTCCCTAATCACTCCACTCGCCTGATAATATGTACTCATTAAATTATAATGAAATTATAAAAATGATATTTTATAATGGAAAAAAAAAGGCCTATGATAATGTTAATCCGGGTTCTGATTAATTGAAGTGTGCAAAATATAATCATTTAATTTGTTTAAAATAGCTTAAAATCAATCAAAATAAACAACCTGAGCCGTAAGGCGATCGGTCTACATAGCTGTTGACTAGGAAACCGGATTTCCTTAGTAACAATTTCGACAGCAGATCGAAAATGCCATGACCAACAGGTTAAATTTTGCATTTTTTCACACGTCTTTCAAGTAATAAACTTGAAAGACAAAATAATAACAAATATATGTTAGTCGAAACAACTTTTATTGACAGCTTTTCTACAATAATTACAAATTAAACCCGTTAGGTTAAGTAGGTAATAAGTAAGCACATTATGTGTAAAAGAAAAATAAGGCGTCAAATGACTCCTAGTAATTATTAGCCTCTTGTTCACACACTGACGTTCTCCAATGCCTTTCTCGGTTGTTGTGCGCACAATGCGAACGCGGTTCAAAAGCTTCCATAAAGCTTCGTCGTGTAGACAAAAAGGGACTAACACAGGAAACACCGTGTTATTAACAACATAGTTTATACTTAGGCGAGTATGCAAAACCAGCGTTGTGGGTAGAAAATAATAATATTTATTAATAAATATACGGCACCACCGTGTCCCTAGTATATTACACGAGCATGCAAATATTGTAATATAAAATCAACAGCCAAGCTTGTTGTGAGCGATGAGCTCAAGTAAATATTTCATAGTTGGGTATTTGGTAATGTTATGCCGTTTGCTACTTCCTATAAAATGTAGAACAATTTTTTCAATTTTTTTTTTTTTTATTAACGTTAAACGATTACAGGGCATTTATCATTAAAATAATTCGATGGTGATATATCAACAGCTAGTGATTTTGTTTATAAATATATATTTATTTGTATGATTGAAAGAATAGAACATACATCAACGATAATGAAAAAAAATAGCAAGTATTATAATTTAACAATATATCCACATATGCACTTATCAATTTATCAAGTTGACATAATATCATTAAAACAAATTCAATTATTTATCCAATAACTGACTTGCGAGTTGTGTTGTACCTAATAAAACTATATTTGTATTTAATTATAAAGTGTATACACGTCCAAAAAAGTAAACTTTGTTTACTCAATTACAATTTGTATAAATGCGAGTTCATTATAGCTGTTATAGAAATAGCCGATAAAAATAAATTGCTTTTTGATTTCTGTAAAACATGCACTCTCTATTTTGAATTTTCTTTGCTTCGGTATTTTCATAATAAATAGTAAGTGTATTCTAAATCCGAAAATCCGGATTTAAAACAAAAGGCTATTTAAGCCGCTTAATTTTTTTTTTATAAATATTAAATATTATTACAATATAAAACTGTGTACCCAAGTAAAATGTTTTGATGAAAATTTAAAAAAAAAAAAATACCGCTCTACTTTGACTTAAGTTGCTTTCGGATTGCGGATTTTCGGATTTCAACAAATCAGAAATCTAAAAGCAGTTTATCTTTTTGGTGTTGCGTTTTATTTTTACATTTTCATTGAAAATATTTTACTTAGGTACACTGTACATATATTTCATACTTATACAATTTTTAAGTGGCTTAAATAGCGTTTTTTGTTTATGTGAAAATCCAGATTTTCGGAGTGCCATCATTAAAACATGTCTAATGTCAATCACAAGTAAAACATATTAAAAAATAAATAACAAATTTCCCGCTCGTTTGCATAACAATAATGTAATTTTTTTGGATCATTGAAACGATAAATCGACTCGAGCACAACACAAGTATGTCAACGATTTTTGCTGTAACAAACCCCTGTAAAATTGATCGATGCACCCTCGCCTTACCGGGATTTCTAATTTCACGAACCGCTTGATTTACTTTAATAAAGGATCTACTTCGGGGCGGGTATTCCGTTGCAGAAAGACTGGGCTGTACTTGGGCGCCTGCGGGTCTACGGGCATCACGCCAATTCGCCAAGTATATGTTCTTCCAAAACGTGGTTTTTCATCAGTGTTCGATATTTTATGCTCTCGGTATATAGGCCTATGTACACTTACTTGATGGTAGTCGTTAAGACGCGGTTTTTCGCGTAAGTATAAAAAAAAAATCTAACAATAAAAACACCACCTTTACTTCCGCCGTGGAATATGCACAAATACATATTTTAATAACGATACAGGCCGGTGGAATTTGTACACAGTGTAAAATATTGCAACGGTAAAACACTTTTGAAACAATTCGGCCAAACGACAGAACAAAAAAAAAAATAATCCTTAATTAGCTAACAGAAAGTCAAACAATCTTACAGGTTGTGACAAATTGGAAAGATTACTACAATCTGTCAATCCGAATATTTTCCACAGTCGAGAAATAGTGGCATTAAAAATAAAGCACGAGCAACTGTTACAACATGTCTTGCAGTAATAGTTAAGTATAGTGATATTTAAGCATTGTAATTACAACTTGTATCATTCGGGCTCGGTTGACTTAAAATCGTCCAAAATGTATTCTAACAAATTTCAAATGTATACATATAAACAGTTCAAATAATTGGTCATTTTTGTATCAATCAATGTAATCAATACATTAGGTACATCCACTCACGATCAAATGACAATTTGATTCTTATTAAAGTATAAAACTGATATTATGTAAGTATTGAAAGCTAACATACCTGTTATGGAAAAAAAAAGCAGTGAATACGATTATCGCAATATGTTGATTTCACTTACCTGAAACAGAAAAAAAAACTTTATTAACGAAAAAATTATAATAACGATTAGACAAACAATAGTTAGTTTAAGTGTTTAAAGTAAATAAAATGGTTATTCATTACTACTAATGTAATATTACTATTTACTCAATGTATTTTTGTGTACAAACAAAATTTAGTCGGTTGAATTAGATTTTACACCAAATACAAACAATGCAAATGTTGGTATAACATGTATTATTAAATTTTAAAAAGTAGAGTGAAGAGATCACATAGTCTATGGTTACAAGTAAAATAAAATACTAAGAGTATATTATATTATAGTAGGTAGATAAGATACCAGTAACTAGTGGCATGTACCTACAAATGATTACTATTTGCTAAGAAGCGATTGAATTATTTCCAAGGAAAGCCGTCGAAGTAAACATACACTCAAGTGTATATTACAATGTGTATACATAACAGGTAAAAATAGTATTCTACGTAAACTCGAGTTTTTTAGTAGTTTATACAAGTTCTTATATTTGTTCATCCACAAGAAAAAGTATTATTTTCTTTCAAAACGCGTTGGATTCATATTCGTTCTTATTTTTAGAACTCATTTAAAGCTTGAAATAAAACAATAAAAAAAAAAGGAAAACTTTCTATTTTTTCGAGAAAAAAAAGTTAAGTTACTTTTCGGTCTAAATGACTATCATCCTGCAGAGGCTAATCAAAAGAATATTAAAAAAAAAAAAAAAATAGTTTCACAAAGTTAAAGCTTGTACAAAATGAAAACATAATAAATCTATATTATCCTGCGCTGAATTTTTCTTGATGAGAAGAACTGACGTTTCCACAAGAATTTTGTACCGGCCAAAAACTAGAAGAAATATAATTGAATAACGAAATTCCCACTACGAGTAATACACTATATTATAGTAAAAGAAAATAACGAAAATTATTTAAATATGAGACTTTACTGCCATCTACATACATTACTGAAATTTAAAAAATACATTTATGTACCAAACTTTTCCCATACAAAACAGTCTTCAAAACCTTCTGGTCCTTTTGGGATTGAAAATAAAAAAAAAACCAGACATAAAATTGTACCCCAATACGATGCTTTTCGATTTGTATAACTCTCGGAGCGTTTACTTTAACTAAATTTCACTTAAAAAGTTTTCTTTCATTTATTCAGACATGTCATGACATTGTTTTTACATCAAAAATATATTTCATTTTTTTAAAACGTCGCTTAAAGGTAAACGCTGTACATTGCCAACTATTTGCCTATACTTTTTTTCCATTAAAACATGTCGAGGGGGAAATTTTCCTTATCATTTCCCGCCTCGAGCCCTGCCTGAGTAGGTTTATCGGTTTTCCTATTTCCAGAAACGTTGTATAGTGCTTTCGACATTTTTACATTGCATTTTTGTGGAATACATTTTCGACGACGATTGTTTTGAATTTCATAAGGAAATCGCCTGCATATTCGTTACGGTTTATATACATATTATAATCGTTTATATACAAACCAAGGTTCGTTTTTGACGGGTAGACGGCGAAGATAATAATAATAAAATAAAATATAGATATATATATATATACACGTATTGCGCAAAAGCGACAGCCGGATGTGGATTATAATAAATAATAATAACCATTTTCTCTTGCTATTCCGGTCGGCGGCAAAAGTTTTCGGCCGAAAATATTATAATATACAAAGAGACGTTTATTGTATGCAACACCTCAAGCCACAGTTTTACGCCCAGTATCGTCCAATCCAGTGCGATTGGAATCTGCGATCGACGAGCCAGAAAATAACGTTTAACCGTCTTGTGTTTGCTTTGGCATGGTTAAGACTTAAGTATGATCTATCCGTCAACGATGCGCGTGTGAAACCCGGAATTCCGTATTCGAATATTATTAATGCGAGCATATCCCACACACACACACACACCAGAGTCACAAAAGGAAATGAGAAAACCGACAACTTTGAACATAAGTTATATACATTCGACCGCGTATTGTACCACCACAACAGTCGTGTACATACTATTTAACGTTCGAGTATAACACTACATTGTGTACACAGTAAAGCTTCACGTGTGTTCCCGGAGGATAATATTGTAGATTTCTACGAATCTGTATTATGATTCTGCGTAATACGGCTATATATTATTACTGATCTATGATCTCAACGCTCAAACAAGATTTTCAGTTTGAATAAATACTACTGCAATAAACAGGGCCTCGTCGCAGCGTGGACTGTGGCCAGCAGCCGAGCTAAATCCGGTTATGCCTGTATGGGAGTATGTATTAAGTACTCAACATTTTACCCAACTCTGTAGGTTTCCTAAAGTACACATAATTTTGAGACACGTTTTCTGATCCGGGGTTGGAACCCTCCCAGTCCGACTCGGATTCATTTTAAGTCCGCCTCGTCATCACATATATTATAAACGAGAAACGTGTATTAAAATAGAATATGTAATACGTGTATCTGAATATTGCTGAAGTCAATTTTTAAATATAACGTTTTCGTACAAATTGACTGTCCGACAAGCATCCGGTAAAACTTTACATTACCCGAATATTGACCGGTTGACAAAATGTGGTCAATACAACGACACCGTGTTGTGGTGTACCTACTCTGTCCGACCGTCCTAGCTCATACAGTATTCTGTCGGCGACCATATGTATATTACGGTACGCATTGTTGGGACGATCGATGTACGGTATGCCAAAAGTATGTACATCATAGCTTGTGTACAGAGTGATCACGATTCCGCGAAGACGCTAGTTTTTTCGAAAAATATTTACAATTTTCTAGATTTTTTTTTACACCGTACTTGGTTTAAACTGTGTCTATAGTCTAGACTGTGTACACGACTTATACTGTGTAGTGATTTGGACTGTACACGGTTTGCACTGTACTATTGTGTTCTTAATATCAGACTCGCATTGAGGCGTTTGTCAGTGAAACACATCACTTTCACAGTACGAAACAACCCTATTGAATCGCTATGCCAATTTCTCATTGCGCTGGTTTGTACTGTAATGGGTATTTGAACTGTTCTTGGAATTAAAAATTAATTTACACAAAAAAAATCTCGAGTATATTTTGCAGTGAATTACGGCCAGTTGTTTGTAAACGTTGTTTTCAATACGACCACAATACAAAAGGTGACAGCTTGTGGAAAAAGATAATACGGTGGATTAATGATTTGAAATAATGGGTTGTACGAACAAAAGCTGAAGACGGATCTTTCAGGAAATATGTCGATCAATCAATTATTATTAAAGCTGTAGGTAATGAAAAGTAAGCGACTTACTAAGTTAACCACGGGCATTTGCTATTAGAAATGTTGTAGTTTTTATTTTTAGCATAGCAGTGAAAATAAATTGGATTCACTTTCTTCTTTAATTTCAATAATTATTCATGTCAAATTTAACCTATTATTTTTGAATTCAATACTTTATCGTATACTTTTTAGTGGTGCATTGTACGCGTTGTTGTGTACGTTCAATATTAGGTCACATACATACAACAAATGTGCAAACTGTAACGTTTAATAATAAAAAAGAAAAACCGTGTACGTATAAACTATGTTTAATGTTTATAAAATTTGCATTTAAAGGGATAAAATGTAAGTCGCGTTAAAGAAAAACGTCTGAACGTACGACCTAGTTTCCATTTCGTATAAGAAAATAGCATAAACACACTCTTGCGCCTTTGGGCGGGAACGATCCTTCATTGTTATTGGCTGGTTTTTTTTTACAGCTCAAACAATACAATAATAACTTAAAAAATAAAACGTCAAAATACCAAAGATATAAATCAGTTGCAAAACGCGAATCTTCATACGTGATGGTAATTTAGTGATTATTATGATTTTGTATACATAAGGCTGGGCAATTTGTCAAAACCATATATTTGTATAAAGTACCTTGAATTGTTTTTATCTTATGTGATTTTTGTAAGATGTTCAGAAGAAAAAAAACCTCATTGCAATACAGTATGTTCATCGTTCATACTGTTTTTGAATATTATTGACATTAAGCTGTTTTGTAAAATTATAGCAGTGCTTAGTAGGGTAAATATGGAAAGCGCAACTAAACAATTTACCATATAAATAGTAATTTTTTTTTTAAATCTAATTAACGCTATATAACATATTAATCAGTTCAATATTATACCGTAGTATTAATAGTATATTATTGTAACACGGCGTCCGAGCGAGTGATATTACAAAAAAAGCAGAGTTCTATGGTAAAGTTGTAGTTGTGCTAAACCGCAACTTTACTGGTCGTTGATGGGTTTCGTTCTATTAAGCTCTGGTCGGTGTGCCAACATGGGGAAAAACTAAACGAATTCCATCGAAACAAATTGGATTGCAATAAACTGATTCCCAGAGGTCAAATTTTCAAGAATGTTACTACTTAAGCGTTTGGACTTAAACTTCTTTTATTAAACGTTGACACGTCCTTTCCGCATTGTTATATGCAAGACGTTACTTCGGAAAAAGCATCTGGATTCGATAGAACGAAACAAAACCAAAAAAAAAAAACACTTAAGCAATCGTTTTACATTTATAGAAAAATAGTTTTGGAACCGACAATAATTGTAATAATATCAGGTTAAACTGCTAGTAACAGTAACAATATTTGCGTGTCACGATGGAATACTGTTATATTTTTTTTTATAGGGTTTCCTTTTAACTTTTCTCCATGAAAAAAAAAACAGCAACATGGTTGAAAAAAAACTTTTTTTACATCACAAAATATTTGTCATTATTTAATTGCTCGATCAACATAATATGACACATACTCCTCTTACGGTATAGTTAAAAGTTAAAAAACTATATAGACCATATATAAAAAAAACATGTATTTGATTATAACTCTAAATCATTGAAATATAAATGTGATCCATCCATATAGCGAGAAGTACAATTGTTATTTTTTTTCCAGTCAGTTAAACCAATATAATTATAATTCAGTTTAAAAAAACCCTTCATTTATTATTTGCATCGTTATTAGATGAGACCATTTGACGTGTTGTACACTTTATACCAGATAAAGTTTCTATAGATATAGGTTAAATTTTAAATTAACCGAAAAAAAACAGACATTTTGTTTTTATGTTAATACATTTAATTTTTTTTTTTTTTTTGGCAATTAGTAGTAATTATTAAAACAAAAACATTTTAGCCGAAAATTGACAAAGCCAGTATAATAAACTGTTTCAGAGAAATGAGTTTATGAGTTTATGCGAAAGTATATTAGACAACTTTCGGAGAGCTTTTCCGAGTAGGAAAAAATAATCTTTAACAACAACTACTAAAGAGGCTTTTGTTTTTAATAGATATTTACACCTAAACGACGGCGATTCTGTTGAACAAGTCTTAAACAATTTGATGGATCCTCAATGTATCTGTTGTTCAAAGCTAATGATGTACCGAACAAGTTGTACAAAACT
The DNA here is from genome assembly GCF_023614345.1 of Adelges cooleyi. Taxonomy (NCBI): domain Eukaryota; kingdom Metazoa; phylum Arthropoda; class Insecta; order Hemiptera; family Adelgidae; genus Adelges; species Adelges cooleyi. The sequence goes on from NW_026095761.1 coordinate 18,493,201, forward strand.
GATATAATTTAGTAGAATATAAAAAAAAACCTACATAATGCAATAAATTATGGGATAATAATATTATGATACCGTTGTTTATTTTAAAAACTGAGCCGTTCTATCATCGCTTAAGTTAAACTTACGATTCGCATGAGCTCAGGTACTTGATACGCGTATCAAATATCAATGTTGGTCAATACTTATAGACAGACATCTGTAGTCTTCAGAATAATAAGTATAGCAGGGGTGAAGCTTGACACTTGGATTCGTCGATACGTGCAGTCTTTAACAATCGTAATACCATGTTGTGGTGTTCCGGTGTAACCGCACTGTGTTTGACCAAGCACAGCAGATGGACACAGCAGAGTCTTTCCATTTGCCTTATCCAAGACAATATCAATTCGACCCGGGGGACCGTGCGGGCAGAGTATGGCGGTGGAATATACACCTATAGCAGCACCAGATCCTGCGGTGTCCTCGGATGACGTCTGTTGCTAACCTAACCTCCCCCCATCCTTGTGCTTACTTTACGTGCCTCCGTTGGCCGCCAAAACCATTCTGCGGTAAACGGTTATTTACGGCCAAGAGGATAGCAGTCCGAAGAGCACCGAAGCAGAAGTTCATAAGAAAATAAAAAAAAAGCCGCGAGGCCACGACGGGCAAGATTATGGTTTATGAGGGCGACGGCACAGAGAAACAAATTCCTTAATATTCAACGTGGCAAATTCCTTGGGGGTGGCCCCGCCCGGTACGGTTATTAGCCAAAAGTGTCCGCCGGGCTATTATATATTATATTTCATTCTTGCTCGCTCTTGCTTTCGGCTAAGTCGATGGGATAAGGCGACGTTATTGTTATTATTTTGTTTTAAGAAATACTAGGTATAATAATAATTCGTCGGGGGAAAAAAAATATATAAAACAATTTATTACTGTCATTGCACTACTTTATTTGGGGGTTAAAAAAAAAAAAGATGCGCCGGCCATATTTTAAGGGTACATATTATAATGGATAATGTCGAGTGCAGAGGTGCACTACAATTTGCTCGGACGCTTTTGCAAAGTTATTTTATCAGCAGCCGAGACCTTAATCAAACGCTTTAGGGCCGACGTTCCGATATTTGACAATGTCCGTGTACGGTTAATGTACTTGTACTTGTTTAGCGATAACGTTAAAGCGGTCCCATTACGACAACGGCTCTTGGCCAACTCAATAAATATCACCGTGCAACACGATAGATCATAAAGCTTACAACTGCTCAGCTCTGGATCACACCTAAAATACAATAACTTACACGTGTCGAAATTAAAACGCCAAGAACGCGGATCAATTTTTTTAAATTATATGTAATATAGTTATTATGATTTTTTTTTTTATTTGGCGACGAACTCGTGTGTGGGTAAAAGCCAAAATGCTTAAGAAAATATGTGAACATTCCGAAGGGTTAAAATGAAATTTTGTTTTTTACCGGCTTTAAATTTCCCTGTAGACTATTATTTCAGCGTGCAATACAAAGCGCAGAAATGAATGTTTTTATAGTCGGGAAGTAATGATTTGACGGGCACGTGGAATAAAATCGAAATATTTGCTTGGAATACAGAATATGCATTTTAAGTTATTCATAAATAAATTACATTACAAAGGCCGCGTGCGGTTTTTGCGAGTTTCAACGCGCCATCGAACCTAATGTCGGTTTTCGAAAGGCTCCAACAGATAACAGATAACGGCGATAGAACATAGGGACGGTTACTCGTCATCCCTGCTGGTTTAACCCAGACAGACTGTTGACCGTTGGGGATTATTGTCAACGGTTAAGTGCGTTTTTTTCACCGCCCTTTCTCACTTTTGAGGCGGTCCGTCAGAAGTCAGTCGTTTGAGTTCTAACTAATTTCGCGAAACGCGGTCACGGTAACCACAGCTAACCCCGGGCAGGTTTTGAGCAGCTTGGAATTAATGATTTTCACCGTTTTAGCCACCGTGCAAGGCGGTGGGGCGCCAGCCAATTGATGTTTTATGACGCAGAAATTTAATTAAACACCGACCAGATTTCGACTCGCCCAAAACGGTCGCGCATATATTAATGTAAAATGTCGCACAGCCAAAACACAGACGGCTAACTGTGCTTAATGGTTCCTAAAATTTGTTGTCTCGACCAGCGTTTTGACAGTGCATATTTTACCTCATCGTGTGATGATCACCGTCGTTCGCTCGTTGTCGAGTATTATTTAGGTATAAAACCACGAGAATAGTACAATAGTTTACTGGAAACTCAGATATTACTAGATAACTAGGTCCTCAGAGTTAATAAAACTCTGGAAAATAATTAGCGATTTTATAATATTGCAAAATAACACGGACAAAAACGTAGTGTCTTATCTTTTACGAATCATCCGGTATGTATACATAAGATAATATTCATTATTTATTGTGTAGCTCGAAAAAATCGTTATAACAATACTATACATATACAGGCCAAAAGCTCTTTAAACTTTTATCTAATCAAAGTACTACTAAATCTTTTAAGTACGTTGTGTTTGTTTCTCAAATGTACTCAAATGTAGAGAAACTTTTTCGATTGTCCAATACGACAAAGTCTAGTCTTTAGGTATATTTTACTAAAGATATAGCATACCAAGAAAATGTATTGTTTAATAACAGATGTCTATCAGTTCTAACGAACCAAGCAAGTACAGTCTGCACTGGTCGTACTGGCGAATCTGAAAAAAAGGAAGCCTGTCTAGACGTGAGGCTAACGAGAGTACATTTGTTAGGAATTTTAAAGCAATTACAAGAGGTAACATTTCGACCGATGCGATCTGAGTGTATGCTATTTTGGCAATAAATCCATAAAGGTATCTTATTGTGTCATTACACAAAAAAAAAACAGTATTGACAAAATATTTAAAAAAAAAATCACGTTCAACTTTAAAGTGCAATGAAATATAATATAGTTAAAACTGACTAATATTATTTTACATACTGTGTCAATCGAATGGCGTGCTCACATATAAAAAAAAATCAGGACATTTCTGCCATTGTGACAAAATCGTGTCACTCTTAGAGGAAAACGTTTTTTGTTACAGCATTCTTCTGCAGATTACACTCTTTTGTTCAACTTTTCCTCTTTCACCTCTTTCTCAACCGGTGTATTGTATCAACTGCACAATTATTTTTACACCATAATGTCTTGACGGTATTTTTTATCGTGACTTGTCACTTTTACCTAAAAATCTGAGCAAAAAAAAAAAAAACGCCATCTATAATATTATTTACCATTAAAATTGTATTTTGCTTCTCAAATGGCAATCTCTTATTTAAATATGAACAACTATTTAACTGTGTAGAAAATCACAAATTACTTTACTTTAATTTCGACCATAGAATTGATATAATTCGTTGGTTTTTTTTCTTTAGTCGAATGAACAAGAAAAAGCTACTATAATATATTATAACGCTTAACAAGGAAGACCTATTTATTTTTATTTATTTTTTGATAAAAGTTTAAAAGTCGGTTAAATTGTAGCCGTGCGATTGTGTGGAAAATGCACTCCGTTGTTAACAAGTCAAGATACGTTTTTTTAAACATATTACAGAAACTAAAATAGTTTTAATTAGTTTTTTTGTTTACTGCAAAGATGTGACAACTGTTACAGTTAATAATTATAAATGATAATAACAACTGTAATATTATAGTAGGTACTTTAAAATAAAATATTACATAAAATTATAAATAAATAAAAATACATTACAGTTATAAAAACTAATACAGGCCATCCATAATTTATGAATAAATTCAAAACAATCCTCTTATTGGAAAATAATAATAATAGTAAACAAAACATTTTAATATTTACAAAATGTCTTCAATGAATTGTCTAACATTAAAAAAATAATGTCTAAATATATTATGTCTTGACTTTCAATACTTCAAAAAAGTTATTTACAAAATGTTGTTTCAGTACATATTGTAATGTAAACGAAAATAATTCTATAATATGTTGTTTTTTAAATTATTGTGATAACAACATGACAATAAAAATAATGTCAATAATATTTTAACAACATTTTTGAAAGTGTATTGACAACAATTTGAAAACATTTAAATGTTCATCCTTTTTGGGGAACTATATTAATTATTATTAGATATTCTAGAATAAACATTGAGAAAAAAAGATCATTTGTTTCATAACTGTGGACAATCTGTGTTGCTATAAGTAAATTGAGCAAAGAACTTGCAATGGAATTAATTTGTACGTAGTTAATTCTAAGAAAATTATCTTACAAAATGATAAGAACAGGATAATTGTAGAATGAACGCGGCTTACAATTAAAGCGCAGAAAAGTAATATTGCACTTTGAACACTACCAACGTTAATGTTAATAATTTTTTAATGAATTAATTAATTATGCAAACGAAAGATAATGGTTTAAATTAGATCTGGTAAAAGAACGCAAAATGAAAACCACTTCATTTTGCACAATGTTATGTCCGAATATTGTTGTACAAAATATAACTATGTTCGATGTAAGTATAAAAACGTCTGTTTTTTGAAACCTATAACTTTTTTTGGGAAATAATGTAAAATACCTCAAACACATACCGTTAACATTTCATTTATAATTGATGTTATGAAGTCAGGCTGTAAAAAAATCATGGAATAATTTTATGATTCATAATGAGACAATAATTACGTGGTTATTAAAAACAAATGACTTGTTAAAAATATTATATATTATTGCTATAAATTGAGTTTTATTACAATTTGTATTTATAATTAGTGCTATTAAAACGTCCATGTTAAATTAACTGTACAATACTTGTTTGAATATAACAAATTGTTTACGATTAGTGAAGTTGGAATAGTTCCACCAAGAACGTTGTAAACACAGTGATTAACTCAAGAAAAACATTGTTGTTGCAAAACGGAATGCTTATTTTATTAAACACACGAGAACTTTGGTTAATATAGATACTTTCAAATCGAAACTCAACAATCAATTATTCTGAGCCTAAATGTCTCTTGAGGTCTATGTTAAGTTTTGATCAAGTAATATGAGTGTTACCTTAGCCTTGGTCACTCTTTTGGTAATATTCATGTTATCACTGCCATATAGCTGTTCTAAGCAAACTTTTGTACACCAATCTTGTAGCGTGTACTTTTAATTAATGCCTGTCATGGCGTATATAAACAAAAAAATAAAAAATAAGTATAATATCACAACTTTTGAAATATTTAATCAATATGATATGATCTTACTATTGTTATTTATTATTTAACAAGTGTGTGTGTGTGTGTGTGTGTACTATGACCAAAAACTAATAGCCCATATATATACTTAACACGTGCCCTCGATACGATTAAATCACCAATAATGCAAATGTAATTTAAACGTTAAAGTTAATTTAAAACAATCTTATATTGTATACTTTTATTGAACTGTTTAATATAATTGTATTATAGTCATGTATAATATTGTTATTTTTATTAATCCTGTTATGTTCCGTTTCAGTGACTTGTTTCAATAACATTCACCTTGATAATTTCAAATGAGTCTTCACCTAAAACCATTATTTCAATTTCTTATAAATTACTTACTAAAATATTGTGAGATTTTTTTCATGATATTATGATACTGTTATGCGACGCATTCACATAAAGTACAAACAAAATAGGTTTACCACATGACTGAAGGATTGACGTTCAACGTCTTTTCTACCGATTATAATACTTGAACGTTAACTTCATGTAGATTTTGTGAGACTAAAAAAAAAAAAAATTATCGAAATATATATCCATCTTTGGTACGATGCTTGTCTATAACGCGCACCTACTCAACGCTTCTACGAGCCCTTTGTGGCTTCGTTAAAAGCTTCATTGTGTACGTTATACTCCAACCGAGCAGGTTATATAGACAGTGGATTCAAAGGAGTATCTTCGGTCGTTGTCATTTTACCATCGAATTTCAAACATGTATCTTACCGTTTACATTTTGCTTATATTATGTGTACTTTACCGACGGTATAGATGTATATGTTATTTAGCGTCATCGTTTTCCACAAAAAGCTCTGTTGGACGTTTATGGTTATTTCGTTTGTTATACTTATTATAAATTAGCTACAAAAGAGAAGTATGAACTTATTTTTCAAAATATATATTACATTATACACGTATTATGTGTTATAAAACAGTCATAAATCAAATCATATTATAGTTATAGTATATCAATTTAATTGAAAATATCAATGTTCCGATTTCGCTTTTTGCGGGTACACGTTATTGGATTTTAGAAATGTACCGAATATACTCATTTAATTTTTTTAAATAGATTAAAATCAATCAAAATAAACAACCTGAGCCGTAGGGCTATCGGTGTAAGCTGTTGACTAGGACTCTGATTTCCTTAGTAACAATTCTGACCACGAGATCGGATCCGCTATGACCAACAGGTTAATTTTTGCATTTTTTTTTAAAAATTTAATTTTTTTTTTTTTTTTTTAACAATAAACAATAAAACATTTTTTTTTAATTTTTTAAAAGCCAGCACAGTGTTGGCCGGGGCATAGTGGTGACGAAGCATATAGGATTTAGGGAGATCGAATGTCTTCAGGAAGTATGATATAGCTTAACTGAGTTTTCGTTGGGTAAGGAGGGGTAAAGGGGAGGTGATGCCTCTGGTTAGCTTCCAGATTAGGTTAGACATAGTAAAATGACTGACAAAAAGGAATTACTCGGATGATGTAGAAACAAATATCTCTCGTTACAAAAACAATGTGGTTTGGCCGTACTGCTACTGTACTCGAATGTCGGTGACATAAAACCCGACGCTTAACGGTTATAAAGAGATTACAGTGCACAAGCATTGATATTGATCCGTTCAAATTAGTATGCGTATCATGTTACCTTTGTACGTCGGTCCATGGATTTTCATAAATTCATAAAATATATTCTGTCATTATTTTTTTAAACGCGGCACTCTTTAATAATTGTAAAGCTTTAAGATTTCAGACTTTGGTTTAAAAAAAAAAAAAATTAAATATAGTAAGTTGTATTTTTAATCGTATCAGCTATAAACATATAAAAAATACCCAGTAAAGTCCATAGCGGTTAGTAACGCTTTTGGCTCAGAACAGGGGGGAGGGCTAGGCGTACCCAAAACCCGAAAACTTAAAGTCGGTGCCGCTTAAAAGGCTTTATTTTTTTTTTTTTTAATGGGAGATTGAGATTAGAAAGTAAGTTTAACCTTAAGATTTTTCGGTTAAAAAAAAAACAACATAATTAGGTTACTATTTGTGTAAATAACAAAATATTACGACTTAAAAACAAGGCCCGGTTTTTTATAATTATATATTTTAATAAAGAGTTGCTTTAGTAGTTTTTCAAATATTAACTTTTAGTTTCCCGTTATAACTGCGGTGTTTACATTTGTATGGAAAAAACGGTACCGCAGTACCGGTCATTAGTGGTTCTTTCCAACTCGGCTTAAAGGCGCGGTTTTCATTATCTCCCTAGTAACCTGGTCTTGGTCAATGAATACCGGAACCCTTACGGGTTTTGGATCGATGTACGAGTAACTATTGTCCGAGTAGTGAACGACGTTCCGACAGGGTGTCCCAAAAAGAATGCAGACATTTAGTGGCAATCATTACAAAACTTGACAGCTCCCTCTTTCACTCGAGCCCTGTTGAACCTATGTAAAAGGCGATTTATACGATACGTAAGACGGTGCACTTTGGGCTGTTGTGTAACCTAAATGTTCGGCGCTTGAGAAGTCGTTTTTCAGCCGTACATAACGACTATTAACTGCCTGACAAAACGGAGAAAAACAAAAGATCAAAGCGACTGCCGGGCCGGCACCGAGTTTGGTCGTGTACTTTGAACATGTTAATGCGATCAACAGAAATAATTTGCATCGTTTATGTATTGTTGTTTGGACAACGGATTTCCTTTTTGCCGAGTGTATACGGTTTTGCCGCGCGTTTCCGTCCGCCGCACAACCGCCGGCGCTGTCTTTTTAAGAGCCGTTTTCAAAAAAAAAAAAAAAAAAAACGTCTTACTCCGAAAACCCGTACTTACACACACACAAGAGCCGGGAACATTGTGCCGGCGGTTCACCGCCCGTTGTTATTATTATGGAAAACATCGCTGCACCCCCCCCCCCAAAACCCGCACGCGCGGATGAAGCAATAAAAAACTTCACGTCTTCTCGCGAGCAAATAAAGTCCCTCGTGCGCGTTGTACTTTTGGAATGTAAAAATTTGTATACGGATGCCGTGGTATACTGTATAGTGTACACACACACACACAATGTGTACACACACTGTACATACTGTTCCGGTACATTTAAACAACATAACAACCGGAATTCGCGAATTTTTCTTATTATTATTTTGGTTTTTTTTTCGCGCCCCAAGCGTGCCGTTGATCGAACCGCACCCCCCCACCCCCTTCCATTTGGCCGACCTTTTCCTTCTACTTTTGCCTGCTACTTCCCCTTTGCCCCGCGGTCGTGCTCGATCATCGCGGTAATATTTCACCGTATAGACGCGGTCCCAGGGAAATCCACAACAAACGTTAACGGCGATATATATTATTATGCCCCGCTAAATCATCGGCACGCCCGTTTCCCGTACGTCCATGTCCGTGTTGTATGTGTATAGGTTTAATAATATATTACACACACACACGGTGTAATAGGATTTCGGCAAGTATTAAATTAATATAATCGAAACCTTTTGTCCGGACTTGCTCGCACACATAGGCAAACACGGCTCGTGCCGCCGTCCAACGCCGTTTCAAAACGTTATCATTAGCAGCCCCCCCCCCCCACAACGTTATGCGTGCACCATTATCATATCCGAGTATAGTACACACACACACACACACACACACACACAGGATGGATTCAAATCTGATTTCGGTGTCTTAACACCGTGTCCAAAGATACATGTGAAATCAAGTCAACCCTCTCGAAAGTATTCTTCGGCTGTTTTTTGTTATTGTATCCGGAAACGAGCTTTGTGAACCGTGTGTTAATTTGCGGACGCATTTCCGTTACGCGGTTTTACGCTGACAGAGTTCGTATTTTATAAGACCGGCAATAATATTATTGAAAACCAACGAGGCGTTGAACCAAAACAATGGGCTTGTTATTTACCTTGCGAGCGGGTTGTGCAGTGCTGGGTCTCGAAGTTTAACGGTGACTTTTGCTACCGTTTTACGCGCTTTATTTCCAAATCATTCCCCTCCGACAGACGGGCTTTTCGATTTAGTGAAATGGAAATACAATTGGATAATTACACAATATTGCATAGAGTCGGCTACCGGTCAAACGGCGATTGAACGACAAGGGAATTCCTATGAACTACTATTCAGAAGGGGTTTAGCTGATTTTTTTTCCTCCTGGCAATCCCGGTTTGTACAGGGAGTTTTTATTGAGCGTTCTATCAACAGGTAAAACTACCGGTTTAAATTGGCGACTTACCACATTTTGCTTTATCGAACCAATTCACAAAGCCAGACAAGTTTTGTATTAGGTTTCATAACACTTGCGCTCATATTTTTTAATCATATAAATAATGTTTTATTTTATTAGTAAATTTTAAACTGTTTACCACTAATTTTATGATTTTTTAAATTTTATTTACAATATGCTGCTTGCTATTGAATTTTATACAATTACTGAAAAATTAACAGTCTGTCTATTGGTTTTTTTTTTTAAAGAGTCCAACTAAAGCACGGCCTATGTTGCCTATTATACCATGTTCACTGTTGAAGCTTTTTGGGTTTCTTTGCTTAGTGGAGTGATAGTTGTCCTACTACCGTTAGCTGTTGTCAAAGCTATCACTGATATTATCTTTTTTAATATATTATAAAGATAATTGCGGTTTACATTTGACTCTCACAGTGTTCCATGTTATTTTTTTGAAGGCATACATAGGCATAATACCAACAACTGTGCCCAGATTCACTGTACAGATATGGAAATACTCTTGGTAATTTTTTAACATGGTCGTTGAATATAATAATTGTGCTCGTTTGGAAACCGCCTTTTTACAGTTGCTAACAGCTTTTAAACGTTTTATATTTTACAGCCTCGTCGTTTCGTCGAATCTTTTGCTTTTCTCAAGAGCAGAGCTGTTATCTGTAGTCTATTATTCGTTATCTTGAATGTAAGTATGAGTACTTTCGTTTGTCGTATGAGACAAATACACAAATATAGATTTTTTTTTTAATTTTACCAGCGACTTTGGAAATTCGATTTCTGCTCCGTCGCGTTGACACAGACAGATTGAGCTCTTAACAACTTGTTCGGCATTACGCTGTCGACTGGAGAGAGAGAGAGAGAAAGTACTCTTTCGGTGTTTGTTTTTAATGGTCGTTACACAGAGCCCGTTGTTGCACTTGGCGCGGATTTACCATTGATTTTATAATAATATAATGTATTAGCGAAAATATGTAGAACTCAAATCTTGACTCACAAAGTGCACACACACACACGGGGATAGAAGAAAAATATGTAATTGTGTTGTGTATAGATAACGTATTATGTTCTCAAAACGGATGATGAAATCGTACGATAGGTTTGTGTACCTTGAATACAGTGTATACAATATACTTATAATATGATTGCCACAAGAGTGTACAATTAACCAATGTAGATCTGGATGTAACCGGGCAGGACCACTACTCTACTCGAGCTGTTCAATCGTGCGAGTCCAAACGACGGGGCCGCCGTCTAAGCCATTATACTTGGGACGTTCATAATTGCCACTGTAATGCGCATAATATAGCTATTACCTAAAATCACGATACACAATATACATACAGAGCTCGGTTGAATATTTAAATGAAATCGCTTACTTACTAACTTTTCGGGATTCTACTTGTCTGGAAAGTCACAATTTTGGAAAATTTATATTTTACCAAAACATCAGAAGCACAGCCAAGTCAGCATATTAAGACTGCAATAACGTGTAGTTTCGTTTGTTGGCTTTGATATTCTTCTGCTATTAGGCTTTTTATATAGGTCATTCAGTCTCAATACAACAGTGTTCCTTTCAATCTCAACATTTTCCGATGCTTCATTCACTATTAACGGGAATGGCAGATTTTTTTCCGACCCATACTGAACGTATCCATCGTTTCTGGGGCGTTCTTTGGGATTGCTCGCCCGCTCGGAGTGATTTATTTATCACCGGCAATAAAGCATTAGGGAATTAATAAAGATTAAACGTTAAAGTGAGACGCACGGCAGCACACTACGATTCGAATTTTCAGTAAAAAGGACTGGTACGCAATTAACAGAAACAAAAAAAAACAAACATCAGAATCAAAAAAATAGGGCCATCTAATTTATGCGTTGCGTCATATGGAAAAACACGTTGGGGACGTTGTCTGTGCGTCGGTCGGTTGCTGTGCAAATGTGATCAGGTCGCGTTCCCGGGTGTCATCAATTCTGGGGTTTTCTTGTGACACGGCCATTATATTTACACACCGGCATACGGTGTGCGCGAACCCTTTACCGGCGGTGAATATCGTCGATTGCGGTTGTACATATGCACGTTAAAAATTCCACGTGCTCGGGGCTGCGTGACTAGGTAAAAGACAAAAAGGTTATAGCCGAGCACGTGTGCTTGTAATATTGTTAAGATTGGTTTCGTCTTAGTCTAATGACGCGCACGATTACCAAAAGCCGCCACGGCTTTACGGGGTCATTACGCTTTGGGGGGGGGGGGGTGCAGCTGTTGGCAAGGTGGATTTCCAGTGTTTGCAAACGTGTGCTATAACGATTATATAACATGCAAGAGGTATGAGCACCGTTGTTGTACGACTTGCGCCTGCCACAGTGCAGGGGTATCGCACTTGAAGTAGGTCCAGTGTGTGAAAAATTAACGACATCTGTTTGTCATAAATTATTATGTAATTGAGGTCCGCAAAGTAAACAATTACATGTGTGTGTGTGTGTGTGTGTGCTCGGTGTAAATAATATCGAGGTAACGATGCTAACCAGGTTGTCCGTTGATAATAATATTATTATAATAACACACGGTTGCGGTTAGGCGCATTCGTTTCGTATTCACCAAAGTTATTATACGTTATATTTTAATGTTTGTGGTTCAAATAAAATTTTACTCGAGTACCGTTCTATACCTACGCTAATGTCGTTTTGAACTTGTCAAGCTGTGCTCTTTAACAATTATTTCCATTCACTAATTAATATAGTAATATTATGATGGTGGCACAGGTGTCAAAAGGATTTTTTATTAACATTTTACACTATATTCTAATATTTTGGCTTTTATACTAAAAGCCAAAGGGTCAATTTTTTTTTGGTGTAGACACCGTGTCTGGTTCATTATACACCTATATGGAATGATTACAAAAATAGACTCGTGCGCATAATATTATTTAGTTCTTATAATACATTATAGATCCTTCACTTTTGAGATAACTGTACAGAGCGCACAGTTAGGTTAGATTGATGTTAAGCTATGTGTACAAGTTTATAACAAAAAAGTATGATTTTGGCATATCAAGAAGATTGTAAGCAAAAATTTTACCACAAGTCATCAAAGAGTTTTTTTTATCGTATAGCTGTATGAAATAGTTGTCTGTACTTGTAACTGTCTCTACAATGTAAAAACGATCTAAGCTATTTTGATGTTAGTCCGTTATTACGCTGAAGGCGTCTTATTAAAATCTTACTACCGCGGACGCTATGAAATTGAGCAGCCATAAATTACAAGCTGTATAAAATACTATATATATATATATATTGTGTGTTGTATAGAAGAATTCTGTAGAACTGGACCGGATGAAAACTTGTAGTACGTCCGACAGTACTCAGAAAACGCTCCGGGAAATCGCAAATCTTATATTATACTATAATTACAATATGTACACAGCGTTATACGTTATTCCAGACCCGAGGGTAATCGAGGTTACCGAGAAACGCGACCTTTATCCTGGAAATCAGTCCATGGCCAACATAGCGCCGCCTTCAAAACGGTTGACACAGACCACAACTTTGGATTTTTTGCTCCCAAGTCCTAACCTAACCGTCCGGCTGTACGCGACATCGGCTGCAGCACGAATCCCCCACATCAATATAATATGTATGTATACTATATTGGCTAGGTATGCAAAAACCATATACCATACACCCACACCGTGTGTGAGTTTTAAAAGAATTGCTTTCGTTACAACGAACTCGGATTAAACCCTCAACGCTGAATAGTACTCCTTTGAATGTGCACAATACAACTTCAGACGGAATGCCGAGCAATGCTCTCAAAGTGTCCTGATGGGAAATGTTCCAGAGAGAAAAAAAATTGCTCTGGCCTTGTTTTACAGAAGTCACATCAAGTTAATAAATATATATTTTAGTTTTACAATTTTATGTATGATGTGTGTTTCAAAAATGTTATTTTCAAAAACGCTTTGTCTGATATCCTTGTACATTATGTTAGGCACCCAGAACAAGTTGGGTAAGCCTGTACAATAATAATTAATAACATTTGATGTCAATAGATATAATATAGTTTGTGTAACTATATTTCCGTTTATTTATTTTCATACTCGAGCGATAATAACGCTCCAAAGATGGTAACTGAAAAAGAAACGATTCCGAATTATTTCTCTCGAGAGTTAAACCCAGATATATTTGTATATATATATATATGGCTAGTAATGTATTGGGCTAAAGCTCTGCGGGATTGGAATCATTAGTTCCACAACGTTGACACATTATATCCTTATAATATACGAGATACAAAGGTCGATACTCTCCGGACAAATGCATACAGAGTAGAATTTAATAATAGTTGTACCTAATTTATTTATTATCGCGCTATTTTTTCCCCATTGCTTTTTATGTATATTATTTGTTGATATAAAAAAAAAATATAATATATATATACATATAATGTAAAAAATCACATCCAGTTTAATTATTTAGCTACTTTCCCGTTTTTTTCTTTTTATTTTCCTTAAAATTATTTTTATATTTTTAAGCAAATGCATTATTTGTGTTAACAATTTAAATAACAAAATACACCTACTCTCTCTTACTCTATTAAAATTTGAATAAAAAACGCTTTTACCGAAATCTATTAACATAAATTATTGCGGGGCTGGAAAATCATAATACTACACTATTGCATAATTTCTGTAAAAACATTATGTGTAATAACTTGTTTTTTGTTTAAAATTACTAATAAATTATTACCCGAAAGGCCGTTAAGTTATTTTGCAAAATACGAAAACAGCGTTTCAAAATGAAATCGCCAAGTATAATAATAATTATCATAATCAAAATCAAATAGCTGTTGGTGTACTGCAGTGTGGGGTAATGTTGCTAAACTTATTTTTCCTCGTTAACGCTGATATTATATTATAAAAATATGAACCTTTAGCGAAAATATATAATTTTTCTTTTTTTCTACGGACGGTGACGCCGAAAACCATCGTACCTAACCTTCTCGGACCGACAACGGACAATTGAAAAATAGATTTACATGTAATTCGCACACATAGATCTTGGCGGTAACGTTCGTCGGAAACTTAAATATCGCCTTGGACGCTGGTTTTACATTTAATACGAATTTGGCCGGCCGTTATCGGGGCACATTTGCGTTTTAATAGTTTTACGGTCACTCCGCTTCTCCCGCGGGAGCCGCCAAGACTGTTAAACCGAGTTTAACGGTCTTGGAGGCATTAAATCCAAGTTGTTTAGAAAGCTCGGCGAATAAATAACCCCCAAGCCCCCCCCCCCCCCGGTAACCCGGCAACGAAATGATAATATTATTGTGTTTGTTGTAAAACACAAAGTTCAGAGGTGTGGGGAACGTGTCGATAAATCTGCATTGGAAGGTGACGTCGATTTCGAGAAAAAAAAAACCGTATGGATTTATATAAATAAATGAAAAATATAGACTGACGTTTGACGTGTACGCGCGCGGGCGATAGAAGATAGTGTCATCATATAATATAATATAATATTCCACTGTGATTGACATATTTTGTTTATGAGAACGAGTGTGTTGACCAACACCCCAACCCCGTCTAATGATTTGTCCAAGTTTAACGTTTTCAACGTCTGCCGCGGACACGTTCCAAAAGTGTGTACATATATTATAAATTCCAAACAATACCAGTTATTTAATGTCGACAGAATTTTTTTCCCGTTTAATTAGGCCTTCCCACTGACAGTTTAAAGTGTTTTTCTTTCCCGTTATGTACACACACACACACTATTGATTTTGTGTCAATTCGCCGTACCCAGTACATTCTTACATAAATTTCAAAGTCTAATTTCCACTGCCTTTTCACTACGTGCGCATTCCGATTTCCGACAGCTGAATTATCGCATGATCCTTTTTTTTTTTTTTTCATTTTCATTACTATTTGTTTTTTTTTTTTTTTTTTATTCCAATATCAAAGAACACGACCCTATTGAATATAATCTTACCGGCGCGTCTGACTGCACGCCGTATTTATTTGTTTAATATTACCAGAGCAGACATAAAAAAAAAATCGAGAGTCTACCACATATCTATTATTATGTTTAGCAGCCCTAAACATGCGCCTTTCGTTGGCTGTGTCTTTTTAAATTCGGTTCGACCTTCTTTTATGACAGTCTAAATACACCGAACCATTGTGAAGACCACGTTTTTGACATTAATTGGACATATATATATATATATTTATTGATTCGTACAGTATGCACTGTATAGACAGAAAAGTTAGATAAATCTAGCTGTACTATGAAAAAATAGCCAACGCGCAATATAATAGAAAAAAAAAATTGAAATTTCCATTACAAATAGGTGGCGGGCAAGCTCAATTGTCAATATAATATACTAAATTATATTATTACTATAGTCTTCTTTCAAACAGTTCCAAATTTACATAATAAATTCAATCAGGAAATTCTGATGATAATATTATTTATGAAAAATGTCTAATCCATTTGTCGGTTGCACCATTATGTATTACCTGCCAATATATAGGTAATACATAATGGTTCATGGGTTTTTTTTTTTTAATATTTCAGAGGGTTTATAATATAATCTAGTTTATATATTATAAAGAAATTATTAATATCTAATGAATGCTTATAATGAATAAGAAACAAACTTGTATAAATCCATTTTTTAATTATTGTTGGGTTATTTTCAAGGATAATTATTTCAATATACATATACCTATCGTTAGTTTTTAGATCTGTCAACAAAATATGAAGTCGTCAAATTCAAGTAAGGCGTTTTAACGATTGTGTGTGATATAACCCATTTGCTATATCTATATCATTGAATTTACTTATACCGTATAGCGTACGTATTTAAGTTTAATTTTCTTCTCGAGTGAACTCGATGAGCTTCAACGCATAACAATAATTGAACTACATATATATACTATAATGCATGAGTGTTTCTACTTTTATAGTCGTTTAACTGTGATATATATTTAGTGTATGCAAATTTCCACTAAATTTAGTGCTATTCGCAAGCAAACGGTTCCCTAATAAAAAAAAAACCAGACCTGCTTGAGTTAAAAAAACACACATAAAATTAAAACCGCATCACACAAAGTCAACAAAGTACACTTTTATAAATTTACCCATTTTGGTTTCCAGGAAAGGCGATTTCTATTTCCGCATTATATAATAATATAATCAGATAAAATATGTACTTTTCTTCCGGTAAAAAAAAGATAACCTCTGTTCCGTAAAATACATATTTTTAATAATTTGAGAAATGTAGACTAAGCTGTACTTAAAAATATCCTTCTTATGTTTAACTTCGTCTTGAAGCTGAGACGACGGTATTTAATGTTTATACATAATTTTGTATTAACATATAAATAAGTAATTCCTTTACGGAACTCATAACAAAAAAACATTGACTTCCCTCGTGGTCTTCTAAAACATGTCTTTATACTAAATACACAGAATGTCGTACAAAAAAAGGCAAACCATGTTTGCACAAGCAGTAAAATCGTTTTATTCCTTTTAATATCAAGTATTATTTTTGGAACTCATTTGATGTATACCAATAGAATGAACTATGGTATTCGAAAAATTCCTTGAGCACTTCTTGGTCTATTCAGCTCATATTATACCGTAACATGGGGTTATTTTGCTCCAAATTTCAAAGAAGTTCTACCTGAATTTAGAAATACCGATACCTTTTTTTGGTTATTCTTAGATTTCTAAGAAACATATTTCCGAAAAAATAAAACTTTTTTTCAGTGAATGCTTACCCTGCACTTGAATTTTCTCGTCGATATAACAAAAAAACAACTTGCTTTAGACGATTTGTTTACTCTTATGCAGCAATGCACTTTATACACGCTGATCATAACTTATAAGAAGTTGCATACTGTTAAGCATATTTTATTGTAGTAAGATGAAAAATTGACGCTTACCTTGGGCGGGTGCGTAGATGTTGAGGTACAAGCAGTCCTCACTCTGGTTGCGCAGGTAAGGCAACAGCCGCTTGAGATAGACGAGTCGACCGACAGGCATGCGTTGAAGGGCGGCCGTCTCGTTGGACACGTCGGGCAAACGTTGCGGGCATACGGGCCCGAACGCGTCGGCCAACCGGACGCCGTCCCACGGTGTCGGCGTCCTGGTGGGACCGAACCGATTGGACCCGATCGGCGGCGTAGCGTAAGGGACGCCGAGGAACGTGTCGACGGACGGGGACCGGTCGTTGGCGTCGTTGCCGGTGCCCGCGCTCGAGGGCGTCCGCCTGGACATGGCTTCTACCGTGTGGACGACGCCCTGCAGCTTACCGTAGCGCGTGGTCACGACGCGCGTGAGCGTGGCCGCGGACGCTCCGCCGCCGTCGTCTCCGGTCACCGTCAAACATAGCGTGGCCACCAACACCGCGATCATTGGCCGGCCTGCCGCCGCGGCTGTGTACTGTCACGGGGTGTCGAGCGCGACGCCGTCCATTCACCGCACCGCCGTCGGACGGACGCCCGTTACCGGCGGTATCGTCGCAGGCACCCGCGATTCCGCCGCACCGGTTACGCGGCCACCGCGGCAATAGGTATCGGCCCGGACGCGGCTACACCGACATCGGCGCCGGCACATCGTTTTCACCGGACGATTCCGTTCACCCTCTTCCGGCCACGGGCTGCCACTCAGACCTGCAACACATGACACGCGGCAGACATTAGTTTGATTTGTAGAGTAATAATAATATACAGAGATGAACTAACACATTATTGCAGCAGAAGGGCTACTAACACCAGTATGACTGCACGAATGAAAAAAAGTCTTTACCTCTTATCTTAAAATATTATTGTTTTTCCAAGACATTGTTATCATCTTTTAACCGACTTTTGCCCTGCGGTTTGATTACACGGGGCACGTGTGCGCCGCCGTATAGTTTCATTAACACCCGTAAAAGGATTACGGTGCAAAAGTTTTAACGCCCTTTCTCCGCTTGCCGACATAACACTATTAAATCCCTTATGAATATATATATATATATATATACTATATATTGTATCCTTTTACACAGACGACCGGCGAAAAGACAACAGATATAGCGACGGTGACGGCAACGTCGTTTTAATATAAACACAAAAAGTTCATTCGTCGCGTACACACAGTCTTTCGTTGTACAACATAATCTTTGTATGTGGCGTTTGGTGGCACGGCGGGTAGGTGTAAAACCAACTTTTTCAACCGACTCGAATAATAACAATAATAGTAATTTTAATAAGACAACCCGGACGCGCGTCAGT
This sequence comes from Adelges cooleyi, assembly GCF_023614345.1. Classification (NCBI taxonomy): domain Eukaryota; kingdom Metazoa; phylum Arthropoda; class Insecta; order Hemiptera; family Adelgidae; genus Adelges; species Adelges cooleyi. The sequence continues at coordinate 18,511,942 of NW_026095761.1, forward strand.
CGAAAACTTTGGTATTAAACTATCGTCGACGTGCCTCTGCTAAACGACTAAAAACGGTACGTCGCGTTGCCGGACAGCTGATGTCTGTTGCCGGCGATTTTAACGATGAAAATAATGCTAATAAGAAGAAAAACACAATGGCCGAACAAACGAAAAGTAAAAGTGTTTACAATAATTGCCGCTATTTAACTGCCTGCGATTTTGATTGCGACTCTCGTAAGATTTACAGGAAGAGTAAAAAAAAAAAAAAAAACTTTTACTCGGAATCGATGGATCGCCGTGAAAATTAAGTACGAAAAAAGCCAACAACAATAACAAAATATTGTTCGTTCCTGTAAAATATAAAAGACTTTTTTTTTATTAACGTTGTTTTGCCGGTAAAAAATCAAAACGTTTACCGAGTTGCCCCGAAATAGTTTTATGTTATTATTGTATTAAATTTGATTTCGCCGAAAAATACATTGTTTGATTTTTAACGGTCACAAAAAAATATGTTAACAATTTGTATACAAAAACGCGATTATATAATTGTATTTTTTTTTATTTTTTGCAAAACCACCGTCGTGCCAATTAGACGTATACGAGTATTGAATTTTGCTCTTTGTTTGATGCAAAATCTGCTCAAGCTTATACTGCATGCGAGGTACTATGAAAAAAATGTTATTTTTTTATTTGGCTTTTTCAAAGAAATATTATTTGTTTTTATACCGTTCTCGTGAAGGAATTCAACGTTATTTCAAATTAAATATTATGGATAAAATCCTTATTTTTACGGTCGTTATAATATGTTACATGTTATAAACATGATTAAAAAAACATATACCGGTATTTTGTTTTTTTTTTTTTATCACTTTATACTGCAACAATATAATATTAATAACATATATTTGTGTTATGATGATAGTATAGTACACTTGCGCTGCGCTATGACCTTTTTTGGACTTGTGTACTTACTACTTGTTGCGGACCTATTCATTAGAATCTCTTACGACACCCTCGAAAGGGTTAGACCGATATTTGACACGGTACTGTTTCACCATTCATGTATCATACGTTTGAAATCATACCGTTGTTTTTTAATTAGAATTCTCTAACATTATGATTTATTCAGTTAAAACTATACTGTATATACCACTTTGTATTCACAGAGCTCAGCCTGTAAACTATAAATAAATATTTTTCCTGTTTGGTGTTTGGTGAATGGCGACAATACATTTTTTTTCATCCATAATAAACGGCATTTGATCACTGTGGCAATTGCCAAAACGGCGTCTCGGATAGGCAAATCAAGGGCATCTGTGTCAACGGGACAAAAATATAATAACAATACCAACCGCGTGTAAAACCCATCGCTGTTGGTAACTAAGAAAATTCAAAACTTGTTTTTTTTTCCTTTACCAATTCAAATAATTATATCGTTCAAAGAGAAAAAAAAAATAATATTTACATTACATCGACGTTGCTTTTTACATAAACCACCGGCGTCTGTCGCACATAATTCAATTATAACAACTACTCTGTAAAACAATAATAAGAATAAGAATAACAAAAAAAAAAAACCCAAAATAACAACCACGGCGATGTTAAAGATAATAACAAAAAAAAAAATAACCAAAATTATGCTGTGTAATTTTGCCTACTGAACAAAATCGATTCAGAGTGCACTATCCACTGTAATGTATTAATATGTTAATTACAATACAAGACAAACATCAATTCGGTTCGGTTAAGTCGAATTTACTGATTTTAAGTGTGTTTGTTTTGTTCATTTTTTTTTTTTTTTTTAATGTAAATATTAGCTGTAAAATTTTGGGCGGGCAATAATGATATCGTCCAATGTAAACGACGCGTATATTGTGTACTTATATTATGTATTATTTGATTATACATTTTTTATATTATTTCTTCTGCGGATTCAAATGTCCCACATACAAACCTACTCGGCGGCAATAAAAATTGATATACGACCGAGCACAATTCGGTACCGAGATATTGTTGTTCCCCCAGACATCGTGGCACTATACAGAAAAGCTGTCAAATCAGAATAACACATATCTACTGTTTGCACATATACATGTAAAAAAAAATTCAGCGCCCAAACTATTTCAAAGATTTGTCACACAATAAAACGATTTCGCGAGACATACACACTGAAGTGAAGTTTAGACAAACGCGTTTCAAAAATATTACTGTAAATACTCTGATAGCGATACCGTTGGGTAAACGTTTGGATTTCACATATTACGAAGCGCGGCCGATATGTTCCTTTTTCTTTTACTTTGTTTGTAATAGTTTTGATTTGAAGAAAAACATTCACAGCTCAAAAAAAAAAAAAAACGTTTGAAACAATATAGAAAACAACATCAAGACGTATTGTGCAACAGTCGCTTGGTAATAAGTTGTGCAATCGACTGTAATATGTATTTGTACTTTTAAAATTCAATATTCCGTTGAAAATATTATCGTCGAAACAACATACAAACAATACTAGTGTATGGTTTAAGTAATATAATATTGCTATCAATGTGAGTGATAGGAAAATTGTGATCTAGTAAATTAAAATTGACGGTATCATTAACTGTTGCCACAGTTAGAATTTGACGAATAATTTTGTTAAGCAACTAGACGAGAAGAAAACAAACGGAAATTTTCAGTATTTTTTTTATTTTTATTATTATTATTACTATCTCGAGGTCCGAGAAAAACCATTACAAGAAATTGATACTCCTAACGTTTGGGATTATACGCTTAAAGCGAACTCTTTATAATAAACAACATTCCGAGCAAAACGCAATCCCATTTACTGCGCAACTTTAATTTCGTTTAAGTAAATTTAATTTCTCCTATTTTTAATCTGTTCGCCGTCAGTGTGTTTTTTTTTTACCCGTTTATTATAAGCTGACATTTTATATATATATACATATATATTTTTAACGCAAATGCTGATGACAACCGTTTAAAAAATATCAACTTTATCTTTTCAACACGATGATCACATTACGGTCGGTTAAAGTATTTTTTAATTTTTTTTCAAATCTCGTTGACTTTGATATTCACTCGCTCCGCATGCGGTTTGCAACAAAAACAATGACAAAAAATGAGCTAACAAACGCGAACAAAACATCATGACGTGCAGTAACGGGGACAGGATTAATTTTTTAACAACTAAAAAAACATATTATTATCTATCGTGTAGGTACATCTCGGAAGTGGCTGTTGTTGTGTAATATCTGTGTATAATAATTATCGAGTACCGTTCGAACGGCCTATAATTGAATAATAGATGAGAACAATAGTGTTCTGTTTGAAAGTTATAATGCGTTTCGGGATTAGCTGTAAGTGTAACACCTGGGCAACGCGGTTTAGTCCGAATTACAATTAGACGGTTGGTCTATCAATAATAATAACTGTAGACGAAATCAACATAATCTCTCTAATGGTCGCATTTGCAAGTTGGGTTTAAAACTATATCAGGTAAGTGATAAACGTCCGGCGTTTGAGTTTATTCCAAAACCGAAGTCTGATTTGCATTAGGTACTATTTTGAACCGCGGCCAAAGGATCCACCGGCTAGAGTAATCGACTCTATAGATGGTATGCATTCAATGCGTATGACACGGACATGGTACATTATTGTGTCCTAAACTAAAATGGACATTTCGACATACAGTGTGCGAAAATGTGTTAGATAAAATCAAATCATGTGCTTCGGACCGTGTCGTGACACGGTAAAAAGCAAATCACCCGGCAACACATTGGTACGCCGAATTAATAATATAATTTATGATAATATTAATTGACACTTTACACGGCTTCATAGTCACAGGACGTTACGACGGACATGATAACACTATTTCCCGTTGGAATGGTGGAAAAAAATCCTAGTTTAAGTCATAATATAAATATAAAACATAATAATAACGCGAGCCATCAAAGGAAACAAAAATAATTTTCGATCCAACGGATGTCTTGTCACATTACAACCGGATAAATTACATAGAATTTAGAAACCACTATACCGTGCACGGATTAGGCCACTCAGACATATTACTATTGATGATATATTTTTTTTTTACCCTTGCTCATCGATCACTAGACCTGAACACTATCCCGGTATTATTAACGCAAATCGTTGAAAATTATTCCACAACTACATGTTTAACGGCTTTAAAGCTCAAGGCTCTTTTTTCCCTTTCTCCTTAACCACATCAGGATATCCATTTATTTTTAATTTAGCGCTACACTTTTTTTTTTGTGTCGGATTTTATTTTTATATCCCTCAATATAATACACAAGGAGACCATAAAATACACAATATATATATATATATATATATATATATATCCAAATAAAATACACACTTTAGACAGTCGTTATTGTCGTTGTATAATAAAATATTCTATAATGTAAATTTAAAAGCATTGACTTTAGGGTGAATTAACAAAATTATTATATTGTTATGCAATGAAATATGGGTTTTATGGTTTTATTCACCATGCTACAAGGCCGTTGTGAATAAATAGCATACACAAGAATATCGTTCAGCCTTAGACATATAATAATTATTTTAAACTTTTATTCAGCTTCACTAAATTATCTTAGCATCAAGTCTTTAAATCAACGTTTGGCCCACTTCCTGACCAAAAAATCGTTCAATGGCAATACGATAATCATTCTTTAGTTTTACAAAATCAGTTGTATTTTTTTTCTTAGAAGGAATTGAAACTTTTTGTCTTTATTTCACTCGTTTTAGGCAATGGAAGATGAAATACTAACAGCTGGAATATCTGTTTGCTTTACAAATTTGAAAACTTACAATATTGTAACGCCATTTGGACAGTTAGTTATGTTTGATATTATTGAGCTCCAAAGTCTCAAATCTCAAAAACACATCTACAGAGCAGAGGTTTTGCGGATTAAAAATGTTGTCTTTGAAATTTTACTTGGTAAAGAAAGCGCTTTCACGTTTACTGACATATGCATATAATTATACGTACTGTGCTCGCTTGTACTAATACTGTGGCTGTTCTATTTTCTTCTTTTTAGTGCATTCATTATAAAAGCCTGTTAAATAAATTGAAAAATATAACATTGTTTGTAGATAATTTTTTTTAAGTATGTGTACATTTTAAATGAACAATGAAACATGTTGACGCGAAGAGACAGCTCATCGATCAATCCGAAAAATAAAGAAACTAATAAACCGGTCATTAACACGCTGCCCTTTGTGTAATTATAAATGATCCTCTTTTTAACCCTTTTTTTTGTTTTACAGTCTTCGGCGCATCGTTAAAAAGAAAATCTTAGCCGACACGTATTTTTTTTTTTTAAATGTATTATTCTTTCTGCTTGGTTTATACCGTGTGGATAACACATAATATATAAATGTCACAATGGCCGCGGCGGATGTATCTGGAATAGGCATTGCGCGGCTAATCTTGGATCGACCATATCTTGTTTCAACCTCTGTGTCAAGACAGTCAATATAATACGGAAAATATATTAAAAATAACTCCAATAAAACCGATCGTGTTTCGCCCAATGTCCTTGGGGCGTATATACTGTAGGCGTTTGCAGTGAAGTCCTTTAAGAGTGTACATTGTCGATGTCGGTCTTTGTGTGCGGCTAGCAAACAATATGACGTCATTGAATTCTGTTTGCTATTTTATGCGAAACCGCATTTTATACGGCAATTACATCACGCTAGCGTGTTGTTTTACAGTTTGATTGTCGCGTTAACTTTATAAACTGTTAGCCGAAGTACAATAACCGCAATAACGTTGTACAATGCTACGATATTCTAAAAAATGATTTCTGAAATATTAAAGACTAATGTGCTAAATTATTGTTTGTACGTGGCAATGAATTTTATTATTGGAATCAAAAGTATATTGGATGGTTAATTATATTATTATCGGTACTCGTTATGTAATATATCTGTAACGACTGTGAATAAGTGTATATTAAGTAGATTTCAGTATCAAAAGGTTAGACACGTGGCGAGCAAATACCTTCGATGACACCCACCACATCAATCGCAAAATTAATGCTTCAATATTAACGAACCCCAGTCTGAAATCGAATTTGTCTAGTTTCATTGCGGGTCTATTTTAATACATGTATTATAAAGCCTTCTATGTGTATTATGCAATATCCATAAATCTGTATTGAATGCTGTGCGATTTATCGCAGACGTGAAATTCGGGTTGAACGTACTTCTCTTATCTTAATTAGATTTCGGTCAATGATACTTTACACGCAGCATTTAATAGCCTCTCGTTTAGAAGCTATAAAAAGTTTGTTTCATAGTTCCTTCGAGTCGATGATTTAAGCGTTATTATTATGTAAGTTATTGTTAAAATGTATATGAAAAAGAAACATATAACCCATGATTTTAGTTGATATATATTGAAATTTGAATTACAACCAATGGAATGCCACTATTGTGAATATCCCGGTTGGGTCGAATCTCGGTGTAAAATAATTTACATAGAAATACATAGATAGGAAAAACTATATCCAGCGTGTATTTTCTTAATAAATAAAAAGTAATCAAAAAAGTTTTTGCCGCCGTGCCGTAACACAATGTTATAATAATAATTTCAAAACTTGCGTTAAAGAATGCGGATATGGGATTGGCTATGCTCAACAACATATTATTTACGAAAGCTTAGCACGTCCTCGAAGTCTATACGAACTTATATTTTCATCCTTTGGTATACCGTATTATACTTTCCCTTTGGCATTATTCGTTTTGATTTTTAACACTGTTGCAGTTTAAGAGTTCTTCTAATATGCGTATCTTGTACATTGTGCACCGACGGATGTATGTGTTTCGGTGAGGTGAGGTTAAAAAAAAAAAACACAATCGACGAGAACAGCTGCTGTTGTGTACAATAAATTAACGTCGGCTGTCATCGGCTGGGTTTTGTGCGTTTGGCTCCAAGCCCCCCCCCCCATTTGCCCCCCAACGAGGAAGATGATTTAGCGCGATACATCCGAGAAGAAAATGTGATTTCCCATTAAAACGGATGTAACGGCACAGTGGTGATAAAGGTGTGTAAGCTGTCAACGAAAACATTGTGTACGGCCGATTAGACTGCCAAAACACATTGTGCTCACTGCAAAACCAAGACACAATGTACCAGACACGCCGTCACTGTCATTTTTTATTTATAGATAGCGATTAGAAAAATGTCATTTACACAATCTATATAAGTTGATGTATTAATGTTTCAGCTCGAATCGGAATCCTATACAGATTTTAACGCGAGTAATAATACTATTGTATGTATATGTTATTTGTGAATTTACCCAGAAAATTGCGGGTTAAGCTTTCCTAGCGCCATGTGTCCTATTAATACATTATAATCATATACCAATGTATACATTTAAACCGTACCCCCTTCGAGAGTGTCAATGATGAACATATTTTGCATTACTCGAGAGGCGTACACTTTTTTTTCCATTGCAAGAAAGTTCATTATACGTCTGGCACATGTTAATAATAATTATCGACCATTGTTCGGTGGCCGTCGGGTGCGCAATGAGAATACTTCATTTGGCAGAGAAAGAGAATCAAGTATATATTACTATTATATTATGTATATACAACGGTATGAGTCGTTCAACGAGTTTCATCTTGAAACCTGTGTACGGGCTGTTAGGGCATTTTTTTTTTTTTTATGTCGTTTGTCCTTTCCCTTCAGCAAATGAAAACGAAAGAAAGAAAAAAACCATCACCCAACCGTACGAGCATTCACTCATGACCTGAAGTCTTTTTATTGTAAAATGCCGGCGCCGCTGTTAATAAATGTGGACACTCGACAATAATGAACGCTAGTGTGTGTATAGTGAGAGACAAGAGAGGGGGATACGCGATAAGGGTCACCGCGGTATACATGGCAGAGCAAGACATATGTGTGTATATAACAGTTGGCGAAAAAATCTCCTCGCATCCTTTTGGTTGCAACACTGTAAGTCATAAAATTTATGAAGCATATAATGTTGCCAGAAAACTAAAATTGACATTTACTGGGTTCCCGGGTTGAACCCATACGATGACCCTGAAAGACATAATTATTTTTAAACTTTGCAACCCCTACGACGTAAATAGTGTTGAGCGTCTTCTGAATTTTTTAAAACGGCCGCCAAACACTGATTGTATAATTTGTATTCATTTTTGCACACACCTGTTTTGTGCACATTTATTTTGTTAATTAATGGACGTTACACATCAACGAATATATTTTAGCAAATAGGTACATTATAAATAAAGTATTATCGTAATTACAGTGTTTACATTAAATTGTATGTAAGCGCGGTATTGCAAGTAAGGTTGTTCGATTAATTTATTACAAATCAATGATACGACTTAAACTCGCCCGAGAGCAGCAAATGAAAACAGAATTGGTAAAAGTACTTACTGAACAAACTTGCACGCTGTATTTCTCTTTCTTTGTCCTTCTTAAGGGCCAAAGGTCCAGGCATAAAACATAAACCTCTTCCCGATTCGTGCCCGAGCAAAGCAAAAAATCACAGGACTGTAAATGACCTTATTTTGCCGGAGCGCAAAAAAAAAATACAACCGAACACCCACTCTTCTGTCTTTTCTTCCAAACCGTATTAACACAGAGCTAACGACCACCAATAACGCGTTTGCCCAACAGACCGCGTGACATAGGTTTTACGACCGACCTCGGACTTTATTTTTTTTTTTCTCCCCAAATAAATAGTAGACGCGAAAACGTATTATTTTCTTTTCCGTTTTGGCTGGGGAAAAGGAGAAGGAGAAGAAACCGGTAAAAAATATGTAAATAATACTAAAAAAATATTTAAAAAAAAAAAAAATTAACAAACGGCTAATAGTAACAATAATAATGATGATAATAGGCGGTTTGAAAATGAATTTCTTTCCCTCGTTGTCGCCACCCCGCCGAGCGGAGAACTTTTCTTCTCCACGGAGCGTATACTACCGATATTAAGATAACGCGGGCAACAACAATGGCCGAACCGGGGGGGGGGGGTGCGGTGGCGGAAATGGGAGGGTAGAGAAGGTCCTAATAAATTATATCCCTTTTCTCGTGCACCCCCCCCCCCCCCACCTCGCCAGGGCGGGGCATCCTGCGGGAGCCGTGAAGAAACGTTGCTAAACCCGCTTAATGGACGCTCACTTTACCGATGCGATGACACGCAAAAACAAAGCGATAATTCTTCGCAGTTGCTAAAAAGAATGCCGGTCAAACTTCAATTAATACGTCCGGCAAAAGGCCCAAGTACAGTAGGATGAAAAGATTCCTTTCATTGCGGTTTTGGTTTTAAAAACCCCCGAGTGAAACGCCAAAGTATACAACCATTACCGGCGGTAAGCGAGCGAAAATACGCTTTAGTATTTTTCTGAAAATATTTTTACTCGTATTTTTTGTGGTGTTACACCACGCGTTTTCTTTGTACGCGTAAAAACTCGTGTTCGCCTTAAAAGCCGTATCGATATTACTGGAAAACATAACACCGGAATGGGACTTCTTTATTTTTACAAAATACATTTTCCCGGTATTGCTTGTATAAGTTCTTACGTCACGTGTTCCGTCGCTCGAATCGTTTTTATTTTTGGCGAAAAAAATAAACTCCGTAGTGATTATATTTTGAATGATTACAAAATTGTGACTACCAAACCCATAATATTCTTCTCGGTTAATAGTAATAACCGTAAGACCAATTTAGAGTTCTTTAAATTCAAATTAATGTTCATTAAATCAAAACTATTTACTTATTATTTTACCATTGATCAATGATCATATTTTGTGTACATCATTTATTTTGCCAGAATAGACATACTTGCTTTCTGTTCTCCAATACAGAGATAAAATTGACATGTTTTGTGTTTACAACACCTAACATATTATAATATTTCCAAGGACTTTGTTAAAGTCAATGTACTACTTTAGTGGTTGTTTTGCGGCATCATCAGAAAACAATTATGTCCGACGAGTGGACGCTACCATACTTGTTTGGAGTCCTTGAGTTATTATAACAGTAACACAGTTGGTCACATACATGTTTTTTAGTAAAACAAACCATTAGTTTAACTAAAGCTTCGATAATAATTTTATAAAATATCATTTCTATATTATCAATTAAACTGATAATGAAAATTATGAAATACAGGTATTTTATAAAATCAGGCAATCTATAATATTGTCGGATAGTAATTTTTAACTACAGAATCCAGACTGTTTTTTTTTTATAAGATATTCTCTGTATAAAATATATCTCCTTAGTGTGTGTGTGTGTGTGTGTAAGATAGGAATTTTTTAATTTTTTTATTATTAAAACCTACGAATATGATATAATTTGAAAACAAAACGAGAATAGATTGCAGAGGTACACAAGTGATATCTTCGAGAAGGCAATTAAAACAGCTACCTAATATTGCAATTGCGGTTCTCGCGGCGGTTTTCTTATATCTAATTAAGCAAAACGTTTATACTTGTAGTAAAAACATGGCGAGGGCACACGTGCACTATAGGTTCTTGTCAGACTACATATAATAGGCCCAGCCCTGCCACCGTACTCCTCGTACACACATGGCGACAAGTGTGAAAAATTATATTTTGCTCAGAGGCCGACATTTGCCACGACCGAACGAAATTGTATTGCTTTAGTTGCGGTTCTACGAAAAACGTTTCCACAAGCCTAACCAGCGAATGTCGCACTAATTTTCGCGACCTAAACTCAAGTGTGTACTCTAGTTTTTAATTAAAATATTGAACTATCAAAAACAATATATGTATATAAAGAATAAAAATGACCACTCAAGTTGTCAATGTAAACCCGCAAATTGCGTTTAAACGCCCTAAGAAATGCATTCTTTAATTATTCGATAACAATTTATAATAATTATTGATAAACGGCGAGGTTCAGCGCTATGGCAGACGAGCTTAGCCATACGGATGACTTGGCCTTTTCTGCTCAAACCCCGAACAAATTTTCCCTAACCCGCTTGTAAATATCAAGTGAATAATTTAATTTCTTAACGTTTAAAACATTAAAACTGGCAACAGAAACGATAACAAACACCGCTATCAGGATACTTGAATTCCTGGCAGTACGAAGATTTCAAGTGCCAATAATACTTTGCTACAAGTATCGTTTGATATTGATGCACGTATCAATAAAACAAGTTGATACCTTTTTTTTTTAATTGACTGTCATATAACCAACAAATTTACAGTTACAATTTTTAGAACACTTCAACAGTGTCGATCAATATTGACACTTGAACGTGACGTATCAATACCAATTGATGAGTTTAAACAAAATAGTAATGCATTTTTGGTGGGCATATGATATATATTTGGCCGAAGCTCGTCCATAAACACATTTTGCGAATTTTCCATGCATTAAACCGCGTGTATGCGTATTCGTACATTGCACCGAACGCGGTTCGCTAACCACGAGTAGAGAAAATTAATTGAATCTTTTGGGAGGGTTATCGATCGGCGATTCATTCTGTATACATTTTATTACTGTCGCCCGCGATTGGGATGTGGTCGCGGCACGTTTGGCCGGAACAACCGAACCGCGGGAGCCAGGCGCCACCGGTGGCGGGCACGGGCCGGAAGAAATAAAGAGATATCGATTGTCAGCCGAGAAAACATTGTTAGCGCGACAACCGTATTATGTTAACGGTCGGTATAATAATATTATAACGAATTCAAAAAAAAAAAAATTATTCCACTTTGGGCGCGTTTATCACGTTCGGGACCGATAAAAAGCGAAACGCTCTGAAAGTGACCTGTGTACAGAGTTTTGGTCAAACTGAAGACTACGAAATGTACAGCTCGATTATTTCTGAGCGTCTCTCTCTCTCTCTCTCTCTCTCTGTGTGTACTTTAACAGTTTGTACTGTTAGTAGTTTTTGACAGCGACCGTCGGCATAAGTACAATTATTATTACTCTAATCTACTTAGATGGCCAACGTCAAAGGAATGGTTGCCAATACTTAGGTACGACGACGAAGACTCCTCTGTGCGATGATATTATGCAAAATGGTCGAAACGACTAATGCGATGCAGCGTTAACGACCGTTTCTAGTTAAAGGTGGATACTATATATATATATATATTATAATATTGCTGGAAACATCATTATCGTTGTAGCCAGCAGCAATACAAGGTCCGTTAATCACGCGATCCCGGTGGAGACGTCGATAGAGATCTATGGAAATTAAGTGTCGGATTCGTCGTGACGAGTTCATATTATCATTATTATTAAGCGTCGGTATAGACTACACAGCCAAACCGACATCAAAACATGGAATCGTGTTGCAAACGATCAAACAATAGCTGGTATATTGTAAAGTTATAACACAATGCAAATGATTAGGTTAGTGTTATGATCATCATATTATCGGGAAATCGGTTATTTTATATGTATAGGTTTTTTGAAGTCGTTATCATGGTTTAGATGTAGGTAAGCGTTTTCAAAATTAAAACGACTTTTCATAAACACCAATAGGTTGAGATTGAGAACCAAATGCTGTATGGAATAATAGGTAGTAAGTAATTTGGTTTAACACTATCAAATTACAATTTTTCATACTGTTGGCTGGCCAGACATATGATTTGTTTTATTAATCAAACAAAACAGCCTTATAACAAAACCAAAACCAATATTTTTTTTTTTATATACAATGGTTTAAACAAAATTATACTTCGTTCATACTGTTAGTTAAGTACTATAGAATAATTTATTACATGAAAACAAAGCGTAAGAGGAAACGAGCGAAGAAACCGAAAATGCCATAAATTATCACTTCCGAAATGAAGTATACTAAGTAAAACAACTACTTTCAAACTTTAGTAGAGGTGCTTAGAATATTTAAGTTCGTCAGTTTTCACAACTTCGGGCAATAAAAAGTTTGACAACTAATAAAAAATATCATAGCTTATACATTATTTTTTTATCAAACTTCCATTTGGTTTATTTTGACTTTGTGTACATTTTTTTGTATTATTGCAATTATTATAAATATTTTTTAAACATAAGCAAGTTAAATATTTTGTTTGTTGTTAATATTAAAATAGTGTTAGGGCGAGCAAGTATTTTTACACCAAGTTGTTAGTCGTCACGAGCATAAATAAATGTTTACTTTACACTCAAACAGACAATTCGAATTCGGCTGCAAGCAAAATTGTTTCCAATTGAATTCTGAAAAAACAAAAACATTTCTCATTGCATAAACGAGAAAACATTCGGTTGAGACGTAACAACTTTGGACTTTTTCGCACAGTAGCTAAAATAATAATATAAAACATTTTCTCAATTACAAAGAAATTTCACAGAAAACATGAAATCGTAGCTCGCCACACACGCGTTAGGCTTTTTAAAAATTAAAAAGAAGACATTAATTTGGAAGATTCGCAAATTTTAAGTAAACACTATCATCTTAACGAGTACCCGAACAACAATAACTAACATTTATTAACATTCAAATATTGTTGGAAAAATAATCTATAGTATAATTTAACCCTGTAACATCTGTAGGACATAGTTAATTCTATGTAGTAGATTCAAAAATAAAAGAAAACATTATTTGGAAGTAAAATAAAAAAAACTTTAAATAAAATACTGCGTTACAGTTTATGGCGATAAATTTTACTTTTTGTGACATTTATATGGACTTAAGTGGAGAAGTAATACAACGGCATCCGACACAATATTAAGTTGTCGGTTTGCAAGGTTGTGCGTTAATCGAACGGATAAATATCCAATGAACTTTTCCTATCTTAATACTTACATAAGCGCAAGTTACATTTGATATAAATGATGAAAATTTTAACCGAATACAGTACTATACGTTATAATTGGAAAACTGTTTTACACGAAATCCCTAACCCATGAAAAGTAGACACCGATTAAAACAAGCTTAAATACAATAGTAATTATTTATTAAACAAATAATTTATATTGTACCTACTTCTAGTGTTGTTTGTATATAAACGAGTTCCACAAACAATGTTTCTAAGATACATTGAATGGTTAAAGGTTAAAAAAAGTTTAAATCACACAAACTGCTAGAAATGTTTAGATTTGACAAGCTACAATATTAGCTAAACTAGTCAACATTTCTAACTAGATCCAAATTTGTTTAGTAAAATCTCTTTAGAAATGTACTGTCTTTGTTAAAATCTACTTGGCTTGTCATTTATACATTTATTATTTCAAATTACAACACAAAGGATAGTATCGTTGTCTAAGAGATGTCCTAGTTAATGACGAATAGACAATGTCCGGAAATTTCAGGTCTGAGAATATTAGCAGTGATGAATGGAGAGTAAAACGAGACAAATAACATAGAGCGATGATTGGAGGCAATGTGCTGTAGAAAAGAAAGAAAACGAAAAATATCTGTCCTTAAAATCTTTAAAAACTTGTAGCACTGCAATTAAAATACTAATTGAATGAATAAAATGATTGATATTACAACATGAATTATTTTTTTTTTACAACTAAGCAAAGGACATCGGTAATTATAATAACACCATTACAAGCATTTTTATATGAGCGGGGGAAAAATGATTAGTTATTGTTACATTTTTAATTTGGTATGTAATTAATACTATTTCAAATAGAACTAATTATTAGCTACAGTATACAAAAAATTGTTTGTTTCACAATACATATAATGATCAAGCCATTTATTTGATACAGTTGCTTGAATAATAAATCCACCAATTAATACTAAAGGTTCAGCAAATCCTATAAAACGTGTGCATAATGTTATAAAATGTTGTAATTACTAATTAACGATTGATGAACTCACTCCAACTTCGCGGATTGTTAAAAATGTTTAGATGGTAAACAAATAAAAACGGTATTTAGTTCATTTCTTATTTATCTCTTTAAACGTCGGTAAACACTCTTCCCGACTATTTTAGGGTCGGTCACCTTTGTCCTGAACCTCCCCAGTCGACACGATCTCCCGCACGATCATCAATCGCACCAGAGGTGGTCCTCTCTCGCGGTCTCTTCCTCTTCCCCTCTTTTCTCCTACGTTCATTTTCCTTATCATACCGGCAAATATTTTATCCGAAATAATTACCTAACATAACATTGTGTATTTAAATTGTATACGTCTAACATGACGTGTGTGGATAATATTTTTTGAAAAACTGTTGCGCCAAACAGGTGTGATACCAACTTCGATTTTTAATTTTTTTTTAAAAGTCCGTGTACGCTACCCGTCCAGGGGAGGAGAGGGGATGGGGATGGGGTGGCTTATCATTGGAAATATTTGGCAACTAATAATGTCCACGGGCTCATTGTACTGGGTTCGTCATTAGTAACCCGGCGCACTTCCCTTTCTGCCATCGCACCGTTGGATATAGTGTCGTCATTGTCGCGCTCAGTTGACGTGTGACCTGAAGCGGCGGCAGACGGACGAGAGATGGGTCGCCATCAAAATGTTCGATTGTGCTCGTACACAGTGGTGTTACTATATATATATATTATAGATATATACCGGTGTATATATAATCGTTAATGACCCTTAACGAACGTCTGCAGTTGACAATCCAAAAGGAACAGCTCGCTTCCTCGGCGACGCTGAAATCTGTCTACATTATCAGACGAGTGGATAACTTAATCACACGATGGCCTGCGGGTTACACCGGCAACTCTAATGTGTTGATACATGCATAATAATATACTATACAAATTTCCGTTGAAATTTTGTTTAAAAAAAAATGTATTTCTTCTAACTATAAGTACAAAATACAAGTTGTTTTGTTGATTTGTTTTCACTCTCTCGACGTCGCCGAAACGATAAAATACATTATAACGATATGATGAAACAGGCACGCGATACGACGATATTATGTGTCTATGCTTCCGTCAGTACACCGTGGACGTGGGTGAGTGAAAGAAAACGGCCTATTTCAACGGAAATTCTAATAAAAAAAAATGACACACGAAGCCACGTGGCAATCTCGAATAGACAACCGAACGGCGCCGTAACATACTTGGAACGAAGTGGAGAGAGAGGTGTATCGACTTGTTTACTTATTACATGACACTCGACACGTTATTTTTTCTGTTGCACAGACAACAACTAAATCGTACACGACCGGATCGGTGATCGTACACGTGCAGTGCTTTTTGAATTATTTTAATCGCGTCTGTGTAGAAAAACCATCCGCATAGAAAATACTAGATTTTGACATTCTCCGACAAAATGGCGTGGAAAGAACACATCGTGTAGGTTTTGCCGAGGGTTGCTTTTTTTTTTTTTTTGCTTTCTTACTTATTGTATACATGGGTTTTCTGTATAGGAATCCAATTGAATTTCTATTTTCTATTCAGTATCCCCGCGTGTCGTGTGCGGGCACGATAAGAAAACTCGCGGATTAGACCGACAACAGTAACAAGAGGATTCCGCGAAAGAAGAATGGTTTTTCATTAGAAAATCTCGCCTAATGGAATTTATGACGGCAAAATTGAACTCCTCTAGTATTAACGGACACTGGAATTGTCTACTGCAATAAAGCGTCGAGAAATCTCTACTCGACTCGATATCCCCGTTGTCGACTTTACATCCGTCGTAGAAGTATAACAATATTTAGTTAGTTTTCACACTTAAAATAAAGTCGCTTTACTATTTGTACTTTATAGTCACGAGAGTCGCAGAAAAAACATTATCCCCATGGTAATATATTCCTATGGGATTATACTCCAGAATTTTACCATATTTCAAGAAATTCGTTCTTTTTGTTGGTGCGTAATACTTGTATGTTTTTAATATTTTTCCTTACTCGAACGTATTGCACGCGGTAAATAATAAACTGTACGATTTAAGGAATGGCTGAGTTTCAAAAGAAACGAATAGGCATAAAGCCAAATAAATTGGTATTGAATATTACTTTGTATAAGTTCGGCATATGTTTATCGGTTGGTATGTAAATAAGACACGAACGATCCAGGAGAAACCGAAGAAATCCAAAGAAAGTTTCTTTTTTTTTAAACCATATGCGACCTCATGCATACAAGCCCTCCAGTGCAAACAATTTGCATATTATTCACAATTTTTACAAAAATAGTTGTCTCTTTCCATCGCACAATGGTAAATTTGTTTGTACGCAATAACAACAACAATATAGGGTTGTTAAATAATAGTTACTGTACGCTTATATTATGTTGACTTCTTATTTGAAATTCCTATTGTTATGGAAATCATGGCGGTGTGTATGTTTAAAACCAAAAAAAAAAAAAAGTTAATATTTTTTTTTTTGAGTTAATCAAACCGTAAATCGCAATTTTATGTTTTGACAATGTAACAACGCCAATAAAATGTTTAATGGGGTTTTTTTTTTTTTTTGAAATTTCGACAAGCACGGCTAAACACGAGGGCGAATAAGGCGTTAAGTGTATTTATGCGTAAAAATGTATGTAACACGTCATGCAGGATGGCAGGTAATGAATCATCCGGATTTTCTTAGATTAAATTCATTGGCGAAAAATATATATATATATACCTACAATATATAACCACGTAGAAGGCAGCCGCACAAAGGTTAAGAATTTCTCGACGCCTCGTCTTTTGTCAGTGTGTTTTTTTTTTTTTATGAGAAATCCAAAGTGCCCGGAACGTGCCGGCCAAGTAATTACTCGGTACCCGGAAAATCCTATAGGGGTCGCCTCAAAGCCAGGTCATGAAGAATATTCTCTCATTGTGTGTACCTTAACCACTTCTCGCGGTCATTACTCGTGAGTTGGGACTTTGCGGTCGCAAGGGTCGTGATGCGTACAGTGTCATTACGCGACCGAATCGTAAATTAAGCGCCAACCTCGCAAACAATGTTAACTTGACAATCTAACACAGTATTATGTACATCAGAAGTGGTCATGTTGGTACGGAACCGAGTCCCCGATAAAATTATCAGATAATGTTATTTATATTTGTTGGTTCTTTATTGTAATTAAAATTCGGTTCAATTTCATAGTAATTGACTCAATGAATTTGGACTTTGTCGACACATTTTAAGACGTTTAACATTATTATAAAATATCGTAGTTAATTTTCGGCGGTTTTCAAAGTAATCGACATTTTAAATGTGCGCTACAGTTGATTGATAAATTGTTCTTATTGTACAATTATTTTTTACTTTTTAGTTCACTTTTTTATTAGATAAGCATGTTTTTAAAAAAGTTTTTTTTTACAACACTTTGTCACAAACATCAACGTCGGTTGCATTAATTGTAATTTTTTGTCAATGGATCAACTACCACGAAATATTCACACAATGTACTTTTAAATGTATCAACAGAAAAGAGTGTTTATATCAGTAATACTCGAGAGTGTCATTGGTACTTGAAAATTGCTAATACACATACCCATTACCCACCTCTGATTGAAGAAAGATGTGTATTTTTGTTTCGCCATAAATCTATACGTATAATGGGGCAAGCGGCGTTTTTCCAGCAGACACAATATTTCTGGTTTTAAGATTGTGCTGTTCATGTCAAATATTTGCAATGCTTTTATACGCGTTTTGTCTCCGCCTAAAAGGTAGATAACCACCGCTATACATACAAGGCTTTTAACAAACGTTTAGAGATCCGGACGGTAGAAAAATGGGGGGGGGGGGAAATCACCATCAACTCCTACATTTTGCCTTCGAACCAAGCGTGCTGCACACACACACACGAATATATATATATATATATATAAATGCACCAGACTTATTGTAACTCGCACGTTGACCGTTTCTGGTTGACATTTTGGAATTGTGTTCTACAAAGCCGGCGTGAACATTCGTTTTCATTACCACCAAAGCCAGCGCGGTATTGTTAGACAGTGCTGTTGTTATTGCAGTGGTTAAATCCGCCGGCGAAAGGTGTAAATGCAACTTTGGGATAGCAACGAACTACAGCTATAAACAGAGAGTGTGTGTGTGTGTGTAGGTATGTTTATATTATACGCCAAGAGTGTGTTGTGTCATTGGTTTTCGGTTTCGTTCCTTTTTTTTTTTTTTCATATTTCACTTCACGTTACATTTTGAGAGAAAACATAATATTATTATAGTTTGTCGTCCATTGTCTATGTATACTACTGTTGTAGGCAAATACTGAAATAATTAATCGTCGTACGCGAGACGACCGAAATACAAGTTCTAATCATTTTCTATTTTCCATTCTCTAGACGTCACCGAAACGATAAAATATATATTATAATGATACGAAACATGCACGCGATACGACGATAATATTGCAATATTATGTACCTATACCTTCCATCGGTACACCGCACCGTGGACGTCGCGTGAAAGAAAATGTTCCATTTAAATTGTATATTGATAAAATGACACGAAGCACGAATCTCGAAGACAACCGAAACAGCGCTATAACAGACTTGGAAAGAGAGAGAGAGAGAGAGAGACAGGGAGGAAGGGGTAAGGCAACGCTGAAGATCCGCGCAGGTGTGACAGTGAAGGTATACATATTATACAAGATACAATTTTGAACAATTAGACTTGTTCGTTGACTACTATTTTAAGAGCAAACACATGTACAAGTATGTTTTTTCTAGTCAATATTATCATTCGTTGTCACATTGTTTCTATTTTTGTATTTGGAAATTTGATTACCCTAGGCTTATATTGTCGACGAAAAGTCATAAATAAGGTACCCAAAATACAACAGAGAAAAGTTGAAACTATCTGCCGCCAAGTTATCACTGAAACATTACAGAAAATATGCAATTTCGAAAAAAGTTTTTTTCCCCCTGGGTTAGAAAACGGAACAATTTCCATACTAAAATAACTGCTTCAATATGAGTGCCATGAAAACTCTTACATTGTGAGTTGTTACAAAACAATTCAACGCAACCAATTTCTATACATCACGTCAATAAGCACCTATAAAAGACAAGTATTATATTCGTTTAAAGTGTTGATTGACATGCGTAACGTTAGAATTTCGGAACGTATAATTATTTAATTAATTCACTTGTATAAAGTTCTTTGAGCTAAAGTCGTTTGGTAAGTTTAAAATGTTTATCACCACGATTGACACATATTATTATTATCCGAATTTAAATTACTCAACTCGTACAAATGGAAATGACATTTTTTCTGAACACACAGAGAAACATGAACGTTCCACCACACACAACTGGATTGCCTCAAGCGCACTAATTGTTTCATTAATAGTTAGTATGCGCATTGCTAACAAGCACATAATGTCTACCCATTGTACATTGTAGTTTTGAATTATTTTCACTTGGTCCCCGAGCAATAAACGCAAACTCACTTAAACCAACTTTCCCTTCTTGGAGTCATGCCCAACGTAAAGGTTGGCAGATCGATAACATACGCACACTTCAATCACTCCAATTATAGGATTTAATACCTATATAACATCAATAAGTCCCTATTTCATTTTAGTTTCAATGAAATATTTTTGTGCTACTTTGAATTGACAGTTGACTATAACAGGGCCAGCGACGCATGTCGACAGTAATACATGTTTCATGTTTGAGGTGTCATTAAAAGCCCAACTTACGATAATCATATGTTAATACTTAAAACTATCGTTTACCTAAAAACAATTACTTATATATGCTACCTACGGATTAATTATAAGTCAACCCATAACTGGACTATTCGAAATAATATTCAACTCGGATATATTACAACATTTTAATGGTAGAAAATAGTCACTAAATACTGAGTACTAACATGGTAGTCATCACTGCCCAAATATGAGTGTTATTATTATTGTATTAAAAATATGTTGGTCTTAATTATTTTGTTTTCCATTTTAGGTATAATATTTTAATGAAATATTTATAAACACAATCTAAGCTGATTATGCTGATTTTTTAATTTTCTTGGTAAACATTATATATATATATATATATATATATACAAAATAATAATTTATTTTTCGTTATTATTTAATTATAAAATACCTGTTTAACGGTATAGCGTTATTTTAATTCCCAAAAATAATATTATTAAACGGTAATTTTTAATTTAATTTTTCCATTGTTTCTTTAAAAAAGCTTTTGCATTCTTTAAAAGAATCGCATTAAATAAAAACTATAAAATCTTTATGTTAGAAACCCGTGTCGCTGGTTTTTAGTGGATTAAATTATTACTTATTTAATTGTACCATAATTATATACAGAAGTTTTTAACGTACAAGTGGAAATTATGAAATAAGTTTACCTGATATAATACAGGGGAACAACTGACGTGAACTCAGAAGCCTTGAATCTGTATCTGCAAACAATTAAACAAATGTTATTTACACCATTGCATATTATGTTGCACTTAGAAAAATTAATTTACATCACTATGTAAAGTAAGAAACAGTTTTTGTTTAAACTATAGCCAAATGATGTATGCAAATATATGTTTTTACAATTATAAGTTAATACTCGTTATCAAATTTGTATTTTTTCTTAAGTACTGGTAAGTTATTCAATATATTATACATATCGTTGCTCGTAAATACCACAAATTAACTCATATCCAACCTAGAATAATATCTTGACTGGAAATATAATATGGTTTTGTCCATCGTGCAAAATAGCGATTACTATTTACAGCTATTCTATAAACTAAATGTAATATGATTGGTGTTGAACCAGGGCTTTTAACAGGCAATTGCCTCGAATGCCTTAACAACAATAAACAACAATGTCCATATAACAACAATAGTATAATAATTTATTACAGATCAGGAACGTGCTCACAAAATATAAGGGGGGGGGGAGGTCACAATGCGTCAGCAAAACATCTTGAGTTTGACCCAACGTGGCAACAAAGCTTTGACGACCTGATCACGGTTCTATGCACAGCCCATAACAGGCGGCGAGCAACAGAGACAAGTAATATTAATAACACGATAAAGAAGAACAATTTATTACATACATTTTAAACAATATTAAATAGTTAAATACAATTAATCGGTTCGATCTGAACGACCGATAAGGTGTGATATGTTAAGGATTAATTGGCGGGCAAAAGGGAGCGTGGGGATAGCTAGGAACAGCGAGAAGAGGTTGCCCTATCGAAAAATGCCATTTGCACGATTAAAACTATACCAACACGGCCAGATATTTCCAACAAACTACATTGATGGTGAATTATCAAATTTTAAATGAATGAGTAAACTTTTTCCAATTCCGGCCATTTAAAGTACCGTCCTGGGCACAATTTCTGATCAATACACAGACATAAATGAAACAAACAAAGTCAAAAATAAAAAATCTGTTATCAGTATTTACACTGTTTGAATATGACTGATTTATACTATACTGCACTTTCCGGTTTTTGACATTTTCATGTCTTTGCTCTGGCACATAACCGAAAAAAGCGTTCGTTACAAAAGCGTTACCAAAAATGCGTTCTTAACAAAAGGGTTACAAAACCGTTACAGGGGGTAGGAGATAGGGGGTGGGAGATAGGGGTGGGAGATAAGAGATATGTTGTACGTTCAACGTTCAAATTAGAACTAAATGATAAATTCAAAATAAATTAAAGGAGAGCATTTGGGATTCTCTATGTTATGTTACTTTTGGCCAGATCATGTAAAAATTTAGATTAGTTGTAGAATTATAATGAAAAAAAATATTCCATGGAGCTTCCAGTTACAGCATATGGCCAAGGAGATTGAACAATTATGTAAAATCAAGTTTCTGGCTAATATTGTAGTGTTTAATATCTGGCTTAAAACAATTCATAGATGTTGTGTTCACAATGGTTCGACTATTATTAAAAAATAAATTCAATGTAATTTAACAGGTCGAATTGTTTCAAGCCAGATTTTATGAAAACACTAAAATATTAGCCAGAAACTTGATGTTTTAATATACTAGCTTGTTACTGCTTCTTAATATACTATATCATTATCTATAATTTCACCACTACTCTAAACTTATTCGGTACTTCAGCGAGACATGAAAATGTTCTTTCGTGGTTGCAGACTCGGCTGAAAACCCTATTTTTTTACTCAGATAACCAGATTTAATGATTCTTATGTTTTTTTATAGAAATACCTGTATATAGATATTTTTCCCTAGCCATCCAAAACATAGTACGTCGTGTACTAGAATACTGTATAATATCGGATTGTTTTTATATTAAGTCATAGTAGGTGTTGTAAAATGAACATTTAGAAATTGTAAAAATTGTTGTTTTTTTTTTGTTATTTCCTATCGTCGCTTCCGTTTTAAAACTGGGACAAGTCACGATAACGTCATACCAGGGTTCCTGACATGGACAACTTATCTCTCATACGGAGAAAATGTTTGCCGACGATGAGACACATGGCGTTTAAACGATTGTAAAGACGGCGAAGGGTAGGCTGTGCGGGGGAGTGAGGGGCTGGGTGGATGTGATTTTTTTCGATAGCGGCTTCAAATCGTTTCCGGGCTCGGCGACAAATCTTTTCTCGATTTCTGTTGACGAACACTCGTTCGTTCCCGTATAATACGATATATTTGAACCCCTTCGATCCGGGCAGACGCGAGCAGGACGGGGCCGGGGGGAGAGTCGGAATAATTTCATATACATAATGCATATATGGGCGGCACCGGGGCACGCATAAGATATTGGCATTTCGCTGCTTTTTAATCGAATTCCAATTCAGAAGAGTACGCTCGTTCCGGCGCATAATAATGCGTAAAATGATATACATATATAGTGTTCTATGGGAAATACGATGGAGACGTGTATGTACTTATATTATAGCGCTGCCCTAAACGTTAAGGGCGGTAATTATTAATTGTCGATTCCGCGAGTTCAAGTTAAAAAGACGGCCGTTAGGAAGAGATATAAACCAACCCGAAGTCCGACACTGCCGGCGCTAGTTTGCAAAAGTCTAGTATATCATTTAGCAGCACCCTGGACCCCCCCCCCCCCTTTGCTGCACTCTCGGTGGCCAAAATGACCCTAGTAAAACCACACGAACGCACGGCGCATCGGAAACGATAAATATATCCGATCGCTGGTGGTCAACGCACAGTATAAAATATATATACCTAACCGAGATCAAACGCGAGATCGTCGCTAATGACAATAACAATCGATTGTCCGCCATTTGGTAACACTTCACGTCGTTTAACGCCCGGTGAAAATCATTATGACAACCTGTACCGAATATATTATTATTGTTGAGGCTATAACAGGTAATGGAGCGCAATTCTATGCCGGTTATCGCCAATGATACAGATGCCCTCTTATCTTGGTTGTCGCGGCCGTCCACACCACTCCGCCCTACTCCGCACGATCTATACTGGCAATACTACCGGTCAGCTGTTCACACACACACACACACACACACACACATACGCACCGGGTTATACTATGTAAACAAATGTGCCACGCCCGTATTATCAGTGTTAGTAGTGCACTTGTTGCATTCTTGTGAATTTGAAGTATATAATATTAATCTAGACTTTTTTGTGTGTTTTTCTTCAGTGTTTTTTAGTTTTAAGTGTTATATAGTATTTTTAAGCCATAAGGGCACTGTGATTTTTTATTATTATTGTCTTAAGGACAAAAGATTGTTTATTATAGTATTTTAAGCCATAAGGGCACTGTGATTTTTTATTATTATTGTCTTAAGGACAAAAGATTGTTTATTATTGTATTTTTAAGCCATAAGGGCATTATTGAGTTGTCATAAGGACAAAAAACTATTTTAATATTTTTTTTTGTTGTTCACTTTACTTTGTGTCTAGTATTATTTAGGTTTAGGTAGCAGCCCTGGCCAGCGGTTTGCAGTTCTTCGGTTTGTGAGTACTTTTTATTTATACCATATTTTATTGAGTTTGTTTTATTTGTATTTTGGTTAACTACTGTGAATTATTAGAACATATTTTGATCTCATTTACTAAATACGAGTTAGGGCGATAGACATAAGGTTAATCGTACCATCTATATTGCTAGTTAGCCATAAGGGTTCAATCTAGTCAATAATCAATATTTGTATTTGTGAATAATTTTTGTTGTTCTAATAACCACCTTAGTTGTCAAAATACTTTTAACGTCATAAGCTTTAAGCACTCACTTAATTTACCTTTTAATCTAGTCATTACTATATTAATTATTTATTTGTGTTTGTGAATTATTATTCACAGACCAGATTAATTTATTATTGTGCCAAAAGGGCAATTAATTCCTTTTAGTTTACCAATCTTTTATTTTATACTAATTATTTATTTGTGTTTGTGAATTTTATTCACAATTGTATCTTGAGCCAAAGGGCTAATTATTTATTTATTACCATTTATTATAGCATTTTATTGAATATTATTATTATTATTATATCATCGAGTTTGAGTTTTATTTATTTAGTTTTTAGTTATAGTTTTAAGTTTCCTACACATCCACACTATACACACTAAACACACTTTTGCACCACATAGCTCACTGGTCTTGCGTAGGCGATCCCTCACACTTCCAGTGAGACTATTTACCCACTACCCACACAGCACTGATCGGTAAGTGTAAAGCAATTGGTAACCGGGTAAGTCTATTATTGTCCCCCCCGGCCCGTTCAATTATAATATATGAAATGTTTTTGAAAACGCTACCTATGCATTAATAGCGTGCACACCGTGTCAAAAATACAGGTTGATATATAAACGTTTCGCATCGAAGGTAAGATGTCAAAACTATAACCGCACATTCATATTCATACCACGATGGTTACAAAAGAAATCATAAAGTGGCTTGAAGTTGTTCAAGAATACATATATTTAAAACTTAAGGTATCCACATTTTCGCGGTGATCCGTTTAACAATTGGCAATTGTTTAATAGGTACAGTGATTTAGAAATAAGTGTACACATATTTTAACTATAGATAAAATAATAAAATATAATATATTATTATCCCTTCGGTGCTGTAAAAAATGATATATTTGTGTTGGTATTTCGATTGAACACGAATATTATTTTTATGGAAAAAAATTAATAATAAAAAAAAATCTCGAAAAAGTTTTTAATATAAAGGATAGGCCGGATATTTTTATGTTTGTTTAACTTAAATTCTATTGTTAGAGAGGTTTACGTCGGGCAACTTTCGAAAAGTTAAATGTAAACTCTTATTTGTGATTCAAGAGTCCTAATAAAAAGTTTTTTTTTATTACAGAATACTATTATACCTGGTTGAAAACGATAAAATCATTTTTTTTTTTATCTTTATAGCCTACAAGATAATTAAAATGGAGATTTTTTTTTGTATTTTACTACAAATGCACGTTTAAAAGCTATGGATTTTATTACTGTTCTATCTACATCTAAATGCGTTTCTTTGTAGACCACTACATATTATGTATGTATTGTATGATTGTCATAGAGCTATTACTATTTTGACTTATTGTGTTTGTTGGGTGTGGCGCAATAGAACGTGGGCTAGTTAATCATTGTTGGACACCGGCAAAATGTCGGTATGCGAAAACAACGGTTGGGTAGTATATTTTACATAAGTGACAAAAGCCAATATAATCATAATATATATATATATATATCCGATGACCGATTTTTGGACATCGCCCAAAGCACTGTTGGTTGCGCATATTGGCATGCGGGCCATGTGCACCGAAAAAAAGAAAATGATAAATAAATAAGGGAGAAAACTAAAAACACAAAGATCATAAAGCACAATTTATAGCCTTAGTCGGTCGTTGCTTCGAGGCAAAACAGACGTGTGACATGTGCGATCGACAGAAACGCGTTATACCGAAAATTAGTTTTCACCTCTAATTTGTTAGTGTTTTTTTTTTTTAATGAAAATTTATACTTGCTTTACAAACATTTATTTATGTGGTTTTACACGGTCTTCGTTGGAATGCCAGCGTGTACCAAAAATAATATCATATCAAACGAGGCTCGAGTGGAAATTTTAATCTTACAAATAAAAAAATAATATAGAAGAATACACAGATTTTTTTTATAGTGCGTCATGACAGTTGTGTTAATGCATATTTAAATACATGTATTTTTTTTAATCAACACATTCGATTGTTGCAACCACTTTGAAAAAAACATTTTAGATAAGTTTTAGATCTATTTCAATGTCGCGCTAATTTCATAACATATAATATTATAATATAAAAATACATTATATAGTGTATAAATAACAATTTATTAAAGTACAGAGGTAATGGAAAAAACCCTATATCGTTAAACCAATAACGCCTATAAAAAGCTGTCTCTGAAATTTATTTTATCTATTAACATTTTTACTGATTGAATATGAGTGTTACTACAGTGTTTACTATAATACAATAAAGTAAGTAACTTTACGGTAATACTATGAACGATGATATTTTGGAAAAATAAGAAAAATGTAAACCGTCGTGAAGTGCGACAGTTTTACATTTTAAGTATCGCGTTTTAATTGGTTAAATTGAATAAACTTCGTTAAATGTGTTGTTTCTTACACTTCTCGAGGGTTTTAAAACTTAAGCAGCAATACTTATCGGTTGGTGCTTTCACAAAAAAAGACAGAAACAAATTCAAAACCCAGCGTATTTGTACTTGTAGCCTGTAGGCTACTTAAAGTTCAACTATAAATTCGAAGTGTTTTAATAATATTATATTTGACAACTCTTTTGTTATTGTAATTTTACTCAATGTTCGCATAAATAAACTAGTTACATAAAATACACAGCAGCACTCTATGGCCGATAGTCTATCCAGTAAAATATATTAAGACAGCATACAACTTCATATTGACTCTGTGTCGGAGTAAGTGTTTTCCATGTGTGAGAAAGAAAAACAGCAACATAAGACGTACTGTACCTACACATTCAAACAAAAAAATTCCAAATACAATTATAGAAATTTCAATTGATTGTTCAAAGTATATTATATACACGTATACACTTAAATAAATATAAGTTTATGTTTTAAAATGTGTATTGTGTTTACTTTAAGTTTAACAAAAAGAGTCAAGACTATTATGAAGATGTCATGTGTGTATATTAGTATTTTTTATTCCTTTGTACATACATTTCAACTTTGGTAGTTTTATGCCTTTAATGTCAGATAATAGTATTATAATTAAGATTTAGATAACTTACTTGTCTGCACGCTGTATTTAAACGGCTGGCAAGAAACTTTTTCTTAATATGATCTTCACGTATGTGGTAGTGCCCGTTAATATTTAAGTACGGCGTTTTATGACCTTGCGTGAATACACCTAAGCCCGATCCCTCATATTATACTTAAGCATATAATAAAAAAATTCTTTTAAGGTTTTTCGCGTACCTACACTAGTCTAATCTTTATATGTTGTTTATTATTACTTTATTTTTATACGTGATAACACTTTGTTTTCTCGTCGAACTCACACTCAAGTGAGTATTTTAATTAAAAAATGTTATAAAAAGTAAATAATTCAAAACTAAATACTAATAAGTGAACTACGATGGTAATATTTAAAGAAACCTCATACCAGTAGTGCCATCAAATAAGCCGCAGAAAATAAAAACTGAATCCAAGTGTAAATTATTCAAAAATAATCGGATTATCCATTCTTAATTAAAAAAAATAAAACAAACAAAACCCAGAACATTGAATTAAATAACCGTAATATCTTATTTAAGTGTATTATCATGGCTAATGATATTGTCTTATCTAACGACACTGGTCGGTAAGTTAACCGATTAAATATGGAGAAACAGCATCCAACAACGGACAATAACCATAATAGTTCCACTGATTGTTATCAAAACGACTAGGCAGCGGTTTTCGATGCTAGTGTACCTATTAAAACTAAATCACAAGTTCTAATGTCCATTAAAAAAATGAATAAATTACAAAACTTTATCTGAATACATGAAGTGCTTTATACCTTTTTACTGAATAAAGTTTTTATTACAACGAAAACCACATTTATATATTTTATGATCACGCACTGTTGGTTAAAAAAAACAACAGTGCAATATTGTTTATTTTCTAGTGATGAGACGACTGTATCAGTTAAATGGTTTATTTTTCAGATTGTTTCGTTTAGTTGTCAATGTGAATATAATTATTTTAGCTAGTTGTCTAGGTACCCTCGATCAACAAGATGTTTTTCGCTTTTGCCGGTTCAAGTTGGTGCTACTCAGATATCACTGGTCAACTTTTTACGGATTTCACCGTGTCGATACGTTTAATTGTAATTTACTTGCTACCGTCGTGCACTCTACACAGCTGTCGTTTCTTCCGGCCTTTCCCCTTTTGATGTACTGCAGATGGATAAGGAAACGGTCAGGAAATGGCTCTTCGATAAACCACAGCTAACGGCTCGCCTAACTCGTTTCCACAGTGTTGGTCTCGCCGGAGCCTCCAGACATTTGCTAATTCTTGGCTGGTCCTTCGGGAACGGCCATTGCATCGCTTCCCGGAGAAATTAATTCCATCAAGTCTTTCCCAGGACCCGTGGATGTCTTGTGAACATCTTCGATTGAGCAATTCGAAGACGTTACCCAGACACGGCCCGACGACACTGGACCGAACGGGCGACTTTCAAAAAGCCAAGTTTCAATAATCATGTCTTCAGTTTCTATCGGTTTGTCTTCCTCCAGGTCTGACACGTCGACTAATTATCGATGTTCGGTCATTTTGTAGCAACAAACAATAAATTAACGAAAATGTTATTTATATATTCAGATAATATGTATAAAAAAATAATAAAAATATTTGTTTTTCCCAAAGCTTTACCCCCTCCCTTTCCTACAAATTGATTGTTGTCAATTAACAATTAATATCAACAGTCTAACATGAAATTGTTTACAGTTTAAAAAAATAACATTAAAGCTTAAATATGATACTTGAAAATCTTTCTTAGGCTATATGGTAATAACATTTTTTATTTTGGCAATTAGTAAAGTTAGTCCCAAATAACCTTTTCTCGGTGTATTGGGCGCCGGAAATAAAGATAGTAGTTAAGTTGAGTCCCGGAAAAATTTTTTTAAAAAAAAACAAGCACAGTTTAAGCCAGCGTGCAGTCCGAACTAGTACAGTATAAACCAAGCTCAATTATAAATTAGCATATAATGGTTCAAGCAAGGTATTTAATTTTAAAGTGATTCAATCGCATTCGGAAGCTTCGATGCGAATCCGTAGATAGTATAACCTAGCACAGTCTAAATCAGTACAACTTAAACTATTTTACAACAACTTAAGCTGTTTACTGTTTACCGACTGTATAAATATTTTGCACGCACAATAAAAATATATACATCATGTACTACTTGTAAAGCGTACATTACTCAGGGTACTGTATAGTATTTTCCACTGGGGTTCGATTTCTATTAATAATAAGCTTCTATGTGACCGTATAACGATACGCTTGTTTAATGTGACTTGTTAAAACCCGTTCAAGTTTCATCGCATAACTCGAGTATAATTCACAATTACTAAAACTTTGGCATTTACATTTAATGTTGCACACCACGGATGTGAGTTGAACTCAAGATGAAATAACCACCGATACATCAAGCAGTTAATAGCAAACAGGATAGATATATAACAACTATTGTAGGGACACTGTACCATTTGTTAGAATTTACCGACTCGTCTAAAATCAAACTTAATAATAAATATTATCTACGTTTAATGGTTATTGTGATGTTGTATTGTACATAAACTCACATTACTTTGAAACTCTAAACTAATAAATACAAATTTTTGTTATAAAGCAGAAATGTTTAAATAAGTAGTTAAAAAAAATCTGTTATAATTGGAACGCAATTTAGAAATAAAAAAAAAATCGTTAGCTACTTAACATGATTTCTATTATTAATGAATTGTAAACAATTAAATAGTGTTTTATAATGTAAATCAGATTATTCCCCGGCATTAGAATATAATATAATAAAAATATTATACCTGACCAATGTATTTTGATCATAACATATTGTATGCCATGGAACTCAACGTTCACACTAAAGGAACATTAATTTTAACAAGGGGTTGTATTACACATGCTATAAATTATTCACACCGTGTAAAACGAAATACATAAAATTGAACAATATAAGAGATGAATACACACAAATACTTTTATTACACACAGTAACTTGAAACTTCAGTCACCGTCCCATGTGCTACTATATCAAATTTATCATAAACATTACCTAAGGATTATAAATATAGTATGTTTGTAATAGCATTTTCTCTGTGTGTTTAAAATTGTAAAGCATACAACACATTTTACAATTTTTAAATGTACTTAATATCTACTATAGAAAAGGAAGTGTCGATTAATATTTAAAAAGGAGATACTGATTTCTAACACGAGTGAATGCGGTATATCCGCTTTGCTAAGGTTTTCAAGTCTGTTAGGTTTGTGCTCATTTAACCAACTTGAAAACATTTTTACATATTTAACCCTCCGTTAGTGTGTTGGGGTTTATTAAACCCCCGCGGTGCAAATAAGTTTATTAACAACCCTGGGACATAAGATTTCTAAATATTTTTAGACAACACAACACTAACGAACGATTAAGAGTACTTCTTATTAAACATGTTTTATACTGAAAACACGAGTTTGACAGACTGTTTAGAGTCTCGACACCAGCGTGTATATTATATTATATGAGGCCATTGAGGTAAAGAAATGTCTTGACAGTTTCTTAAAAAATATCTTGTCGTGACAGCACTCAACAGTAAAATAGTGTTAGTTAGCAAACATATTTGTTAGTTGCTTTCATGGCTTCGTGTCATATGTGCAACTACAAACAAAACATTAGTTTTTCATTTAAATAAACAATTTTAACAGTATTTCTCTCTCTTGGAAAACAACAACATGACATATCTTTTATGAAAACTTTTTAAATAAACTATTTTTAAACTGTCGTAATGTAATTACATTAAATTCAATTGCAATTGAAAATGTAAATAAAATGTATTGCAAATGTTTTTTTTTTTTTTCAAACCGAGTACAATAAAAATTAGAAAATACCAAAATTAAATTCTAATTATTGTGATTATTATTATGAAAATAATTAAACATCAAGTACATAATATGTTGTAACAAAAGGTTTAAAGCTTAGACGTATATATTTTCATTCTATGAAATAATAATATGAAAGACATCAGTTGCCTAATAAAAATAATGATGGATACAGGATATAGTTCAGACGGTTTTCTGTTAAATTTAATTATCCTAGACATTTGCGTTCTTAGAAAAATGTATTTTTTATTAGTTGCTTTTTAGACGAGTACCCGTTACAACAAAATATTTAAGAATAAAAATAATATAGCTATAGTAATAACAATATATAGTTACTAAAATCATTTGATACTTTATTGTTACCTATTCATACGCTTAGACTTTTTATTATAATAATATTGAACACGAGTTGTAATCTTATACATAATTTTACATAGTTCGTACAATGTATAATATATGTTTTAAATACGAATAAACAAGTAAGATAAGAGTGTTGTTATTGTATTATTGTAATTTAAAAATCTGTAATTTCTGAACGCTTTGACGTCTTTGGCCTTTTCAACACTACTGTATTATTATAGTGTACTATGTACACCACGGTTTAAAAATTGTAAGCAAACAAGTAAACGCCATTTTTTATGCATAAAATATCGACCCTGGCGCTAGTTTTTACGTCCCGTGAACGTTGTTGACCATCATAAATAACTAAATAGTCCCACACCCAAGACTGCAGGTGCTCTCAACCGTTTGTGCAAGCATAATATACGATGGCCATGTGCTTTTGTCGGTTACGCCCATCTTGTTCGTAAAACCTTAAGTACATAGGTACTGAAACTAACTTGAAGGTGTAAATAGGAAACCATAACACAAATAATATTTGCAAATGGCTTATCGTCAGAGATGCCAAGATTATCATTATTTTTTTGCGACTAAGAAATTTTAAATCCAATTAAATGTATTTTAAATTGCCATTCAGAGTGTTAGTTGCTGTATGGGTTTACTGCGGTCTAAGTAATGAAAATAGCACGCCTATACCATTCGGCTAGATCGTAGAAATGATAAACGGACTTAAGGGATTTGTATGTTTTTATTTTATTTGCCCATCAAAATATAGCCTTAAGATCTCCGATCAGATATATTGCGACAACAGAAATTTAAAATGTTCAATTTTTCTTTTTTATCTCAAATCAAAAACGGCCAAACGTTAACCAACGGAAAACCCCTTTCCAGATTACACTGGTGCGGTACGCGGCTCACACGGGTCGTCTGCTTGTCACAGATAAATCTCGGACAGTAGCTGTATTTGTGGACGACTTTGCGGTTTGGAGGTTTTCTTCAAAAAAAAAAATGTTTAATTAAATTTAACCGCTTATTAAGAATTCGACGGAGCCGCACGTTACGCGTATATACATCGTCTTGTATGCTTTGAGGCGGTATAAAAAAAAAAAAATCACAATGACATCGCCAAATGGTTTTAATTTTTCGCTGCTAATTCACAGGGTTAAGTAACTTTCCGAGTTCGCCCGCAATTGCCGGTAACCTTTTACGCGGTTAAAATGCTTAAAGCATATCGCCACCGCACATTCACTTTCCGACCGGGGCGCTTATAACGTTTTAACCGTCCTCTGTGTGTATTATATATAAAGATAAATATATATATATATATATATATGTCGTACTCTTGCCCTCTCTGTCTGTTTTTAAGGAGTCGAGCGCGACAAAAAACCATTAAGCGAGGCGTGTTAGGAATACGGTTTATTGGCATTGCAATCCATCGCCCACCGGCGGCGTTGATAAGGTGCCAAAATGAAAGTTTTAAAAATTTACTACACAACATTTCGTAGACGGTAATTAATAACATGAGCTATTGTCGCTACTGATCCTCCAAGTAACAATATTGTAATTGTTTCGTTTGTTATACCTAGTACCTACGACACGGTAGAGTAATAAATTTGAAAAATAATTGTCCATTTCCAGAACCAAATAAAATTGCATATAAAGTGGATTCAGAATTAATTCTAGCTTAGAATAAATGCATTGATGTCCTCAATAAGTAAGTAATATAAATATAATATGTCCCTTGACGTATCAAATGACAACTGTATTATAACACATCTTAGAGCATTGTTGCAAAGTGTTCTAATAAAAGTGTCTAAATACTATATTTAAGTATTCGAATTCGTATTTAGAGTACATTTAAAAATTGTATTTTACAATTTATTCCAAATACGTGTATTTAATGTAAGATACATTTAAGTAAACATTTTTTGCAATTTTTAAAGTTTCATAATCAACAAAAACTCGTTTAAATTAATAAATGTTAATATTTATCATTTATTTGAATACCTACATATTTTATTCATGTACATATTAGTGATGGAAATCCGAAAATCCGGATTTTCACCAAAGAACTCTATTTAAGCCACTTATAAATAGTACAAGTATTAAATATTTTTTTACAATATAAAGCTATACGTGCCCAAGTAAAATATTTTTTATGAAAATGTCAAAATAAAACACAACACCAAAAAGATAAATTGCTTTTGGATTTGTTGAAATCCGAAAGCAATTTGTAGTCAAAGTTAAGCATTTTTTAAAATTGTCTTCAAACTATTTTACTTAGATGCGCAGCTTTAAATTGTAATAATATTTATAAGATTTTTAAATGGCTTAAATAGCGTATTTGTTAATAAACCGGATTTTCGGATTCTCACCACTAGTACATATACATGTATAATATGTATAGTAATTAATAATTTCCGTACATGTACTAAGTAAATAAACTATAAAATAAATACTTTAGTTAAATAATAGGGTTTGTCGTGGTTTTTGGCCATTTAAAACAGAATCGTAAAATTAGACAGAGATCTTTGGAGCACTCATTTGAGAAAGGACGAGACCCTCTCATTAGCACTATTTGTTGTTGCCTTTTCATAGTACTCGTGGTTAGCAACGATTCGACTAAAATGTACATAGAAGTCTACTTCAGGCTATTTTTACTGGTGTGTATATAGTAACAAGAACGTGACGCCTATATGCTTAAGTGTACAATTAAAACACAAAAAAAATATGCTGCAGATTACAAGAGGAAATTCATGTAGATGATATTATAGTGTAGTAAAGTAAGTTAAAATTATTAAGTCACTAAAATTAACGAAATTAATCTATGTACAATTTTTTTTTTAACATAACATTTTGATAAAATTTAAGAAAAACTTCACTTTGGGTGAATTAAGAACCGCCTACAAAAAAAAGCGAACTACTAACATTAGACGGTTATGATCGTATTATAAGTCTAATCTATTAGATATTACTTTACGAGTCAAAATAGTTATATTAATTTTTATAAACGATTTTTTTTTTCTTTTACACCTACAGTCCCTACAGTAGTCCCACCCACGACGGTTTAATTGTTATTTTTTTACTGTAACAACACAATTTAATCAATCGATTGGAATTCTACTATTGGTCGCATTGACGTGCATAATACCATGCAAATTAAAGTACTGTTTGTTTCATTGTTATCGCAGTTCATTGTTCGAATTTAGTGACAAAACACCATACTCGTAAATCAATATTAAAACAACGTTTAAGAGGTAATAATATAGGAACGAACCGAATCCGATTACCAATGGCGGGTATCGCCACTTTTAAAATAAGAAAAAACCACGGGAAATGTATTTATCGTTAAACGTTTTTTTTTTTTTTTTTTAATGTTTTCTATTTATGTTAACATTTTATACTCGGTAAAATTGCAAAAACTTTTATACTGGCTTTACGGAAATTAATAATACCATTATAACCTTAAAGTACCGTCCACAAGACTTAAGCATTAATATGTATAAACGCTCAGTTATTTAGATGGTGCCCGCGTACAAAATTAGAATATCTTAACCAAATATTTCAATCTTAATGGTACAATGTTTTCCGTCGTCATTTTTTATGTACAGTAATCACCGTAATAGGCACGATATAGCTTGGAAAGCGGAGGAAAAAATGGAAAGCTTAAGTTTTTAACGCGAATGAAAATAATTAGTTCTCTCCGGAGGTAGGTATAGTAATTAATGTAATGTGCAGACGACAAAAGTTTCCAAAGTGTCTGGCGAAAAAATATTGCATTCGCTGAGAAAATTCGAGTTGGAAAAAAATGATCCGGCAACGTAATTAGACGATAAACAAAAACAAAAAAAAGGATTATTATATAGCAGTGAAATTAGTTTTATCGTGACAAAAAAAAAATAACCTATATTCGTTATGATAATGGTAAAGTGGAAAACAAATAATAATAATGATAATTCAGAGTTAATCGTTCGAAATGTCACTTTTTATTAATTGGCCAGCTTCACTTATAGCTTGAAAATAGTAACCACCCACTGACATTTTAAAAAGCATAAAAGTCATACAGTTTTAATAATTGTTTTAATTTCAACCGACATGTTTCTTTTCAATTGGCAACGAAATTCTATAAAAAATCTATATAAAACGTTACAATCTTGCAGCTATAACTTTCAGTGTGTTTTAAATAAAACATTTTAGTATAAACATACAATTATTTTATGTACAATGTTTATAAATGAAATGTCTACGATATGGGAAATATATTTGTATTTTCTTATTTTAAAACGTTTAAACATTTAAATAAAGTCTTGCGATTACATAATAAAAATAAATGTAATTGTTTCATTGTGTTTCTTAGCCACAATAATTATAGAAAAATAAGTTAATACATTACAAATGATTTTCTAACCAAAGAGAGATTACCGTACTTTTTATTGATCGACACAGAAAATATAAAATGAAAATATTATATTATTTAATAATAAATAGAAACAGAAACATGTTTCATTTTTTACTACAATATGTGTTATTATGTTATCAAATATTAAGGCCAACGAGAATACTGTAAATACTCGGGATTAAATTTACGATGTCGGACACAATAGTCGGAGATGAAGTGAGTTGCCTTAAAAAAATGACAGGAAGTAAATTGAAGGTGTGTTATATTCTAGACGATGTCGTTTTGCCATGACTTATTTTTCTACAAAGTGCCAGCTGAATGCACATCACGAATTCAATTTTCCCCATACTCATATCTGTGTATATTTTATTTTGTTACCCCTAACTTTATTCGAATTGCCTTCGTGCAAAAATGATGAATACAGTAGTAGGTGATATGTATGTATATTATAGTATTATGAACAGGTAGAAAATCTGACCAAATGCAAAGGCCGTGCTGACCTTTTTCTTTCCCCCAGATTCTTTATACTTTCCTATTTTTCTGCATTAAATTATATATAAATATGTTTTTTTTAATAATAGTTAAATAACATAAAGATTATTGTGGTAATACATTTGTGTTTGAAATGTTTTATTAAGAATTAATAAAACTACATTAGGCTTAAATTGTAATATAAGCATTTTTTAAACATTACTTTGGGTAATATAAAAAAGAAATCATAGGTATTGTTTTTTAAAAATATATTTTTTTTAATTGGCTTAATGCAATGATTTCTAATTAATGGCGAGTCTAACTTTTTACATTTTTTTCTAGCCTAATAAATATTAGAATGTATGTAATATTTTTGAAGGGCTGGTTTCATAATATACTTTTATCAGTGGCCATTTTGATATAATTTTTTTGTGACACTGCGAAATTATTCAAAGAATTATGTTTGGAAATTGTTCAAATGATAATGTTAAGAAGTTGTTTAAATAAATGTGTGTTATTTAATAGTATTTAATTTGAATAGTTTCGGTTGGAACGTTCAAATAATTATGTAAACGCAAATTTCCCAAATTGTAAATGTCTACTATAGATGATTATATTTAAAAAAAATAGTTAGTTCATAGAAATGTACAAAAAGTAAAACGACGCGTTTCTAACACCGCTTATGTTAACTTCAAACGGTATATAATGTTATACGAACGCGGCTCAAGAGTTTTCATTAGCATAATATGTCGGTAAAACATACTGTATACTCATACTGAAGGAGAGGTGGTATTATGCAATTATTTTTTTCGCCTCTATAAATCATACACTATTAATGCGTGTAAAATATAGTTCCGGTGGCGTTTGTATGTGTTTAAAAAAATGATTTGCATAATTCGCTCGTATTTTTGTGCGGTTAACAATTTTATTTTTGGAATCGCTATCTCTAACGAACAATCCCCAGAACACATTGTGTAAACGCAAAAGAAAACAGTTGGTAAATGTGAACATTCGTGAAAAACCCTATGTTTTTTGGTGCTTTTGTTTGCGCACATTGTGTCAAAATAATGAATGTAGTCTGGGACAAACGGGCCGAGGGATTAGAAGCTCGGGCTAGAGCTGTAAAAATATACCCTCGTGTTGTTGTTTTTTTTTTTTTTGCAAAAACGAAGAGATAAATGCGTGTATTTTTTTTCCCCCCGAATAATATATAGAAAGGTAACATTTTGATAATTTTTTTTTTTTTTACAACGCGTACCTACCATTGGGAAAATATTGTAACAAAATACATATCCATCGCGTTGCGGCCAACTGTCGATTACAGCTGTACACCTACAACAACACTTGATGGGAAAATTAAAACCGGCCGAACTTTTCCGTTGTTGTGTACAACACTATTTATGTCGATTACTCGAGTTCGCGGAACAAAGTGGATTCGATAAATCATTCCGATGAGTGTGTTTCCATCAGAATGGAACCATATTCAGTGTCTATCGGCACAGACAATTATATTTTAGCCTATCGTTTCGGACAGCCAAGACCGTGTTAATTAAAATCGATTAAAGCCGACGGTGTTAACTCGGTTTTAATGTTGACGAGACGTGCTTCTCAACATCTGCGCCGACGGGTTTTGGTTTTACGACAGACGCGATTAACGTTTTATTGTTTTCCATTTGGAATTCTTCAAGCACAATTTTGTTTCCTAAAGAAATCACTTGAAATTCCGCCGAGTTGAAATACATGCTGTAAACATTATTCGATTCCGAGGGAAAATATTTTTTTCTCTCTCGCTTTTTTTTTATAATTTCTTTATTTTTTTTTTTTCATAAATTGTAATACCGTGGCTTAGACAGTCTAGATATTGTACTCTTTGTACTGTGACTGTCAAGTGTCTTTAAACCGTACGACGCGCCGTTTTGGATTTCACTGGCGGCATTGGCAGTTCGTTCTACATAGTATTTATTTGCTGTTGACTCGCTAACTCCATTCGATTCCGACCGACAGTTAAAAGTACCTACGGCTGTTGTTGTACCGTCGAGAATTGAGAATGTTTACCGAGCCTTACACCTTTTCAACACATTAGGTCCCCCTATTGTAGACAGTCGGTGTTAATATTTATTGTCGCCTTACTAAAAACTGTTTAGCTTCTGCTGACAGAGACGTCTATCGCAATACAATGACAAACCAAGAGAGAATTTAAGGAACTGGGAAAATGAAAGTGTAATCGATGAGGACTTAAGACCCGTTGTTCCTATAGGAGTGCATAACTTTTTCGCCTATTCAGTCACGCTGACCACTCAGAGCAATAGTCACCGTTCCTCTGCTCTGAAAATAAACACTTATTACACATTCTTGTCTGATGTATAGCTATTAGTGTATTATATTTTTGTTCGTGGTTTTAAACAAATAAACTCCGTACTGATGATGGATTTATCAACTATTTATGCCCTATATTGGAAATAATTTAATAAAAACCTGTCAAGCTACAAATTATTGTAAAAATACCGTAATATCAATTTGCCCCGAGGGTACCATAATCATAAATACGTCAACCCGTGACGCGGATAAATTGTAATTGAAAAAGTGATTTTCTTAAAAAATTGATTTATAACAATATTATTTCCAAGCGACTAAATTTCATATGCATATTATGTGTAATATGTTTTAGTGTTTAAAGCGCAAAGAAGTATTCGCATATTAAATGTGTGATGCTACAAAATTATAATAATAATTAACCTTTTCTAAAAAATTTAAGGGATAACTTGGTAATAAATTAATTGTGGTTGCACGTGATATCGTCGATGTATTATTTCTGTTTTATTTAAGACATGAACAGCTAATCTTGTTTACCGATTTGTTTGGTTGATACAAACTTTATGGTTTGTCAGTCAGTGAAAATAAATCCCATCCGTCAAACTAACTAAAAACAAAACTTTGCGAATCCTATTAACAAAGTAACATAATATAAAATATATTTAACGCGTGGGAAGAATATTTGCCGCCGAACAAAAAAATAGGCACACAAATTTCGACATGAGGTAACGAGGGGAATGTGTTACAATATTATTATTTTGATAATTATTATTGTTATTGTCGTTTGTCAAACATAATAATATTATAAGTCGCGTTATACGACATTTTTAATATATAAATAAAAATCAAAAAAAGACGTCGATTATTATGAGAATTTTGAAATCGTTTTTTTTTTATGTTTATTTTATGTAACACGTTAACGTATGAACTTTTAAATGTATTTATAATATCGCGGGGATTAAGAATGTATTGTGAGCTAGGGGCGAGTTTATCATCTGCAATTGATGGATTACCGGAGGTCGTCAATAGATGGTCATCAATCAATCCCGCAAATCCTTCCTGGGGACGTAATGCTGACCGACAATTTCATTAACTTTTATTCTTCGCCCCTTCCGACAATATAACCGATGATAAATAATAATAATCCTATCTTGAAAGGAACCCCCCCCCCCCCCACTCACTCAGAGCCGACGGACACCGCCATGCAGTGAGATTATATACACCGAAATACAATGCCCGTTAAACTTATTATAACGATTATGACTAAGAGTCTTTCTTGTCCATAAGAAAATAACCCTAAATTATTGTTTTAATATCGGATACGATAAAAGAAAACGTTTACATATGTACATTGATCATGTCAATGTATGTATATCATATGTAAGTTCTTGGTCAGTAAGGAGTTGGTGGGTTTTAATTAGAACAAATACTGCAGCGAGCTGCTTACAGAAACGAACATTAATTGATGAGCGAAAAAAATTGTATGATTCAATCCGTTATTATTTTGTAGATATTGTTTGTAGCTGGAAAGTGTTTAAAAGTTTCTGATTGTATTTTTTTTTTTCGATAAATAAAAGTCATTCGATCATAATTGAAATTTCACGATATCATGTCAATTGGATAAAATTACCGGTAACCTTTTTTAATCATACATGTCTGTACTGATATATTGCCAATAGCCGTTTGGTAATTAGTTAGTACTATGTAAACATAGGTAATCGTACAGACGGTTAATTGACTAAAATTGTAATAAACAGTTTTGTAAGACCATTTATTCGATTTTTTCTAAATGTCAGTTATACAACAGTACTTCTTATTAGTACTGTTTAATAAATTGTTATCTACACTAGACATAAGTATACTTTGCCCCAATTAGGTACATTACTGGAAAAATCTCTAATCGAATAACGTTGCATAACTCGAGTACGAATGTTTAGAAAGCCAATAACTACAACGCCAACTTTTTGGTAGTAATAATTCCATACCCGACAAACCAAAACCGGTCAAAAATTACACTGATTTATGCGTGTACCATAAACCGTGTGCGATTTTAGGTTAGACAATATTTATCGAGAAAACTTCCATACAGAGATAAAGTATGTATATATATATATATATATATATATATATGTATTTTTTGACAGCTAATGTCCGATCAATAAATCCATGTATATTACGTGCGGTATGAAAATCGAATTTTGCTTTTCGCTAAATCCGCCATGAATTTTGTGTAAAAAAAAATATATACATAGTATACATAACAATAGTATTTGGCTTGACCCTAAAAAAAAAAAGTTGCGATATTACATATTGGCAAAAATGATATTTAAGACGCGAAGTGGAATATAAAACATCAAAATACGTGACAAAACGAAAAGGTCCAAAAAGGACATAATAACACACATAAACATATATATATATATATATATAATATATCTTTCGAAACCGATAACCCAACCCAAAGCGTTTCCAAGTTGCGCATACAAAAAGAGCTTCCTACTTTGACAATAAAAGTGACAAAAAAACTTTATAACCCGGGTCTTCGGGAGTCGCGACAAAGTAATGAACGAGCAATAATATAAATAAATATATATATATACTACTCCTGAACTTTGCAGACCTTGAACGTGTAGTGATACTGTTCGAAACTTTTTTTATCAATTATTTTAAAGCCACCAACCCCATACGTCACCGAGACAAAGTAATAGTAGTAATAGTATCCGAAGTAAAGAACTATTATGCCGATTTACATAATATATTATATGTATATATTTTCATAGAATTTAATACAATTCACATTATTCGTTTAGTCGAAATATTACAAGCAAAATTGTGACAGTAAAATTTTTTCATCAAATAAAATAAAAAATGAACACAAAAAAATGATTATAAAATTGATAACATTACAAATACCGACAACGTTATTAGTATAAAATTAGAAAAACAAAAAAATTTAAGCCCAAATATCACACTACCCTGACCACTGCTCTCGACCGAACAGAGATACAAAACATCCACGACAGACGCATGTTAAGTATCACATTATTATCACAAAAACTCTCTTCAATGGTGTGATTCGTTAAGATGATAATAACAATTGTGATCGATTCAGTTCACGAGATCTAGAAAAGATCATGACTTTACAATTGTCAGTGTTGAGGGTTAGGCCCACAGCGTAATATATCCTCCTAAGAAACAGTTAGTGGCTAATCGAATAACCTTACGGTCGGTCGTGAACGAGACACGAGAGAAAAGTTTTGTCTCATCGAAAAAGAGAAGGGATATTGATAAAGTCTGTGTTTATAAAAAGCTTAAATAATAAATGGGCTAAATGTCCAACTCGTGCGTTGTTCCTTAATAAAATTCGTCGAAACACCAAATAATTCAACTAATCCCAATCTATATACACCAAGTAACAGTGAAACCTCGACGAAAGTGACAAACCTCTAACTCAATATATCAAATAATACAGTTATAAACACATTTATAATCAATAAAACCATTTATATTTCATAGTTCAGTTTTAATAATCCCCGAAGCGATGTAACCTGCCCGCCTCCAAAATTTCTTTTGCCTTGCTTTTTATTTATTAGCTGTAATTCGTTTGAAATTCTAAATAACAAACGTAGATACAATTTTGTAATTATCTAAGATAAAATAAAAGCACCGGTATATTTTATGATGGCTAAGCAAAATATAATTTTATATGATATTTTTATACATTATTTATGAAATTTCTTTTAAACGATTTTGAAATATTCTGAAATAACGTTTTATCTAATAATAATAAATAACCTAATTAATATATTTTATTTATTGAGCTACAAATAATGTTATTCGCGAAACAAAAATTATGTATTTTTTTGCTGTCTTATAAAAATTTTGCTCGACTCTGAGCACGTAACATATTGGTATAGAATTTGCAGACATATAAAAAAAGTGTTTTCGTTTCTGTATTCCGAACTGATTTTGTCAATTTTATGTTTCTAGACCAATAAACATAAATAACGTGAACGCCAAATCGTTAAGATTATTTAATTTTGAAAATGCGTGGAAAAAACCAGATAATTTCTTTAATCATTTATAATATTATATAATTTTAAACGCAAGCTAAC
This sequence comes from Adelges cooleyi, assembly GCF_023614345.1. Taxonomy (NCBI): domain Eukaryota; kingdom Metazoa; phylum Arthropoda; class Insecta; order Hemiptera; family Adelgidae; genus Adelges; species Adelges cooleyi. The sequence goes on from NW_026095761.1 coordinate 18,555,542, forward strand.
AAGTAACATTTGAAAATTAAAAAATACAAAATAAAATATATATAATATCCAGCACTTAAACGTGAACGTTTTAAAAATCAATAAATACTAAAACTTTTAAAATCAATTTTAACCCGGATAAAAGTAAAAATAAATAAAACATATCTTTAAAGTTTACAAATAACAATCCTCATGACGTTATGAAAGCAATGTAGGTACAGTATAATATGTATCGAGGAAAATAATAAAATTTGTGGCAAGTTTTGTTTTTTTTTTTTCACTTTTACATCTATCAAATGGATTATATTTTTACAAAGCTCCGCTCCGATCATTGACCAATGATGGCCAATCCTGAATTATATTTTCATCCCCACAGGAACACGCGAGTGATATTCCACGGGATAGAAGAAATGAAAATACATATACACATTTTTCTCTCAGAAATTTTCCACTGTACACAGACCCGAGGAGTTTTCACTTCTATACATTGGACTACGGCTGACCGCAGTGGCCGGTGCCCATTTAGAATCTCTTGATTTATACTAACTAAAACTAGTCCCACGGGAAGATCCCGAACTCTCAGCAGTGTCGGGAATTGATGGGAGAGAATCGATTACTACCGCAAAACCCTCTAATAATATATCTATATGCTGACATCAAATAGCACGTTCTTTTATTTCTAAATATGTTGGCCGAACTTCGCCGACACGGTTTTTTCATTAAGAGATCCTATTACGGCCACATGCACTTGGTAAACAGCTATCGACTAGTTTTACAATAAAAAAGAACATAGCAGTGTATCCAACATGATTGTGCTGCGGTAACCGTTATTGCATATTTTATAATAATATTATTTTTTTTTTATTTTAATAACTAATGCGACACTCCATTTAAAAAGCATATAATATACCTGTTGTAAACTGCTATTACAATGTAAGTATGATTTTTCAAAATATAAAAGTCGCGCGCGAAAAACTTGTTGACTCGGCCAAATAACAATTGCATGCTATTTCATTTCAAATGAATGTTTTTTTTTATGTAAGTACACATAATGCGTTTTTGGAGGGTTTGTAAAGCTATGAAAACGTATTGACCTATAAAAAGCTATTGGTTATTGTATTCGTTGGCGACTCGAATGCCGTTAGTCCATTCGGTTTGTGTTCTGGTGAATGTTTTATTGGATTTTAATTCGAATTATCCGTTTTGCGCGTATAAATTATAAAGAGGTCCTAATTTTAAGCTGCAATATTGGTATTGCAGTAGAATTAATATCGATTTGGTTTTAATTTATGGGTTCTCTAAAGTACCTATGTACGCATTCCGGCGGTAACATTGTCACAACCAATGTTGTAATCATAATATTATTATCATACCTACTAGTGATTAAAAGTGGTACTACTTAAAATTAGTTTAGAACATTGACTTTAGAATATAAAATCATGTATAATAAAAAAAATGTACATGTTTAACTTTTCAACTCAATTTTTCCGATAAGTAACATTGTTCTTCTCGATCAAAGCCAATAACATACATTATTTATTTTACTCTATTGTTCTTGTGTGTTACGTGATGACACAAATGAAACTTATTCAATAAATATTTGAACTACACAAACATAATACAGGATGATCTACTTATCGTGAACCACTCAATATCTCATAGGGTTTAATAAGAAATTAAAATGTTTTTTTTTCATATTTTTTTACCAATGTGATCTAAATTTTTCATATTTTTGTTTTGTTTTTACCTTCTCCCAACTTAGTTTTTTGATAGCAACTATTAAAACGTACTGTTCGAAGTAGAATAAGCTGTTTTCCACAAAAAATACTATAGGTAATATTCACTTGTTATTGTACAGCGCAGTTTCTATTTGCTTAACCGCAAACCAAGTCCCGCTGTATGTGTAACCGTATCATTTCCTACATTATTTGTGTTTTTGCAATAATAAAACCGCTACATAAGTACAAACTAAAGACCGTCTTCGATTTTAGTCTTATGTAACCGGAGCCATAAAAAAACAAAATACTGACTCACCTAAAAAACAGACCTGTAGGTTAAACTAGACTACAATAACAAAATTGTTTTAAACCATATAGCACTATTGAAAATTATCTGTTTAATATTAAATAGGAAGAAAATGAAAATTAATTTACAGTTTTTTTGAGATTCTTCAACTATCAGAAGTTCTAAGCCTGTGTTTTTTTGCCTTTAAAATTGCCTTTATTTAAAAAGACATTGAGTGTGTTATCCTCTGTAAATTAACCGTTTAACGTGGAAATAAAAGTTTCAACAACCACTTTAGTAGTATACGTAACCATAATCGAAGGCTCAATTATAACGACACAATACATTTACAGATGAGAGAACTAATCAAGAATAATGATTTATTTCATTTAGTTAAAACAAATATATTACGGTTTAATAACTAAACAATTTAGCAGTAGCTACATAGTATCATATATTTTGTATAATATTGTTTATTAATAATCAAAAATCTATTTCCATTTATTTAATACTAATATATAATATGGTGTGAATTAACATTATAATATTATGTTGTACAAATAAACAACTTAAAGAAACACACATTTTTCTAATTATCTAATTCCCATAAAATGTTTGTAAACAATGTAAAAACCCAAACTTATTCTATTATAGTTTTTTTTTTTATTCCAATGTCCAATACAATCGGAGCTTTAACACAAAAATATATTTTTATTCACATATCAAAGATTATTGTAATATCTATATTTTTATCTTATCTTCATTGGCAGTTTCCAATTTTTTTAAGCGGTTATAACTCTCAGAAGACTCGACCACAGCGAACGAATTAAATGCTTTAAAACTAATCGCTGGGACCGTTCTTGTCAAGTGTTCTACGTACTTGACTAACACGTCGGCGCCAATTAGACTCTCTCTTACTGAAGGTAGGGTTATTGAACACTTAAGCTCTTCAGGACCAGGAAAGCCATGTTTAGAAACGATACCTAGCACATTTTTCAGAGTGCAAGTGTTGTTTTTACCATCTACGTTGATCGACGTAGCAACGTTACAACCGATGTGTGTCAATGATATCAGCAAATAATATACATACCCATTGACAACAGTGCGATCAAGGTACCCACCTTTCAGCTTTTGAATTGCCTGGCGCAAGTTGAACTGCGACGTCGTGAGTTTTCAATATGTGATTTTTGGTTGCTTGTGAAAGGGACTCGAAAGAGGTTGGCGAAAAAAATGTTTGTTCCAGTTCGCAGTACACGAGTAATATCCACATAACATCTGTGATGGGATGTCGGCTATCTTCGTGCCCATCGTTCAACAAAACTGTTAATATCTGATTGACTTCGTTTGTGAATGTAAGATATTCTTACAAAGGTATGGCTTTTTGCTTTTTACACTCTAATTGAGCTCTCTCATTCCGGCCAGCCGGAAGACGATTTTGTCGAATGGGCTAAAACTATGGATCGAGGAGGTTATAGCGCCCCTATTTCGTCACAATCTAATATGCGTTCAACTCTAGATGGTTACAGGAAACAATTTTACAAAGAACTTTATTGCAACTACGTGATAACTGCTACCGTCCATTTGCATTTAACAAAGCAATTTTCGATAATTCACGTTCACCAAAAATTGCTTTGTTAAATGCAAATGGACGGTAGCAGTTATCACGTAGTTGCAAAAAAGTTCTTTGTAAAATTGTTTCCTGTAACCATCTAGAGTTGAACGCATATTAGATTGTGACGAAATAGGGGTGCTATAACCTCCTCGATCCATAGTTTTAGCCCATTCGACAAAATCGTCTTCCGGCTGGCCGGAATGAGAGAACTCAATTAGAGTGTAAAAAGCAAAAAGCCATACAAAGTACTTAATATGAAAGAGCGCCATAATACCTAGTCGGTTTGAGAAAGTGAATAAACTGTTTTCGTTTACAGTGTATACAACTCATAACGTGACTATGTGTCTTGCCCCAAAAATACAACTGAGTTTACATGTAAAAAAAATACTATGTTTACATATAAAAATTGTCATTTAACGTAGTAAATGTAGTTCCTAAAACGTTCGAAGTATAATAATATACTCTTATTGTTTTATGTCCAAATTTTTTTTTCCGCTAGCTTGTACTATACACGGAAATAAACAAATAAAACGACCATTGAAGTAGTTAACACAACTAATTTAAAGGTTATTTACAAAAAAATGTACAGTTGAAAGTCCTAACAAAAATTAATTGTGATATTTTGTACTAGGAGGAGGTGGAAAAAAAAGTGGCCGTGACCTCAGCTGCACGGAAGTTTATAGGAACATGGATATGTCTTAACAAGTATAACCCTGGTACTTTTTGGCACTTTCTAATATCGTTTTATCTCTAATCTTTTACCGCACCTCCAGAATCCAGCTGGACCATCTCTTAATTCTTATCTCTAACCTGCCCTCTTCTCACCTCCCGCAGCCAATTAGACCATTTCTAATCCAGTATCTCTATTTTGATCTCTAATTCATTATCTAATATCTTATATATATAAGAAGACAAAATAAAATTACCTTTGTTTCCACCAACTTAATTCCAGATCACATAACTGTATGTCAATATATTATTCAAGCAGATGAAATTGAAAAACATAGTTCTGAAATATACAATAAATAGGATTAGTGATTTAATAATAATATGATTATATAAATAAAACTGATAAAGTCTCAGACGAAATTCTATTCGAGCAATCGTTAAATCTAAAAATCCTTAATCCTCAAAAATCTGATGTGGGCTTTTTTTTTTATCTGTATACCCTGTAAATTTTTTAATACTGGACCAATTCCTTCGAGTAGCAACTCTATAAATAACAAATTTCAGTTTTTAAGTTAGAACTTTTACTGGCTATAATTTCGAGAAAAATTGTCGGATCGAGTTAAAATTTATAAGGAATATTTATTTGGTATGCCCGCACTCGTCAGTTGTATTAAATTTAAATTAAACCCGTTTCCCACCCCCCTAGAAGGGAGGTCCAGTTTTTTTTGTTTTTTTAGTTTTTTAGCTGTAATTTTAGGAATTTTAAGTTGAAAATTTGTCAGTAGTTAGAACTCATATGTATCCATAACATATTAAACGGAAAACAAATTCGGGAATACAGCTAATGTTTGCGTATAGATGTTCTATTTTAGGTAATGGGGTCCCTCCAAAACGGAATAAATAAAACTAATACTAAACAACTGTCCTATTTTTTCCTTCAATGGCTGTACAATTTTAAGATTTTGATGGAATTAAAAAAAAATATATTATACGATGTACATATTTTTTTTATATTTTAGTAAATTAAAACGAGAAAAAAAATTAGTTTTAAACAATTATTAAAAACGAAGCTAACGACAAACCGACGTTTAACCAAAACCTATTAATTCAACAGTGGAAATTTATATAAAAATTATAAAACCCAATTTATCTAAATAATTGATTTAAAGTCTTTCAAATGCTTTACGGTTAATGTAGAAATCTCATTTTTTTTAAAATATTCCAAAATACTACGGTTCTTTTGATTGACGTTATAAACTTCTAAGTTCAATCGAATTCTCTTTTACCAAAAAAATAGCTTAACAAGCATAATTAAATTAATATACAGGTTGCTATAAGAGATTCCAAAATCACCCCTCCCTAAATACTGTTATCCGAGGGCGGAAAAATCACAATGACCTTGAAATATCATTGTATGGTAAAAAATAAAAAATGATTCACATAGATGGCTTATCGTAACTTTAAAAAAATCGTCAACAAGTCATGTTGGCTTTGAAATTCTAAAGACCATAAGTATATTATCGTACACCGTTATTAAAATGCAAGTTTAACGTGGGTATCTAAAAAATAGACACGGTCTTTTGGCTTTGTACAATTTTTTTAACACAAACGAGCACTGTATTTCATTTATGCAAACATTGAAAAATTTAAACGCACATTGAATCACACTAGTGTTTTTCTAAAGTAAAAGAACTATGTTTTCGAGTAAACGCTTAGGCAAAAATTCAGTAAACAATAATTTAATAAAAAAAAAAAACAGTACGCACGGATGAAGTGAAAATTCTTTTAGAGTCATTCAAATGACTCTAGTTTAATGTATCAACATTAAATTAGAGATATCATATTATTGGCCAGACTGTAATTTTTAATCACATATAATGAATTCCAATAAGAGTTTCCAAAAATTATTCAATTTTTTTATTGATTGGGTAATCTGGTAAAAATTCCTAATGTATTTTTTGTTATTCCATTCTTTATACCACGGAGTTCATTAAAAATGTGTTGATAATACCCCTTGTTTGAACAATTTAATCTAATTAAATATGAAAAATGCAATTGATCACCAATTATTTGAATAAAAATCCACCGTCAGTTGTTCCCACACGTTAGCCGAACTCAATTAACACAAAATTACAATTGAAAACGCGATATCTATATATATACTCGGTAACGTTTAGCGTTCGCGCAGATTGTCCAATTGACCCCCGGCCCAATGACATAACCATGTTAAAAAAATTAGGGGCCTCATTTTAGGTCAAGACGGACCAATAAGTCCACTGATCAACGGAATCTCACAAACGCAAATATATATATATATATATACATACAGGGTGATACATTATTGATAATACGCTTATTTTTTTTTTTTTGAAAACATTGTTTTACACAAACTGAAGTGTCTCCAATTACCAAAACTACAAGAATTACAGGTTTTAGTAGCAAATTTGAAGGTACTTGTATATTATTGTAAGGTGTATGTTTTACAACGATAATATATTATTTTGTTTTCATCATAGATGAGTAAAAAGTAGTCAAAGTGAACGAATGTAGCCAAATAACGGCTGAAAACGTTTAGTACTTTTTCTGGGGGGTCTAAAAAAGGTGGACTTTTTAAACTTAAATGCAAACTAATACGCTTGATTTTCTTTTTAAATAAATTCAAATTGTGAAATGCAGTACCTACATTTTTTTATATGTAACTTACTAAAAGTTGTAACAGTAAATCATTAAAAAGCTCTCTTTATTTTAATTTAATACATAAAAAAAAAGCAAAGGAAATTCAAAATTATGGAAAAATGCAAACAAATTAAAAATCGTCATTAGCGGTTACAATTTATTACATTTTTTTAAATACAATTTGGTCATATCCAGAAAATATTTATGTCAACTGATTGTATAACGATATGAACGCAGAACATTGCTGTGTCGATTTAACAACAATTAAATATATCTAGTATGGATACCTATTGACTTCGAATAATAGTTTCTAAAAAACCCTTAGAGATCAAACTATCCTTATTATCGTCGTGCTGGTTAAATTTTATTTGCCAATTTTCTATAACATCCTCACTCGCTACATTAATATAATATTAAGTTATAATTTAAATTTTATGATAACTAGTACCGTCATTTGGGTAAAGGTGGAGTGGACATAAATAGCTATCACCTAAAATTCTGGTGTCTGGCTGAGATTTAACTAAGTAGCATAAAAATTCAAACAACAAGCATCTGGTAGCAAAAATAATTGCAAAGTATTAAAATTAATCATTTGGGAGCAGGTTTAATCTTAAAATTGAATTTTCTCAAAAACATGATTCCAACTAATTGTATGCAATAATTATAGGCTAATTTTAAGTAAATTATTGCCTTCACAGTTCTTTTATCAATACCTATTTCGTATTTCTACTAAATAAAATATACTTTAGGCGGCAATGTCACATCAACAATTTTATGCCTTTTTTATGAAAATTATTTTATCAACCAGCAATTGTTTTCGTCTTAACTTCTTCCGTTTATCTTTCGTTTAATCCTAATTATTTTTATTACAATTTTCGCTATTTAAATACTTTTTTAAAACACTATCGACATTTTAAAATTAACAGTATTTGCTTTGTTTGATTGTCAAACCGCAAAAAACTTCATCACACATCCTGATTCAAGACACAGTGATAGTTTTTATAAATTGTTTTTCCAATATCTACTGTTAGGTTAGGTTACGGTAGTAGGTTGTAGGTTGCATTGAGTAAGGGTGAATCAACAGTCAACAGCTGGTATCTGAAATATATTTGTATTGTATGGTGTAGGTTTTTTTTTGTCTGTATAGCCATGTGTTTTTAGCCGTAATTATAACTTATAAGACCTATTAGTTGAAAACATTTTTCAGTCAAGCTAATATTATGTATCCATAACATATTAGACGAATAAAAAAATTCGGGAGTACAATTTTTTTTTAATTGCCGGAAAACTGTTTTTCGCAGATGTTAAATGCTTAAAAAAAAATTATCAAATCATGTCAACATTTTAACGGATACTATTGGACCCGGTAAGTTTTGAGTGCCCAAGCATAAGTTTTAGGTTTTAATGAATTTTTAGCTTCGACGCAGATTAGTGAACTGTTTTGCCGTTTAAGTCTGAACAATTACTTCGATTAATGCAAACGCGACTATTTATGTATTATACAAATAAAAATAATAATAATCCAACTTATTAAAAGACTCTTAAATTATATAATAAACTTCAAAGTCCAATCGAATTCTATTTTACTAAAAAACAAAAAATGGATTAACATAATTGTCTAAATTTATTATTCACACAAATTGCTATAAGATATTGCAAAATCACCCCTCCCTAAAATCCTCTTACCGGAGGGGAAAAAATTACAAAGACCTTGAAATAACATTGTGTTACAAAGAAAACCAAAAACAATTCACGTAAATTGTTTTTTTTTTTATTATTCTAGAAAATAGTCAATAAGTCGGGTTGGCCATGAATTTCTTAAGACCTCGAATTTATGTAAACAGTGGAAATGGGAACGCACATCGAACAACCCAAGTGTTTTTCTATAGTAAAAAAATTGTGTTTTCGAGTCAGTGCTTAGGCGAGAATTCGATAAATAATATTTCCATAGAAAATCGTACATATAAATCTTTATTTGCTTTTGAACTCGATGTAACTTTTGAAACACATGCGCCAATGTGCGAAATTATACAAAATCCTCACTCTCTAACAATTATTAAAATAATTTATACACCTATGCCTAATGACTTATTGGTTCGTATTGGCCTAAAACGGAACCCCTAATTTGTTGAAATTGAAACGGTCTCTGCCATTTTAAATATTTTCAAATTGAGCGAAACACGAAGCAGCAATGGGTATTTTTAAAATTGAAAAAAAAAAATGTTATTAAACTCAAACCGAATGTTTTCATCATGGTTTAAAGATGGAATGAGTACGCTTTAGAATAATTGCAATTTTGTAGTATTTCTTTTTTGAAAACATTTTTGGTTATTCTACAATATTATAAAAATACTAAACATTAACCTTTTTTTTTATTATTTTCCATAAGCCTATCAACTTTTAAAAACTTAAATAGTAACTTGTGTACATATTTAATTTACTATTTAAACTGAGAACTATTTTCTGAATAGCATACCGGTCGATAACCAGCTAATTACTTTGGGAGTTATTAAACATTAAAATTTAGGACGGGAGGAAGGGTGGAGTGAGGTATTATTTTTTCTGCTGGCACTACGCTTCTGTAAAAATACTGAGCTGTGAAAAAAAAAATAGAAAAGGTAAATGTTTAGTAATAGTTTTATAATATTGTAAAATAACACCAACTTAAGTGTCTCCAATTATTATAAAAGCTACAAAAATGCAATTTTTTTAAGAGAAAACTAGTGCCCTGCCCTTAATGAATCAATACATTTTCTAGTATATTTTGATTTATCGAAAAAAGTAGAATAACATGTTTTTGTTATATACTCGAAAGTACACGTGTATTAATATTGGGTGTTTGCTTTACAACGATTTATCATTTTGTTTTCTTTATCGATGTGCAAAATGTAGTCATAAGAAACAATTTAGCAAAATAACGACCGGAAAGGCATACCATTTTTCCTAAGGGTCTAAAAAATCCTTTTAGTTCTTGGCGTGCAAATTGTAAAATTTCCTTTTTTTTTATGTAATGGTATATCAGATCAAAATTGTCTTTATCATAATTTAATAGGTAGATGAAAAAAAGGGTTAAGGGAACAAAATATGCCCTCGTGTCCGGCCAGACGTGAATTGACGTTTAACCCAACCAACGTTTCTGTAATACATTTTTTGGTTTTTTCGGTTAAAAAAAAAAATATAACACTGCTACAGTTTTTTATACTTAAGCATAATAAATCAAGACTGTCTCATTTCGATTTGAGGCGTTTTAACTTTCAACTTGATAATAATTCCTAACCAGATGACACTGGTGAAACAATAACAAACTGTCACATTTTGTCTTGTAGCCATATTTTAGTAGTTTGGTTTGTTAAAATCTATTGCTAAATAGCCGTCACCTCAAATTGTGGTGCCTGGCTGAGATTTAACTAAGTAGCTTGAAATTAAAATAACAAGCACCGGGTAACAAAAAAATAATTGAAAAGTATTAAAATTAAAGCTTTCAAAGATAAAATTAACCATTTGGGAGCAGGTTCAATCTTTAAGTTGTATTTCCTCAGAACTTGAGTTGTGGCAGTCTGGCTCCATTTCCCACCCCCTTGCGGCGGGATGCAAGTTGTTTTTTGGGTGTTTAGGACCTTTCAGTTGAAAATTTGTCTGGAGTTAGAACTCTTATGTACAAATATCATGTTAAATCTTAAAAAAAAAAAAATTATCAAATCATTCCAATATTTTTTTATGAATACTCCTTAGAGTGGCCCCAGTAAGTTTTGAGTGCTCAAGTACCATTTTAAGGTTTTAATTAATTCTTTAAAAAGTGAATTTATCACATCCAATCAACTCGGCCCATCTCGAGTCCCGACCCAAATTGTAATGGATTTTGCCTTTGATAATATCCGTCGATAGCCATACTTAAGTTTAGTATATCCGTTTCGATAACATTTTTAAGTTTAGACGCTTTACTATGACCTTCGAATTTTCGAAGTAAAAAGTAACACTAAGATGTGTAAAAAAAAGAAAATGAGAAATTCGAACATTGACAATTTTATATATTGTTTTTATCGTTCGATCGACGTATTTTTTTGCTTAAAATGTATGAAAATTTATCGATGGCAAAAAATAATGACTAAAAAATTCTCATGTGTGCACAAGTGTATGTTTTTCGAAAATATTTTCGATTTCTTATAACCTTAGCATTTTCTGTATGAAAAGTTTCATCAACAAAATCGCACAAGGAAAACCCCGAAATTTCAACAACCTTCCCTCCTCCTGGGAAAAAGGCTGAAAGTTTTAAAAAATTTGGTTGGCGCAATTTTAAGATTTAACAACTACCAAGTCAAACTAATTTCAAATTTGTGTGGAATTTAACCCGTTTCTAATAGAAAAACTAGAATTTATTTCACTTTTCTAAGCAAAATTTTAGGGATTTAGGTCGGGGAAATTAGACCTAAGGTATATTATCTAGAACAGTGGTACTATAACATTTACAATTTTCTCAAAAAAATCTGTGATCAAACATGATTTTCATTAACGAACCCCCCCCCCCCAAAAAAAAAAAGGGGAAAATTACACTTTGACCGTAGTCAATTTCTAGGTTGCCATGTGTGAGTGAGTAAATAGGCAATGAAAATATTTCATTATATTGTTAACAACGATACATGGAATAGCAATACATTTATAAAGAGAGACGACAGTGAAGTATTTAGAGGGGGAGGGGCGATCGCTCTAGTTGGCAATTTTTTAGAGGTGCCATCAGATTTGTACATAGCCCATCTTCTGTTAGTGAATCAATTATAGAGATGTGTCTAACACTTAAAAATTAAGGATTTGAAGACCCTTCAATCCCTTATGTAAATATTGCTCTGAGAATGTATCTATGTTGTCCCGTATCAAACTGCTTTTCAGAGCGACCAGTGCATTAAATAAACAGTATCGCTATATTAAATATTGAATCGCACATCACAAAAAGTTTAGAGTATGATGACATATTAATCGATGAGTATAGATCCTCTAAAGTTTGCCAAAAAAAATAATGCACACTGTAAATATCTATTGCTTTGTAATTTATGGATAATAAATAAACCTATTTTATGTTTGTGACTAATTTATAAAGATAACATAATGTTTAAACTCTGCTTTCTTTTTTACTTTTGTTTAAGTCCTTGTGGAAGCACGTGCCTTTAATTTGTCAAGCCCTATGTGTAATTGTCATTTAAATGTATTGTAGTATGTTAAGTATGTTAAATCAGTGAATGTACAACTAACAAACTGAGAGCATTTAATTGTTTAGTCACTCTTACATTATAGATTCCAATATAGAAGAGAATTTTTATCTAACGACTAAAAATTGTTTAATTGAAATGTTTTATTAAATAGACAATATCAACTGGTTCCACAAGAGATTACAAAAAGTGAATACATTTAAAACAAAAATGTAACAAATGTAACCCTAATCATATCCACTCTTAAACTAAACATTCATTTTCAAGTACACAATTGTTATTAGATACAATGCTCTTATCGATATTTGTATTTTTATCTGTGATCACTGGATTGCTTTTTGAGGCCCAAATTTGGGTTTCGAAACAATATTATGTAAAGTTTTATTTTATGCTCTGAATTTTCGTTGTACGTTATAAATGCGTAAACATTACACGGTTAGTAATATTTTTTTTTTGCGTTTTATTTACCTTAAATGGGTATCGGTTTGAAGAAACATATGAGTCATAATAATACACATAAAAAAGCTCCTTAATGGTAGATGTACTCAGAATTTTCGTACTATTAAATGCATTAGTATATAAAAAAACTTAGAGTTTTATTATGTTAAACATACTCGATATAGACACAAATATGTTGTATACCTTTAGGCAGAATTTACAAAAATGAGAAAATTGTAAATACATTTATAATATACTATTATTTATATAGTAATAAAAAAATTATAAATTATTATGAGTACATACACTTTTTTTGTATTGTATTGTATTTTATTATTATCCATATTCCTACAGTTGGTCTTAGAACACCTAAAAATGTCTACATCCGGTCATGAATAATGTTACTATATTATTTTTATATTCAAAATTTAAAACCTTTATCATTACATTATTACTATATTCACTTTCTAAAACGGGAAAACGTATTGAAAACTCGTTTTAAGTTGTATTATTTATTTAAAATAAAAAGACTACTTGTTTTGATTTGTTGTTTTGTATCTTGTTCAAACAGTTACAGTCATACACCTATGTCCTAAATAAGAACATATTCGAAAACAAAAACAACATCTTTTATCATTGACCTAGTTATATCATTTGAAGTCTCCAACGTTAAAACGGTTTTGATTATTATTATATTTTGGGTCCATGCATTTTTTACTTGAGCAATTAAAATTGTAGGGCAATTGTCAGTATTCCGAATTAAGTTTTATAAATGTATAGAAAAAAAACTAGTACAGTGGGGTCGGGGCATAGTGGGGACAGAGCATAGTTGTGTCGGGGACGGGGAGTTCACAGGTTTACAGGAATTTTTTAATTTGAAAGTTATAAAATCACTTTCGAAAAAAACGCTTCGATGCAAATCGGTAGTTAGTATTTTCAAGCCAGTACAGTCCAAACCAAGCACAGTATAAACCAGCAAAGTTAGAAAGTATTAAATTGAGGTACTGTATTTACAAATAAACATCAAAGCGTTAATTTTAAAGTGATTTTATCCGAGAGGACTAGTACAGTAGAGTATAGGCATAATGGAATCAAAGCAATGAGGGGACGGAGAGGTCACAGGTCTACAGGAATTATTATAAATAAAAGTGATAAAATTGAAGAAAATCACCCCCATTTTAATAGCTTTTCTCCCCTTGTGAATATCCGTCGATAGCCATACTTAAGGTCAGGTTACTATTTGTTTTACGGACTATTACAGGCAGTAGTCGTACAATAATACACAATCTATGTGCGCAAATGGTATGTTAATAGTGTAATCCGATTCGACAACATTTTCAAGTTTCGACGATTTGCTATGACCTTCGGATTTTCAACGTGTAAAAAGTTACACTAAGATGTGCAAAATAAAACAACAAAAAAAATTGCAAATTCAAACATCGACAATTTTATACATTGTTTTTGTCGTTAGATCGACGTTTTTTTCGGCCTAAAATGTATGAATATTTATCGATGAAAAAAAAAATGTACTCAGACATCCTCATGTGTGCACAAGTGCCGAAATTTTATGTTTTTTTGAAAATATTTTCGATTTATTATAACCTTAGCGTATGTGTTGTCAACCAAATCGCAAATGGAAAAACCGAAATTTTGACAACCCCCCATCGCCCTGCGAGAAATGTTGACATATTTTTGGCGCTTTTTTAAGATTTAAGAACTGATAATTAGTCTGAAGATAGGTCTAACAAACAACATAAAACATCAGTGTAGTGTATTTATGAATAGGACGTTTACATTTTTGTTTTTTAATTCTGTAATTCGATTAAACATTTTTTTTTTGTAGATCAAAGTAGAACAACGAATGATACAAATTTTGGTTATATATTTTATTAAATCACATATCCATCTTAAGTAAGAGGAGTCCAATCATAGTCATCGTGTTGATAATAAAGAATAAAGTCAGCCGTGTGGTGTCAAAATAATATTTATCGAAAAATATAAGAAAAACAGTAAACTCAGACTCGCACTTTGGTCATACAATTGTAATTACAGCCATACGGTTTTGGGTAAAATTTTGAAAACGTTTACTCGTTTTTGTTATTATACCATCTCTAGCACGCAGTAGTAATGTTTATAACGTTTTTTTTTCTCATTTAATATTATTTCCCTAGCAAATAGGTATGAAAATTGTGCTAAAAAAATTGTGTTTTCGTGTAAACGCTTAGGCAAGAATTCGATAAACAAATCATATTTTTAAATATTCGTTTGCTTTTGGACTCGGTGTCACTTTTCAATTACGTGCGCCGATTTGCGAAAATTTACAAAAACTTTTCTAACAATAAATTGAAATAATTTACAAATCGCATTGGCCTAAAATGAAACCACTGATTTGTTGAAATTAAATATTTTAATATTGAGTAGAATACAAATCAATGAGCGTTTTTAAAATTGATAGATCTATTTTATAACTTCGACGTGGAGCAACGATGCTGTTGGTTTTTGCAATGATGTGAGCTTTTTTTTGTATCTGTATACATTGTAACTTTTTTAATACTGGACCAATTCTTTTGAGTGGCAACTCTACAAATCACAAAATGTATCTTCTTGGTATTGAGACGGATCGATTTGAAATTGAAGTTTCAACATTTACTGACTCTAATTTTTATTTTTATTTAATAAATAAAAGATCAGGGTATGGTATATTATTCTTGAAAACTAATTTGTCCAAAACATTATTGCATTTTTTTATATATTCTACGGCTGTTTTTTTTTGGGTACACCGAGATGCAAAAGTCAAACTACGGTAGCATACACATGTGTTTTGCGTATATTTGATTAAGCCAAGGTTAGGCGACATAAGGTGTTAACACCAACGGTAAAAAAAAAAATATAGTAGATAGTAAACCTATGTAAAAAAGTGTTTTACAGAAAAATACTTCAAACATTATAATATTTGCAAAACATCCATGATGTTCAACCTATTTCACCTTACTTCCATTTAAAGTATAAACCACGTTTTCTCGAAAAATAAAATGCACATTAACCATTATAACAATTTATTAAAACTCATTTTCTTCATAGCAATAGTATAAGTGATTTAGTAATTAAATAAGCCGTTGTCCAATTATACTGTTTAAATAGTGTACCTATATATACAGGGTGACTGGTTAATTATGCCCCAATCAATATTGTAAAAAATGAAATACTTTTAGCTTCGATGGAGAGCGGCAAAGGTGTTGGTTTTACTCTGATGTGGGCTTTTTTTTTATCTGTATACACTGTAACTTTTTGAGTACTGGACCAATTCCATCGAGTAGCAACTCTATAATTAACAAATTTCATATAGTTGGTACTTGGGGGGGGGGGTAATAATTGAAGAAGTTTACTTCTTCACAGTCGAAATTTGAAAAAAACAAAAGAAAAAACGTACGAGTTTTTAAGTTAGAACTTTTACTGGCTATATTTCAAGAAAAATAATCGGATCGAGTTGAAATTTATAAGGAATATTTATTTGGTATGCCCGCACACGTCAAATGTATCAAATTTAAATTAAACCCATTTCGCAGTCCCCCCGAAAAGGGGGTACAAGTTTTTTTGTATTTTGGGGGTTTCAGCCGTAATTTTAAGACCTTTAAGTTGAAAATTTGCGAGTAGCTAGAACTCATATGTATCCATAATATATTAAACGGAAAAAAAATTCGACACTACAGTTTTTCATTAATTTTCGAAGAACTATGTTTTCGCAGATGCGTATATTTTAACAAAAACCCCTAAAATGTTTAAAAAAAATGTAACTATAAATACTTAGTGTGAGCTTGCTCTAATGAAAGTATATATATACATACACATTAATTATATTGAGAATAAGCAATTAAATTTAAACTGTCGAGTACAAATAATTTAAACATGAATCGGGAGGTGCTGTATTTACAAAAAAGGATCAAAGCGTTTATTTGAAAGTGATTTTCTTCACTTTTATCACTTTTTTTTATAATAATTCCTGTAGACCTGTGACCTCTCCGTCCCCTCGTTGCATTGATTCCATTATGCCTATACTCTACTGTACTAGCCCTCTCGGATAAAATCACTTTTTTACCCAATGTGATCTCAATTTTCCACAATTTTTTTTGTTTTTGAATTGCCTTTATTTAAAAAGACATTGAGTGTGTTATCCTCTGTAAATTAACCGTAAAACGTGGAAATAAAAGTTTCAACAACCACTTTAGTAGTATACGTAACCATAATCGAAGGTTCAATTATATCGACACAATACATTTACAGATGAGAGTACTAATCAAAAATAATGATTTATTTCATTTAGTTAAAACAAATATATTACGGTTTAATTACTAAACAATTTAGCAGTAGCTACATAGTATCAAATATTTTGTATAATATTGTTTATTAATAATCAAAAATCTATTTCCATTTATTTAATACTAATATATAATATGGTGTGAATAAACATTATAATATTATGTTGTACAAATAAACAACTTAAAGAAACACACATTTTTTTAATTATCTAATTCCCATAAAATGTTTGTAAACAATGTAAAAACCCAAACTTATTCTATTATAGTTTTTTTTTTTAATTCCAATGGCCAATACAATCGGAGCTTTAACACAAAAATACATTTTTATTCACATATCAAAATATTATTGTAATATCTATATTTTTATCTTATCTTCATTGGCAGTTTCCAATTTTTTTAAGCGGTTATAACTCTCAGAAGACTCGACCACAGCGAACGAATTAAATGCTTTAAAACTAATCGCTGGGACCGTTCTTGTCAAGTGTTCTACGTACTTGACTAACACCTCGGCGCCAATTAGACTCTCTCTTACTGAAGGTAGGGTTATTGAACACTTAAGCTCTTCAGGACCAGGAAAGCCATGTTTAGAAACGATACCTAGCACATTTTTCAGAGTGCAAGTGTTGTTTTTACCTTTTACGTCGATCGACGTAGCAACGTTACAACCGATGTGTGTCAATGATATCTGCAAATAAATTACATACCCATTGACAACAGTGCGATCAAGGTACTCACCTTTCAGCTTTTGAATTGCCTGGCGCAAGTATTCGTCGTTGGTAATCTCGAAACGTGCAGCAAACTTTTCCAAATAACCAATCATTTTGTCATTGCACGGCTTCATATTACGTCCAAACACAAATCGTCTTATTGTTTCGTCATCCCATTCCATGATGTTCGAAAAGTATCTCAATATCAAACGAATAGCGACCACCTTCATCGAGCGCACAAATGTTTGCTCAAATTTTATCAGATTATTGATTCGTACGTACAGAGGTTTGTTAAGGTTTTTCCCGAGTTCGTAATATACACCGAGTTGGTCCGCTACTGGATTCAAGTCCAGCTGAATACCAAATTTTTCAAAATCTGTAATATTGTCATTGTTGTACTCCAATAGACGTTTCATGAGCAAATTGTCTAAGAAATTATGCTTAATATCAGGTCGGTGATTAAATCTGTAGTCTTTTCTGCAATTATGTTCAGACTGTTTATTAAACATTTGCCTGTTTTGCTGTACCCGTTCTAGTAAACTGATAATATTATCTCTTTCGTCTAAAACTTTAGCCGAAACCTTTTTTCTTTTGACTAAACTTACAACGTCGGATACTTTGTCTTTAGAAAGCGGATCAAACATTTCGCAAGTCTGTGTTTTTATAAAATCTCCGAGCAGTTGAACTGCGACGTCGTGAGTTTTCAATATGTGATTTTTGGTTGCTTGTGAAAGGGACTCGAAAGAGGTTGGCGAAAAAAATGTTTGTTCCAGTTCGCAGTACACGAGTAATATCCACATAACATCTGTGATGGGATGTCGGCTATCTTCGTGCCCATCGTTCAACAAAACTGTTAATATCTGATTGACTTCGTTTGTGAATGTAAGATATTCTATTTCGGTAGCTTTTAACAATTTTCGATAATTCACGTTCACCAAAAATTGCTTTGTTAAATGCAAATGGACGGTAGCAGTTATCACGTAGTTGCAATAAAATTCTTTGTAAAATTGTTTTCTGTAGCCATCTAGAGTTGAACGCATATTAGATAGTGACGAAATAGGGGCGCTATAACCTCCTCGATCCATAGTTTTAGCCCATTCGACAAAATCGTCTTCCGGCTGGCCGGAATGAGAGAACTTAATAAGAGTGTAAAAAGTGAAAAGCCATACAAAGTACTTCATATGAAAGAGCGCCATAGTACCTAGTCGGTTTGAAAAAGTGAATAAACTGTTTTCGTTCACAGTGTATACAACTCATAACGTGACTATGTATCTCGACCTAAAAAAACAACAGCTGCGTTAACGTGTAAAAAACCGAGTGAGCCGTGGAAATTACTCACAATAGTTATGTGTAAACATCTTATAACGGGGTCTACCTGAAATTAACTTTAAAAAGAGCAGAACTTATCATGTGCATGAACATTATTGAGATACGATTAATATTATTTTATATATTTGATACTGTCGGTTTATGATAACTATAATACGATACATAAACACGAGACTGTAAGCTGTTCAATTTTCGCTGAACAACAATATACTATAACTGAATATCTATAATCTATCTCTTCGCTAAACTCGTCTCGGTCACTCAATAGAACTCGTGGCTCCTCTGCAGAAAAAAAAAGACTCATTAACCTTAACGCCATAATATTTATATAGTGGAGTGTCAATTAGATGGCTGAGCCAATCTTTTACTGCGCGTTTCCGGACAAACCCTATTAGATAACTTAAACGGTGAATTTTCTTTTTCTTGCTGTGAACGTTGATACTCTAATCATCATCCAGCTCACGAGGCAGCAGGTCGACTATTGTATTTACTTATACTGGCACGTTGATTATTTTTCCAAGAACCCCGTATTGGCCATTTCCATGACGAAGCCTTCTGATTGTCGTAAACGGAAGTCTTGGCGAGACCAATCGCTCGGTGATTAAATCCAAGTCAGACAGATGTGGTGGTCGCAATGGATACATAAAACCATTCGACTTAAATAAAGTCGGTATTTTTAGCTTTTTAAGTGTGGCATAATAGTACTACATACAAGAGATGATTCGGTGTTAATACCAAGAAATTCACATAAAATAATATCTTTTGAACAATGTGGAGGTTTTTTTAAATCGTTATCATACCACAATGACATAATCTATCACATACACTACATACAGCACCAAAGTTATTGTTTAAGAACCTCGATTTAAATTGAGCGTGAGCTTTGGAATGTATATAATATTCATCATATGAGGCGACAGTGATATAGCTCTCTGAATTATTTTTGTCTCTCCGCATTCGTTTTAGACATAGCTAAAATGTTATAAAAGGTGTTCTTTTGTGTGAAACGGGATCGAAATCCAAGTTATTTATTATCTATTGGTTATTTGTGGAACGATCTAGTTTTCCAATGTTTGGTTTTCTAATCAACTTACTTACTTACTGTATAAAATATGAAATTTATACTAGATAATTAAAAAATGATTTTTCTCACTACTCTCTTGAGAGTCATGGTGTATGAACACTGCACTCGTAGATGGTACTTGGTACAAGATGGTATAAGCTGGTTCCAGTCTTATTTTTTTGGCCTTATGGCGCTATTCGTATTTGTTTTGTTGTTCCGCTTATGTGTCAGGCATAGCTTAAATGTTACAAAAATATGTTTAAGATGAATCGGAATCGAACTCCAGTTTATTTATTTTATGTTACGGCCTAAATATATAAATATACCTATTTTTTTATTTAAATAGCAATGATAATATGTAGTTGTTAATTATTTAAATTTAATCACACAAAGAAATAACATGAAAGAAAAGCGAGAAAAAACTAAAAAAAAGTTTTCGGATTAAACGGATTGCAACTCCGGTCTGTGAGCGTCTCTTACTGTTCTGCGTTACGCGCTCGTCGATGCATCTAATTTAGTTAAATGGATACAATTTTATTTGTTAAGCACAATATATCAATTATAATCAACGGCAACAATTTTTTTTGGTTTTTTTCGGCATAAATGTTTTTTTTTCTAATTTTTTTATCTATTTATATCATCACTGTTTATTCAAATTTCATTTATAATTTTGTATTAAATAATTACCTAATCATTTTTTGTTACGGACTATAAAATATACAATATACATATTATAAAATATTATATTAAGTATATCACCTAATTCTAATTTTCTATTCTATTTTACTTATTTATTTTATTTAATTAAAATAACAAAATTGTATCGATATAGATTGAAGCCCGTCTTTTGAATAATACAGAGGTACCGTCAAAATTGGTTCAGCGTAATTTTTTAGTATATTTTACATTGCCATTTCTTCACAACCTGTTGCAAATTAATCACATCTGTCACACCAATATCTGTGTTGTTTCCGTGAAAAAATTATCACTCAACATTATACATGTAGTTCCTAAAATGTTCAAAGTAGGTATAATAATATACTCTTATTGTTTTATGTCCAAATTTTTTTTTACCGCTAGCTTGTACTATACACGGAAATAAACAAATAAAACGACCATTCAAGTAGTTAACGCAACTAATTTAAAGGTTATTTACAAAAAAATGTATAGTTGAAAGTGCTAACTAAAATTAATTGTGATATTTTGTACTAGGAGGACGTGGAAAAAAAAGTGGCCATGACCTCAGCTGCACGGAAGTTCATAGGAACATGGATATGTCTTAACAAGTATAACCCTGGTACTTTTTGGCACTTTCTAATATCGTTTTATCTCTAACCACTTACCGCACCTCCAGAATCCAGCTGGACCATCTCTTAATTCTTATCTCTAACCTGCCCTCTCCTCACCTCCGGCAACCAACTGGATCATTTCTAATCCAGTATCTCTATTTTTATCTCTAATCCATTATCTCTTATCTTATATGTATAAGAAGACAAAATAAAATTACCTTTGTTTCCACCAACTTAATTCCAGATCACATAATTGTATGTCAATATGTTACGCAGATGAAATTGAAAAACATAGTTCTGAAATATACAATAAATAGGATTAGTGATTTTGATTGTTTTCATACTATGTTTTGAACCTCTGAACCCATTTCTATTTTTATGTTTACATATTATATATTAACCCCAATCGTATCTACCTAATACTAATAATACAATTTTTAACACATTTTCGACTTTACAATGCTTTTATCCTTGTTTAATACCATCTACAGATTCGCCACCAGGCGTTTATTTAAAAGTAATTTTATCACTTTCAGTTAAAACAATTCCTAAGAACCTGCGTGATCTGACCTATCCCAGTATGCTCAGCCCCACTATTCCTCACAGCGCAGGTATTTTTTATTTTAATAATACCGAACAATTATTCCATGCATAATAGGTATCTTATTACTTTTAACGCTGTCATTCGCATGGTTTTTATGTATTAAATATACATGACACGTCAAATCATTTATATGCAATATGCATACAGTGTGCAGAGCATATCCATTGAACAAAACATAATACCACGTGAATGACTATCATAAACCAAAGGAATTAAAAACAGTCCCCATCGTAAACCATAAATATAGTTATTTTAGTGAACCAAGTGCAAAGTATGAAGAAATGCAAGGAATTGTACTTAAGTGTATGGAGTTTTCATGCAAATGAAATATTAATAATGGCACGAATGTTTTCATTCTACAAATTGTTGTTTTTATAATATAATAGGCCTTCCGTATAACACCGTGACGATTATTTTATTTAATTAAATTACAAACACATCGCTGCTCTCATTAAAATTTGCATTTACACCTGTACAAAATAATTACAACGGGTCGAGTATTTTGTAATAACACCTTTACTGGACAATAAAATTAAATAAGAATTTAAATTTGTTACCACATAACAATGATTATACCAAATAAATAATGAAGCTTTAATTAAAATATGTAGCCCTTTTTTTTAATAATAAAGATAATACAATTACACCGGCGGCATAATAATTTATAATGAGGTTTTTTTTTCATTTTTGGACTTGTTATAATATGTATTGCCATTATTGTATGACAACTGACAAGTAACAACCTATGCGAGGAAGGTGGTCAATCGTTAGTTAAATTTGATGTACAATAAGCGTTTATGTAAACATCATTCAAGCGTTTCTTTTGTCTATCTGATATTAAATAATTTCAAGTGAAAATTAAATCAGTCATTATGGTAAAAATGATAATTAAAAATCATAAATGCTGATTTCAATTTGTTTGAGTTATAAGCCTTTATGAAAATAACAACTATTATATCATACGTATTAAACAATAATTATGTATAACAAGACACGTCTACTATCTACCCAATTAACCAAAATAAAACTTGCATTTATAAATTGAGTTAACTCAATGGTTCGACTTAATATTATGTTGTGTACATATTATAATTTTATATACATTTGCTTAATCGAATTCTCCGAAGGTCAATTATTATATTAACTTGCAATCTTAAATGCGCTCATAAATCCGCTGTAAAGAAGTTTATCTATGTTGTTGAGAGTATGATTTTTTTCACGAACAAGTTATTTTAGCATTATCAACGGTTTCTTTTTTACAGCTTCCAGATTTCACCATCCGGCATTTGCGTGCATCAGTCCGTAATCCCTTAAACCTAAAAAGTCCACCACTATACGCATTCTTATTTTTTTTTTTTTTGCCGGATATTACGTCGGATAGGGAAGATTTAAAACCAATTTTTACAGAGGTTTCCTCGGTGAAAGCCTAAAGAATTAGTTTAAGTAATTGCCTTCTCTGTGTATTTTTTTTTTTTACCGTTTAACGTGGAAGCCATTGATGACTATATTATTACAATTACTGCCGAGTAAATTATTATAGTATATTCAATATTCAAGAAGGCCTAGAATTTGTATAAACTAGAATTTTAGCAATGAATACAGACTGATTCGGGCAGACGGGTTTGATTTGTAAGGTAAGGATTTACAGCTACCCCCCTAAACGCTGATTAAATAATGGCGTTTTTCTATACTAGGAGATATAATCATTATAATGTAGTATTTTTAATGCGAAACGTGTTTACCATTTTGGGGACATAAAAATGCTGCGTGACTAATAAACGAAAAACTTATCCTTTCATCGTTTATATTACAGTCGGAGTTGATTAAGCGAGAGTTACTAGCGATAATTAGACATGCTTTAAATTTTGGCTTTCTTAGGCTTTTCGTACTTCCACGAAGTTATATCTGTCTACGTCGAGCCAACACTGTCTTCGAGTCGCCTTGCTCTGGTCAGTAGTTGTTCCATTGAAAATGTGTCTTCGCCTAGCAGCCGGCACTCCGCTCTTTAATCACGCCTGGCCAAATGTCTCCATAATAAATCCACTTATTTATACAGAATATCACTTAACCTACCGCCCGGAACCCCGTTGCGGTGGCTCTGTTGCTCATATTACACTGCTGAACGGTTTTAATAGGAGATAACGGCACTGTTGCACAAGCTATATTATTGTCAGGTTGATTTATTTGGAAAGCGCTTTGTAAAGAGAAAAAATAAATTTCGACTGTGTCCGCGTTAGAAAAAAATCTCAACCGCGGCGCAAGCACTCTGGTAGCAGACTTTAAAGTTATTTTATTGGACTTGTGTGTGTGTAAATGATACTATAGGCTTTGACCTTTTCTATTATTATTTTAATACTGTACGTCGGTTATTTATTTATTTACCGTTGCCACCGCGAGTGGACGATATTACTTTTTTCCCTCGCACTTATCTTTTTTGCAAATGCCGTCGGCTAAAAGACATGGATTATGTAACATAAGTGTGTGTGTGTGTGTGTAACATTGGGTAAAGACCTCACGTCGAGTGCACCTATATGGGAAAAGAACCGCTGGCAAAATCAATAAGATCTCAAGCACGGTAAAAACCGCCCGTATGGTGGTAAATGAGTTGTTCGTGCATATTTTTTTTCTTTTTTTGCAAAAGTACACCGCTTAACGTATTGCCATGGGAAAACTAGTTAATAGCTGACTGGCATTATCACTTAAAATTTCCACTCGTCTCTTGTAAGACTATAGTGATTATAAAGTAATATTAACGTAACAACATTATCTGACATCATCTAAACAGGTACTAATAAGTGAAATTTAATAATAAAGCAAAATGTTTATTTAATACACCTGTAAAAATCTACAGAGCATCAACAGGTAGGTACAGCTCTTATACATAAGCATAGACTATACGGGGGCTTAGTGAGGCTATAAGTCGTCGCAAATGTTTAAAAGGCACTGAATATTATATTCCAACTTTTTTTTGAAGAGCAATTTGAATATTAGAGGGGATTTAATTCAGCCAAGCCCTCCACGATCCACGCATATGCTTGTATATTAATTAAATTGACAATAATAATGAAGGGTCATTGTTGGCAATGGTAAAATATTTGTCTGGTGCACCAGAGACAAATCTAACTGCTTAATAAATTAAATTAGTAGCCATTACAGTCCTGATTGTGTAACAGTATAATATATACGTGTGGAGATGAGCATTGATACATATGTAATATGTAATATATATATATATATATATTATATACATGACTGTTTAACCTTGGTTGGTGTTCGATGCACTGTTAAAGAATTTTAACATCACAATAATTTTTATTATTAATTGATTAGCAAAATCAATCAATTTTTCTGGACTTTGTTCACTTTAGAGTAATTAGAAGTATAACATTATTAAACGCTAACAACGTTAACTTGAGGTGACTAATTGAATTTGTATACTGAGTGTATTAATATCGATTGATACGGTTTTGTAATATTTAGATGATATGAAACGATTCGCGGTGTGGTGGTTTTTGTTTCGAGTGTTGTAAACGCCGGTTATTAGCTCTCTACTCTATTCGAGATGGACAACATATTATAACGATACCGACAAGACCCGCAGAAATGATAACGACCGGCAATGTAGACAGACAACAACAAGCCGGTATTGGATAAACACTAATAAACACAGCTGATGTTCTTGGCAACGTTCGTTTGACGCACGCATAATATTTATTATAATTCCGCTGTCTCCTATCTTTTGCGCTTCCGTTAATGACGACGTACAGTATGTATTTACACGGTTCAACCACTTGCGCGCGGCTCAAGCACAGTCTAGAGAATCCCGTCGTGAAAACCGGATGAGAACAAACAATGGAATAAATCAACGTCACTGGCGACGTTCGGTCTTATCTCTCCTTCCGCCTCTTGTCCCGGTGTAATTTTCCGAGAGGTTAAAACCGCCAGAGTGTCTTTCGTAGCCGGCATTGCGGTAACCGTAGACGTGCTATCACTCTACAGTTGCGGTGGTGTAGCAATTGGAATGCATTTTTTTTTTTCTATGAGCGTATAAGGTACACACCGACGTGAGTGTATGTGTGCAGACGCTGGCCGAGGAGCAGAGTTAATTTGTAGAAAATACCTCATTTCGATTGCGCGACGAAACCCACTGGAGCGCCCTATGATTCGCTAAAACGCGGTGGCAATAACAACAAAACGACATCCAAACCGAATGAGAAAATTCGCATAAAACCACTACCGGGGTTGACTTAAGGAGAAAATCCATTGCCGAACTCGTGGGGATTTCTTCGGCTACCAAATTGTACCCGCCTCGATTATCGACTTGTATGCCGGTACCCTTTTAACTGCCGCCGTCACTGTAATTGGTTTCTATATACGCTACTGCTGCGGTATTACGACCCTTATACCGGTACAGACTCGAAAACTACTAATAATGTATTGTAAACGGTTGGTCGACCGAGTAAAACTACAGCCCAAACCGCCAATAATTGATCAAATTCATTATCGACCCATACAG
This sequence comes from Adelges cooleyi, assembly GCF_023614345.1. Classification (NCBI taxonomy): domain Eukaryota; kingdom Metazoa; phylum Arthropoda; class Insecta; order Hemiptera; family Adelgidae; genus Adelges; species Adelges cooleyi. The sequence goes on from NW_026095761.1 coordinate 18,581,945, forward strand.
TACATATATAAATTTATATTTTTTAAATATCATGCTTAAATTTGTATGATGCAGATGTTATGCATAAAATACGTACCTTTATTCAAAGTTGGCCATTGCTACTTGATACAGATATACAAGATACTTGGCAAAAGTTAACATTGATTGATACATGACGGATGTATTATTAAACATTTCTAAAAACAACAACATTTAATTGTCAAAAGCAATGCGGATTTTTCGAAACGGTCAGATAAAATGATACATGAACCCAGTCAATCCATCTAAACTACAGACATCCTATACTGTACATAATATCTCGTTTATAGCATATTGTACTAAATAATTAAAAAAAAAAAAATAAATACATATGACTCGTTTTGTTCTGGGTCCGCGTGTTGTGAATAGTTTTTTATCGCGATTGAACTGCACACCAATAAAGTGTGAAACTTTCGCATGTGAAACTATAATATATGTACACTACTGCGTCTACCCCGAAATAAAAAAAAACGTTGACAAAATAAAAATGACTTTCAAAATAATGATGCTGTGAATGTATATAAATTCGAATGCCACGGATAAATCCCTATCGTTTCTCACCGTCATGGAAGTTTAAAACTTATCGGATCAATGAAGTCCATCAATCGTGCGTCACATAGAAACTTCAAGAGCCGCTCATTAATATCCCGGGTAAATAATCAAAACAAATGTTTTTAATTTTTGACGGTCGCCGTTGAGTAATTATAGTGTACCTTTATAATGTGCCTTTATATTATAGGTACTTATATTTTATACGTCTCTACAATTTTTTATATTATGTACATAAGTGAAAACCCGAATGTTACGATGTTTTATACTTTTCTTTTTAATTGCAATAAATAATTGTAGTGACATGTACAATGTACATATATAACGACCAACTTAACCGACGTGGTCAGACAGATAATCAAACGCCCTCTTTTGCCCGGTTCAGCCGCATTGATCGTTTTTATTTCCCAGCTGAAATGCACGGTTCTCGTTTTCCACGACACACAATGTAAAATAATAATTGCCACTGAAATTACACGCCTCGTTGTATCTCTCTAACGTTTCATTTTTAACGATGGTTGCAGTCTTGCTTATTATACACATCAAACCACATAATACAACCATTCTTACTATGATATTATGGTGTACGCTATGTTATAGTAGCATCAACTACGGGTAATCCGTTCAGTGTAACGATAATTACAAAATGTTGCCATTAAAATCAACAATTTAATTGTTGAGCTTTTCTTCAGTGCTATAAACATTCGATCGGTTCAAATATTGGTATTTATATTTACGTTTGGTTCAAATTGTTGGTATTTCAACAATATTGTCATTTACTGTTTCAAAAACAAAAGTCCCGTTATTAAGTTCACAATTATTAAAGTATTTAAAATAAAAATTAATATACAAATAAAACCAATTGTCGATAACCAATTAAAATGCCAGTCCGCTGATAATAATTAAACAAAATGGCAATTCCAACTATAAGTTAAGCGCTTAATAATTGTGTAGTGTATTATAGTATGACAATTTAGTGGAAACGTGTAACCAGGTAAGTTTTCCGCATTAGATTAAACATAATAGTCTTGTTCGTCGATCGCGCGAGTTCACAACAAAATGAATACTTGGAACTTTTCAACTTGTTGCCGTGCCAGTAGGTTATTTAATTTAACCGGATAAAAGAAAATCACCGGTCCAATACTAACATACACTGGACTTGTTCAACTTTAATCCAACGAATAACGGTTTCCTAATGAAAAATGTGACCGATAAAGACTTCAGAACTACGTGATTCCAACGTCCGACTAACATTTCGTGAAATTTAAAAATTAATACTTTCTATAATACAAATAATGATAATAATCGCTACAAAATATAATATAGTAACGGCGAAAAGACCAACAGTTTAAAATTGCCAAACGTGCGGTATGAAATTCCGGTAGTTCTTTGAATTTATCTATATAATATATGATGATATAGCAGACATTTATAATTATTATCACACGGTTAAACCCAACCGGAGCTATTTGCAACAGAGACGGTAATTTCCTCGGCATTATCCGATTGGTGCTTAAAATTAAAAAAACAACAACTGTTTACTCAGTCTCGTCTCTTTTTGCAGTTTAGAGCTTAAGTAATTGCCGAGGTTGAGCAAAATAACGTCAGACATCCTAGACGCCATACTTGGAATCAAATCCATGTTTTTGCTACACATCCTTTACAAATTCAATTAATTAAAAAAATAAATACAACAGCAAATTGTTTGTTTTCTTCTCCGACTAATTGTAATGATGTATAATAACGTTGAACTTTAAAGTATGCTGAATTATATTATGATAAGTGATGAGATAAGAATATTATGAAACTTTCGTTTTACTGTACACTAGCTATTTATTAATTCACTCAAGTGTTATACATTTATAATTATTGTTGAATTTAAATAATAGAACTTTATGGAAGCGCGCTTACTTTACCTAATAAAGTGTTTTGTATAATTGATTGTCTTCAACATTTTACTTTATTACATTAAAGCGTTTCTTCCAAGTATGCTACCAGAAACAGGTATACGTTTTCTACAAAAATGTTATTTATTATTTGAAGAAAAAAATGTATATTATGCCGGTGTGCTCAATTAATCAAAAAATTAAATAAACGACTAAAATTAGTGAAAAATAAAATGACAGGAGAGCAACTGTTGACTGTCATTGTCTTAATTGTGGCCTACTTAGAAACCCACAGCGGCAAGTCACTGTTTTTACAGTAAATCATTGTCTTTACACTAACTGAGGTGCCTACAATTAAATTAATATGATTCGCAAATATTAATCAGGCATGCGTTTTTTTTTTTGTATTCATTTACTTATTAATATTTTATCTTCATATAGTATTGTATTCAAAATAATCTAAAACTGTCCTACCTTGAAACACGTGACATCTGCTCTTTAATTAACAAAGCAATTAAAAAAAAAAAAATATTGTCTTTGCACTGAATAATTCTTTTGTTAGCTACTATAATTTTACTTAGCGTTCGCAGTTTTTGTCGGCAGTGAGAAAAACAATTTCTATGTAAAATAAAAATTAAAAAGCATTATTTTTTTTTTTTTATCCACTTAACAATGCTAATATAGAAAATAAAATATGGCATAATTTTGCCGGCGTTGTTAACTGAACATTTTTTACGACTACGAAAATTCCATACACAATAGTTAACATTCCATTAGTCTTAGCAACATGGTTTGGTAGTGTTAAACTCGCGGTAGGCCGGAAAATACAATTCTAGGGCAAAATCATGTAAGGCGGTTACTTGTACAATAATAAGGCGAACCAAGTATGAGACACGTTTCCCAGACGCAATGCGATTTCTCGGGCCGCTTGTTTGTTTATCCCTATTTATATGCTAATTGATAATGGAAATATGTGTGCAGGAATTCGACGAGTGTGTTTGTGTATGGAGCTTTTGTCCCGGAAGCTTGTTGCGGTGTAGTCCTCGTGAATTCAATGAGGTCCACCCGCCGGCGCAGGAAGGCCTCGAGTGAAATTAAACGCCAGCGGAGACGTTTATTTGCTTGAACGGGAAATTCGAAGGAAACTCGTGTATAATATGCACACTGGATGTGTATATGCTAATGTTAGCGGTGCACGTGTAAAAGATGTGATTGCGGCGTTCCCGTATTGTTTCAAGGCCAATCGCCGAACCCAAAAGCCCCCGGCATAAATGTGTGTTATCATCATTGTCATTCGCATTGGACACGAGACCGTCGCTAATTGCTTTATTAATTAATCAGCACCGCGGTATTGACAGATAGTCACACATAGTCGTTCTGACCTGCCCACGGCCGTTAAAGCGCACGTATAGCCCGCTGCTAACCTCGTTACGGTCAATCTAGATGTTGGTCAAAGGTATACCGTACATAAATTACACGAACCCCTCTAAACCGCCGTCACTAATTGCCCAATTATCATTTTATTCATCAAACTGTGCGTACCACGCGGTGGCGTTTCTTGTACACGGGATTTGGTAAATAATCATCTTGGCCACCGTGGCCGTACAGAGTGTAGATTCGTTAAGACGTTGATTTCATCTTGAAAATAATTGCAATATCGTATTAATTGCTACCAAAAAAAAAAATCCAAAAACTGATTAAACCCTATAAGATATAGAGCGGGTCACTTTAAAAAAATCACCCTGTATAATATTATAAATTTCTACTAAACGACTATTTACATTCTCTCTCTTATGCCTCTTATGTATAATTGAACGAGTTCAAAAAATATAATGAGCTATCAAACTAAAAAAAAAAAATAATTTCACGTTATCATAAAAAACATTTTCGGTCTTGCACACAGTATTATATTATGTAAACATTTACTTCGATATAATATCATTTGTTTTTTTATTAGTAAAGATTATTATACTTTAATAAAAAAATATATTTTCTTCCTATTGCCTGCGGGGTTGCGACAAATTCGAAATAAAAATAAAATGATTTCCATACTTTAAGCGACTAAGTATGCTTATGCTTAAATTTGGATCTTTTTTATCCAAATAACTTTTTTAAACTAAACTCGTAAAATCTGTCAGTTCGGTTCGGTTAACTGTTTTCAAGCAGTCAGCATGTGTTATTGAAATCTCGAAGAAAATAGGGCACAGCGTTGCAAAGCTACAATATGGGATTACTTTTGGCAATCAAAATTCAACGACTTCACATTCGACTTTCCATACATTTTGTCAACAATGAAGTCTGATTATCCATCAGCAAAGAACAAAACCTATACAAGTTCACTTAATTCCAAAACTAAAATTGACTGCGAGTTAATGACTTATTGCAGACAAAAGATTACCCACGTTGGAAAAGTAGAAGAACACGTCATATGCAATGAAAACGTTCACTGCCGTATGTTTTCCTTACACTTTTTCACAACTACTATCACAACAGTTAGGGCCCAACTAAATATTTATTATAATATATTACTATAATGTGATGTGGTGTAACTGCAATTAAATGGGGGCAAGTACAATAACACAATTTTACTTGAAAAATAATCTATTTTTTTTTTTCTAATGTACGTTAGTTATAACACTTTCACATAGGGTGATTAAAACATTACTGTTGTTATAGTTAATCAGTTAAAGAAGATATTTTTAATATTATAAGAGAGATATACAAATGCTATATGTTATCTAACCGAAGAAGAGAGACAGAGAGATACAATATGATTGTACTTAACATGAGCGTTAAGCCCAACAAATAATTTACATTTTAAAAATAAAAAAATGAAACATTTTATTGCAATGGTTTTAAACCGTATGAAACACTACTGTAATACATTATTGGCATTTGCAGAAAACACGCGCTTATGAAATTGCAAAAGAAATGGCCTTAGTTGCCTAAGCTTAAAAAAAAAAATTACAAAAATCATTTTCCACCTTTGATGCAATAAAAATCGTATCATCGCGACGGCTAAGAGATAGTGTTGAGCTTTAAGCAACATAAGCGGTGAGAAAGACTTTGTTCGAAGTACTTGAGACTTTGTGAACTGTCTGTTACAGCTTAGCTATTTGAGTATGGATCAGAAGGTAAACAAACGGTAAGGAACAGTTGAAACCCATAAACGTAATCTGTTTATTAAACATGCACATACACACACTTCTAACCACGTGTACTCAAGTACAAACAAAGTTAGGTATACAGTATTGTTGGCAAACGAAAATTCTAAATTAAAACTTAACGGTTTTGTTTGAAACATAATAATTAATGAATAGTGTATTATTATATTTTTACAATTATTAATTTCTTATTACACAAAAAGAAACGGTAATATAATATATTTACATATAAATGTGCTTAAATAATAAAACTCTGCTTTTTTTTTTTTGTGTCTGTTTTTTCTTTAATACTATAATATTATGTTACAATGCAACGTATTCCCAATCGTTTATTCTTGATGTGTCATACGATTTTATTATTTCCATGCGCTATGCTGCAGCTTTATAGTAATACAAATATAATAAATTACATTAAATACAACACAATAAAACTGCATAAAAAACCACACAGCAATATTTTGTCCAGTCGATAACAAAAACATAATGCAACAAATTTTATTTTATTTCATCCGTTAAAATATACATTATAACGCTTATTCTATAACCGCATATGATTCCTTTGCTTACAGATTATTTCGTTGTACTAATTGTTAGTAATTAGAATAAATATGAAAGATATTTTATTTGATTAAATATCAAATGAGAACCTGGCGAAGTGACAACGGCCTTTATTTTTCTTGGAAATCTACTGTTATTTATTTTTGGGATTTGATTGGATAAAGGCAAAGCCAAACAAAACGACAGTCAACAGGAAATAAGTCAGTAAATCAGATAGGATGACTATTATGTTACACACTTACACACAAGCACTACACAGGACGGAACGAGTGGGGTTCACACATATTTTATGTGCATTGTAATGGACAAATCAGAGAAAAGTGCAAAACGTAAACATTATTGTCGCTTATAAGAACAGCAAAAGGTTAGCTTTGGGAATGACATCCAATTTAGCTTCATAGTGTGCTTGCTTATACAGCGTACGGGTTTATACGATTTACTTGTACAACAAAAACTCTTTTTTTGTAAGAAGGTAGCTTTTTAAAAATTATATTTCTAACCCTACATATTTATTGACAGTGAATGCGAAAACATGATAATATCATATTAATATTCCACTAAAATCTAGAAGTTATTAATTTTACAATTTACCCGATGCATATTTTTATGCATAATGATAGTTATTTTTGATAATATTACCTCAGTTACTAAACGGTTATATAATGGCATCTTAAACATGATTTAGCAAATCAACTGACAACCTTTTTGTTTAGAATAGATAGGAAGCAAAAAGAAAAAAATGTTTTTTAAACCTATTTAGTTAATATTTGTCGTGATCACAATACTTAAATCAAAATTGAGTTGTAAAAGTAGAACTTGTTCAAAGTAAAAAATAAAAAACAAAACTGACCAAGACACAAATGAAGATATTTTTTTTTTTTTAAATACTATTAGTAATTATGACTGAAAAATGTAATATGGGTAGAGCTAATTATGTGATGGGTTAAACTGTTTTGACGAACTGCTGCAGAGCAAATTTCGAATGTTCAAGTTGAAAGTTTTTAAGTAAGACAATGATTGAGATTCCATTTCGTCCCTCGAATTTAGTAGGGTTTGTTTTAGAACTCTGCACAAGCCAATATCCAGATACCAGCATCACGGGGCTGCCATAAAACGTTTGTTTAACTAATTGTTTTTTAAAACAATCGTAAATAATAGGTGTTTATTCAAACGCGTAATTGTTTAACGGAAAATGTATGAGCCTCGTTCAAATTAATAGTGCTGTGCTAATTAAAATATACAGTGTGTGTACTACGTTGTATCGAATTGTCAATGTTTTTTATTTTGTCGTGTAAACGAAAGTAATTAACGTTAGCTATTATTATTGGAACTGCAGTTGAAAATGAACAGCGGCGCAGATCGTTAGCTCGTTAGCAGAGAGAAACAACAGTAATATTTTTTTTAAGATCCTTTAACACCCGTCGGATTAAGATGGTTATAAATTATTATCTCTTTACTCCGTTGCCGTCCAAAGAATAAGAATCCGTACCGAAGCTATATATCTACTCGGGTCGGCGGTAATCCCCTAAGGTACCTGGGTAGAGTGTGCTTCATTTCCCGTTAACCCCTTAAGGTGGAGATGAATGAATATAATAATATGGGATTATTTCAACGGAGAAGACTTTTACTGCTGGTTATAAAAGTGTGTGTTGTTATAGGTTTTCATTAAATACCTACTCTATGACCCGCGATGGTTCCTTATTGCCGATTTTGTTGACCGTAAATTTAATTCTTCAGACATAATAAACAATTTATCATTGGAAGTCATGTGATCAACAGTTCCACCTCGTTGGTTCTGTATTACAAAAATAAACAATAATCAAGTTGTAAGAGGTGTTTAGTAGAGCATAGTATTATTTTGCAAAACGATAACGAACGCATCGTTGTGCACTATTTAGTAGTATAGTTTATGATTGAAGCACTTAGAAGAAGCCAAGGAATACATAAATCAGTATATCATTATTATAGTATAGTACATTACTAGTGTCTTATAATGGGCTAAAATATATTGATATTGTATTCTGATATTTCTAGCAGCAATTTAAGTTTTAAATCACGAATAAACGATAAATTAAGTTCTAACAAAAAGTTGGTGTAATAAGAAGCCATCTAAATATTTTTCAAATCAGACCTTCATCTGACCTACCATAATCTTTACAATTATCATAAACTATCATACTCATACTTTTGTAGAACAAATGTATCAAAAGTATCAACAACCGTCATAATGTAAAATTTTACTTGAAAAACTCAATTGTGGCGTTTTGGCAAACCGTGATTCGGTCAGATTACCTCAACCAAAAAAATATGTCTCTTTTTCTCATCGATTAAATATTTATACCTACATTCTTTCTAAATTGTATCGTTTAAATTACACAATATTACACTGACCAAACCTATCGTTACATTTTCCACTATAGTTTAGAAATAATAATATGTGTGATGCATAAAATAAAACTTTTGTATATTTACGAAGGATTTAACCGGTCTAAGAAAGTAAGAGTTTTCTTTTATAACTTTTACCCTATAATTTGCTAGCTCTAGACGTGCTTCTAATCGATACAACAGTATAATATATAATAAAAAAAAATCGTACCACGAGAATCCATTACAAAAATGCCTACCGGCACTCGAAAAAAAAACCCATTGTAAAATCAATATCTTCTCTTCTCCGCATCGAAGCTAAGAGGAAAGCTTTTAAAGGAAGGAAAATATATAATAATTAATTATTTTATAAGAGCACCGTAAGACCTCTTATAACTGCATTAAGTCTATTTGCGGTATATATATATATATATATATATATATATATTGTCTACCGCTATAATAGTGAATACCACACAATACGAGTATAGTATGGAAAATTTTTTCCATACCCTTACAGTTAACAATGATTATTATGTATTTAAATCACGGATTGAAAACATTACTAAATTCACATAAATAATTGTATGGTATTTGTTTGGTAAGGTTTTCAATCCACAGGCAACATAATGCCTTTTATGGCATATATATATATATATATATATATATATATATATATACATTTGTATTATTGTTTTTTTTTTAACATCATGTTTGTATGTATCATTTATCATATTTTATACATAATATAAGGTTAAACATTTTCTTGTTATAAAAATGTAACGATTTCTTGCAAAACTATACTAATTTAATAAATAACACTAAATTGCAAATAACTCTATGAGTTAATTTATTATGGTTTAGTCAAAGTAAACAAATAAATCGTAGCGCACCACTGTATACCTTTAGGTACAGTAAATATTATGTAGTGCCAAAAAGGCTTTTTGGTCGGTAATACCCGTGTTTTCGCCGTTGTATCATAACTAACAGGGTCGGTAAACGCCTTCGCTTTACTTAAACTACCGGAGGTTTTACTCGCGCTAAAATATATGTGCGTACAACATATTATTATTTGCCCGTGTACATATAGCGGTCAATATGAAATTACACGAACGGAACGCAGACCAACCGGATCCAGAACCCATGTCGGTTAGTTTTGCTTCCGGTAGATACACCTATGCACTCGCCGAAATTAGCAAAAATAACAATTCCTTTCCACCGCAGACGCTCTGAAATTCCACGCTAACCGAATGGCCATATCTATGTACTGGCCTTTACATTAGTCCTACAAGAGGCTAATATTGAAGAAAAAAAAATTAAAATCACAATACGCATAATGCAAGAAGCAAACGACCGATATCTGTAACTATGTCTGTATAGTATGATTTCAATCCGGAAACCGCTCGACATCCGTAAAACACTAATAGTTTTGAAATGTTGTTTTCCGTCACGGGGACGTCGTATGCTGAAAAGATTAATGACTATATTAATGACTCTTTCTTTTATACCTACGCCCTCGGGTCGACACGCCGCCGGAGTTCACCTAAATGTCAGAATGAAACTATTGCATAATAATAATTAAAGCTGTTCATTTCATAAGGGCGTAGCGTAGGTGTACAATAATACAATGTAATAAAAGGCTTCTCCTAGTACAATGCAAATCGTTTTTCTGTTAGGCGCGCCAAAGTATAATGCATAAGTAAAAAATCCAAGGTGCGCGAGACGTGTCGAACGAACGGTTTTTGCTCGTCCTAACAGAAGAGTATGATCGGTAAAATGTATTTTGTGTTTGTATGCAGTTGTGTTGAGCAAATTTCGAGACAACAATACTCTGTGTGTTTAACGATAATATGTTAAACCGTGTACGCTGTACATGTAGGCCCAAAATGTAATCCACTAAGTGTATAAATGTGTATACAATAATGTAAAGACTCGCCAACCGTATATATGTAATGAATCGTGTCTAACCCCCCGTCGCGCAATACGTTTGACCGAACCAATATGTTTTTATTGATATGCTCATAAAATAAACATTATATATCATAAGCCGCTCTGTAAACAGTTAAGATTGTCCTAGGACGCCGACATACAAACGTTGGTCACGAGGATATACATTTTTATTTATGACTTCCAAAATAATAGTCTACTGTAACTCTCCTGAGCGGACAAAAAAATCAAGGGCGGTAAATCAATAAAAAAGCAGAGTCCTTTCGAATAGAAACTAAATCAAACTTACTCTGCTTGACCCACTTATGAATACACCACTTTTGTATTGCCACCTTATTGCTTTCGTAGAAACGAAATATACTATATTATAAAGAACATAATTATACTGTTTCGCCGGTAATACGTTTGTATAGTGAAATTTTAATTTATTTGGTCCAAACCGATAAATCAACATGATTTTATGGAATTGCAAAATTGGAACAATGCTTGCTCGCGCTACGACATTGTTGAAATAATAATTATTGTTTAGTATGAAATGTTTTTTGTTTTTAGAATTGAAATTATACGAAAATGCATGGGTACTATTAACGCACACTTAAAATGGGTAGCGGCGATAATTGTTTTTCGGCTTAGAAGTCATAGCCGGGTGTTGGAGTACAATCGAAAAGAGCTTTATACCTAACCGTAAATTTACCTCTTTCGGTTTTTTTGTCACAGTTTTTGGACGGTTGTGTGCGCCGGTTGTGTTTACCTGTAAACTCTAGTTGAATAATGCAAGTCCCGCAGGAGATATTATTACTCCGGTTTTAATCATGGCCCCCGGGAGGTCACGATCCTCTTAAATCAATTTCTCGTAGCGCCCAAAGTAAAGTCTGAAATGAAAAAAAAATATGAACACATTATTTTTCCCCCGTACAAGCAGCAGCAACGAACCCAGCAGATAACCCGGTGTTATCTTTCATCATTTCCCCTCGGCCGCCCCTTTCCGTACTTGTTCGGTCCCTCTCCGTCCACTGTCGTGCGATTCGGACTGTAAATGGCTCTTGTGTGCGTCGTCGACATTGTTTATAGATGCTATCGTCAAGCCGAAAGAGCATTTGCCACTTAAAACACACACGGCAGAACTATGGCGATAACATCGCGTGCATAATGTACAGGGGCAGCCTGTACTATCAGATTTAATGCTCAAGACGCTCTCGAGACTCTCCAGACGTTGGCCATTATTATCAAGTATACAAATACCGCGGCATGTACCTGCCTACTTACCGTTATTATCAAGTTAACCCTCTGCACATTGTACGAGTACCGTTATTATTATTATTGTTTATTTGTATTTCGCTCATTATCGGAACGACGGTCAAACCCTCAAGCGCAACAGACCCCGAACGCTCTGCCTACGGCTATCAGAGCATTGGCCGATTACAGATTAGAACTGGTCAGGCACTATACTGCCAAAGGACGGGTTCAACAGACAAAAATAAAAAGTGTGACGGCTATATAAAGTATGAAATACATTAGCACACATGCGCCAACAAAGTGCAACCGAGTGTTAAAAAAAAATTACACCCTATAACGCGAAAGAGACATACCCCAATTTGTGGAAGTAAAATGCACGTGATTCGGAGTAACTGTCATTACTTCAAGATTAAACGTTTCTTTGCACACAATGAGAGCTACTCGACTTGAACGAAAGCCATTTACAAGAAATGGATGTTGGACACGTTTTACAGTGTACAGGAAACAATTCGAATGAGTACAAAGACACACGCGGCACGCGTATATGTAAACATTGAAAATATCACTACAATAATAATACACGTGTTCTGGGTAACCTCGGTTTGTCTTACACTATTTTTGTCTAATCATTTTTTTCAATTGCTCATTTTTATTGGCATTATTAATGAAACGTGCCGGAATCGCGGTCATTTATTCTAATGCTATTTAATTTATTAATATATTTTGTGTAGTTTATTATGCAATTGTAGTTAACTGTATTTGTGTGCTTTCATCGGTTATTTTACCATAAAAACCCAATAAATAATATAATTATGTATAAATGTACAGTGTTTTGTTTGGTCTGCTTTGAACACAAGAGTATAATGAAATAAAATATTTAATAAATTAGGTTAGGTAAGGTAAACCCAATTTCAACGACTGCCCACAAAAGACCAAATAAACCAATTAATGTATAACCTTTGACTAAAAAGCCGGCACAATAATTGTATAAAAGTTCGTAAACTGGAATAAAAAAATTGTTAAAAAAAACATTTTTAATAAATAAAAAAAACTTCTTCAGAACCAACAATCGACCGATGCTAATTTATTATAAACCTGAATAGGTCAAGTTATGACGTATTGATGGTGTTTCGAGGTACTTACCGCAACAATAAAGTTCAAGTTTATAATAAATATATTTTTTCCCTTTGGAAAAGCATGCCTAATTGGTCAAGGGTGTAACATTATTATACTTTTTAACTTGATTAATTATCCAACGGTCCAAAACTCTTTTTGTGGAACAAACAACGGTTTCATTATTCATGGGACGCGAGAGAAATTACCTTCATATGCCGTTCGTAGTTTACACAGGTAAAAGTTGGGGAAAGTTGAAAATTTTAGATTAGGCGACCGCAATATCAAAACAAACTCCATCAGCGCAGTGTGTGCACAGTGTGGCATCTCAATTTTACACTGACGCCACACTACTATAATTAAACAGTACTTTCGCACGGTAATACAACGGAATCCAATTTTTCGAGACCCTCAAGTCGTTTGCATAATTAGTTTAATTAGTAGTTGCTCGCCACCGTCGAACTTAAATGTGTATTCAACCTTACGGCGGCAAATATAGGTATCTACTATAAGAAATAAACATTATATCAACACACAAAATATAATATAGTAAAAAAGGTATTTAAGTGAACTATATTTCATTTGTCGACTCGATCATTTAAAACTAGGATTTTATTGATAAATATTGGTTTTGATAGTATCTCACGTTTTTCCTGATATGAGTGCGACCAAACAACCGACGCCGTACAATATATATCCCAAGACAACTACTACTGCCATTATTATGTAAAGAAAATCGTTATTCAAACGACTTCTTGCTTGTTCTACAAACTTACACATAGATTCATCTGTGCATTCAATGTATTGCACAGATGTCCAAACACAAACATACCAGTAACGTTGCAGTTGAACAGCCACGACAAACATAATATTATGTGTACATCTAAAGAATTGTGTTATTATGATTTCCAAATCAGGCGAAGAAACAAGAATATTAATTATTCATCCTATTCTTATTTTACTATCGGAACTCAACTAATGATAACCGTATGGACAAAACCGTTTATTTTAAATAAATAATATATTGAAAATGTTTCAAAATGCTTCTTTAAACTAATTAGTTATTTTCCACGACCTACTTGTAGTGAAAAAATTAGTATACATTGTACATTTTTGCACCTGTATTGTATTATACTTAAATATCGACAAATTCGTCGAATATTTTTGAGTACATAAACCATAACTCAAAAGTAAATAATAACGTTTCAATTTTGCGCACCTCCTATGTTATTTTGGTTTTCTTAAATTAAAAATTTCCATATACCTACCACGTTAATAGTTTTTAACTCGTTTTGCCTTCGTTGTTATTATATTTTATTCTTTTGCTGGCAGGTAAAATGTAGGTAAACGACGGCACGGAATTACTTTTGGCGTTTGTTGCAAAAGCGTTCAGTGAGAATGTAGAACAATAAATTTCCATCAGACTAAATCGGACGAAATTGGTTCACTGTATAGCTCTAATGGTACCTGCAACAAAACCGCCCTCGCAAACGTTGTTAGAAAATAAACACTAACCCTGCGTGGTGGGTTGTCTTGATCATTCGATTATGCGTACATTTCAGACCAGCTGATATTTTTACTCCAACGTTACATCGGAGAAAGTCAATAGTATTCTCAAAGAAGAACGGTCAACAACAAGTGCGAGTAATCCAATTTATAAGCAATTTCTAGAGACATTCAGAACATAATGTAATAACGACGACAAAACAAATAGTGGTCTCACGTCGAAAAATGCATGATGTAAGTGCACCTTATAAAGCCGGAAAAACAAGATGTCAGAAATGGATAATAAATTCTATGTAAGTTTTTATTTTTTATTATATAAAACGTATAAATTATGGTTAAAAACAAAAACCCGTCGTTTTTATTGATAATAATCGATTGTTTAAAAATAAATAAATTTAAAAAAAAAAACAGAATTTATCTCATAATATTTATAAATATGAATTTTAGACATAGACAATATATGTTTTAAAAAAATAATTAATTTCTAAGGCATATTTATCACAAAAACTAATCAAGCCATCTTATAATATTGCATACGGTGTAATTATATTGCAAATGTCTTGACAAATGTAACATACTGTATACATTTTTTAGTAAAAAGTTGATAATTCGTTTCTAAAAACAAATATAATCTCGAGGGAAAATATTAACTTCGGTACTGTGACATAGGTGTTAATTTAAAAATGAATGTAAAGAAACCTAACAAATTGAAATAAACAATACTGTGATACATAGAAATGAAATAACACTTTCTGTATTTTTGTCAAAATATTATAGCTGCTATTCTTCAAAATATTAATAGAAAACTAAATATGAAAATTGTAACGTTTATAGATGATTATTAGGTAATTAAAAGCAGATTGTTATCATTTTTAAAAAACATTAATAAACGATTAAATAGTTGATAAAACCATTCGGCTTAGCACCACTTTTATTGTAAAGGGTTTAATAGTTATTACCGCAAAGCTGCATTTTGTATTAAAATGTCAACACCCATAAACAAAACATAATTACGATTATGGTGAACAGTACAATGTTAAATAAAATACATAAGAATTAAAATAATAAGTAAAAGAATCGTTAAAATTTTTTTTTTACTAATACAATTATTCATAATTGAAATAATGAACCCAATCACTTTTTTAAACGACTCGTTAATATCTTGGTTTTACATTTTCCATCAAACAATTGTTTGCGGTGTGCTAACACATTACAGTTATTCTGTAATATTTTACATTACATATGAGTTTTTCTCAATACAAATTTACATCAATATAATCCTAACCAAACAATTCCATTAGAGTATTTAATAATTACTAAAATATTATGACATAGTAAATCAATAACCGTTTTTAATTGATATTGTAAAAATAATAACTAGTCATAATAATAATTATGACTTATAATTATATTAATAATTAGTAATAATAATTTATTATTTCTAGATAGACGATTGGTCAAGTTTATTTTCAAACAAAATTAATCAGTCATAATATTTGTCAATTATCTGATTGTTGCACGTCATAAAATAAATCGAATGTATTAAAATAAGTTGTTCACAATTTGTAGTTGATAGATACATCTGTAAGGATAGAAGGAGGGAGAAAAAAGAGCTAGAAATTTATGATTTTTAAAAGGAAATGTTGAGAGCTAAAAAATGGAAGAAAATGAAAATTTTTATTAAAGCTTAAATAATTTAGTCATTAGCCTACACGGTAAAATAATTTTGATATGTTTACAAAAAATTGGTTGTATATAAGTTACAATCGAATTCTCAATAATTAACTCTACCTGAGATTAAAGTAGGTTAACTAAATAAAAATCGACAAAATTTTCAGTCGACTACAGTATATTTTGAATAAAATCAACTAGAAAAAATTGGCAGACCCTTTTTTTTTGTCATGTACAATTAAAATTTTAACAGAGCCCTTTTATTATTTTTGATAGTTATTAATTCAATATTTTATACCGATGACAAAAAATATCAATATTATTATTACAAAAGGGTTCCCACATGGGCGCGCACCTACTATGATCTTTTTTTTTATTATTATTATGCGCATGTATGTATATTTTATTTAAAATTTGATTATTTTCTATTTTTAAAGGTGGCAATCTATCTATCTCAGACACGTCCTTTATGCGACCGGTATGGCTTATATGTGATAATAAATATTATCATAATAATACAACGTTATTACAATGTAATATTATATTACCAAAGTCACCTTTTCCGAGACGACGTAGGCGTGCGGTTGCTTTAGGTATACCTAAAGTGTGTAACATTAACAAGCCTTGTGTTGACTTACCGAAAAGTTAGATAATTTATCCAAATAGAGTAACCGGCCTGGACCACCTGCGGCTGTGTTTTCCTTTCCTTTTTTATTTATTTTTTTTTTTTAACGAGCAAATTAAACGTTAACACATGTCACACACCGTGCGATACAACAATACGTTCGACTTTATTGTCACCGAACTTCATTGTAATATTACACGCGACGCGTACTTGGTTTTTGGAAAATTTTCTCCCCAAAAACATGAAACGAACCGCAACCGAACCCTTCGCGACCGCACACACCACTGAAACGGTCCACGACCGTGGCGGCGCCTTCAACCCTCGCCCTCCAAAAGATACGGCGACAACGCAGTGGTGCCAGCGGCTCGCCTAAATATTATACTTGAAAAAAAAAAATTTTATAAAAAAATAAAAACCTCATAATGCATATTATTATACTCTACCGCGACGGCTATTAACACCTGTACCTGGCGCCGCACAATCATAATATAAAAATGATATCTTTTTTTTTTTTTTAAACAACCATCCCGCGCCGTCCGTTTTACACCGGCGAGAGTACTTTTAAAGTGTTATGTCCTAATTAATATGTTTACCTTGCCGGACCACCACCACGTGGTTCTTTGTACCGATATAGGTGCTGATGTGCACAAACTTCTTTTCTAATAAAATATATAATGTGATTGGCCCGCACAAGGTTTATTCGTTTATAACAAAATGTTTTTCCAAAGTCATACTATTCAAACTTTTTTTTTTTGAACTATTCCATCTCATAAAATATGGTGATAACTACTCATACCACCTCAACCATACACGCGGTAAAACAAAAATTTAAAACTACAATATGTTTTAACGTTGTAAAACTGTTTTTGAAATCACATTTTGGCAAAAAGCCATTTGATTAATAACACAATAATTGTTTCAGAATGTTTCCTTGACATTGTAAAACAATTTAATGATTAGAAATTACCATTGAAACATTTGTGTTATTTATACTTGATATCCTGTCAAAATATGATTTTATAATATTATAAAAAATTGCAACAATTATTAAAAAATATTTGATTTTGCTGTATGGGGCAAATATATAAGTTCAAAAGCGCTCTGGCCCAAAATGTACCTTTTTTTTTGTTTAAACCAAAAATTTGTATTATATGTAAAATAATATGTTCTTCAAAATGGTTAAAACTCTTTTGACTTTAAAAAAAAAAAATGTATAAAGAAAATATTCACAAAATTATCCCATTTTGGTACTTTTTTAGAACAATTGTGGTAAAAAAGTTAAATTTTCGTGCTTTTTTTAATTAATTGTTTTTATAATAAAAGATATATATTTTTATAAAATTCTCCAAAAATAAAATATCAAGAAAGTCTACATGCCGACCCCGACTTGGCAAGTGTTTTTAGATTGTAAGGATAAGACAAAAATGGTGTCTTACTTAACATATAAAGAAATAATTGAATTATTAAAAGGGCCAAGGTGTTTTTTTGTTGCCGGTGATGAAAATACGAGAATCACATTTTGTCGAATCTCTTACAGTCGGCTAAGAAGATATCTGCGTTGCTGATGTATGTATTGAATTTTAAAACGTTTATATAATATTAATATGAAGTAAATTGAACAATTATATTATATTTTATCCGTTTCCAAATATTTGTCATAATGAAGTGCAAACCATGCATAATATACGTTATTATATTATTGTTATTTGGTTGTAATGCGTTACCGGCTATCGTTTTTATAGAGGACACCGATCAGGTTTTACTTGGGCTGTCTTATGCTCGGGCGGGTTTCTTCGTCCAAAAAGACAATTCATTAGGATTAACGATTTCGCTTAATATTCTGTTCTCCTTTGAGATGGATATATTTTAAATTAATTGTCTTTGTCGAAGACCTTAACGTCATCGATTTCAACAGTTATCGAACAGGCGGCTTTTATAGTAAACTCGAATTAATGAGATTGCATAAAATGTATTATTGTTGTGTCTTAAATCATAAGACAGAAACCGCTTCTATTGTTGTGTACCATATAAATTGTGTGTTAATCAAATAATTAATAACTCATTAATGTACCGCGCAATCCAGTTTAAGTCTAAACCCTTGTTATTAATGTATCTTACTTTTCCAATGATTCCAGTATACAAATTCCGTCAACGTGCTGTGATTTTTTATATTTTCTATATAATATGTATACAACACAAACGGGAAACTACAAAATCAGCACAATTGACAATAATAATAGATTACAAAAACATAGTTTAAAACAAAGAAATTAACGTGCAAGATAATACAATTTTCAGCGTAGAAATGATTATAACAAGAGATTATAAACATGATTATAAACAAGTCTATGTGACGAAAACTCATTCAATGTTTATCTTGACTGTAAAGTTTAAGGATAAACGTGGTAATACGTGTCTAACTCACACTTATTTCCTCTTAACACACTGCAGCCGATGATAATCAACTGGTAAAAGGTGACAGTGGCCCATACAGCAGATACATACCAATAAGCAGCAGCGCACACGGGTAATTTAATTAAAGTCTCTAGGTACTATATACAGAACTTTGAAGAAGACCTAATTTTTAAAAAAAAAATCAAACCCCCAATCTATTATACAAAATTCCTTTAGAAAGAAAAGAACTAGTAAGTGCTTGAAGAAAAATAAAATATTTAAGTAAAACTTTTTTTTTTGATTTTATGCAAACAGAAATAATTTTTAATTGTTATATAGATGGATATTAATAAAGAATTTTTTTTTTTACAAACCATAAAGTGAATACAATTTCAACAACAAGCTATATATATTTTTATTTTAGTTGTTAAGCTTTTTATTTTACTCGGGTTGTGAAAAAAACGAGTTATACTACAAATCAAAAAAAACGTTACAGCCATTTGTAATGTTAGTAAAAAATAAATAATTTAAAAGTACGTCAAACGCATAATATATGTACTATTACTGTAAACACGGGTTAGCTCTATTTGTACAGCGCACCGCGGTAGCTATTATAGAAACATGAATTTGACACCACAATAAAAAACGGATAACAACAATTACTATGCCTATGTTAAAGTGTTTGTACTTAACGCTACGATAGGGTTGGTTTTAGTTTATATGCGGATACGAAAAAAGAAACCTAAAACTATTTTACAAGACTAACAACGTAGATACTCAAAATAAAAACTGCTAGACTAATAAAAACTATATATTTTGTTTGTAGAGGGAACTATTGTTTTGCTATTTTTTAATATAAAATCCCAATGGCCGTTGTAACAATCTGACGTACATATAAAGTACTATAAAAGCATTCACACCACTTTTTTACTTTAAAATTACTTTGGCTTTGACTGTCGGTATTTTTTTTTTCGGAGAATAAGAATAGCAATTGGACGGCGCTTCGCATAGGCAATTCTTCTACGCCACTGTCTACAAATATAACTGCAGTTATCTCGCTGTAATACATTTGTCACGGAGATAAAAGCACATTAATCTTCAACTGTTACGACAATTATTGATATAATAATATAGAATTATAACACTAGTCATATAAAGGATTAAACTAATAATTCATACGCTGATTCTCCACACGTACCGAAATAAGGATGTAAGTCTGCACTGAAAATTACTGTGAGTAAAACTTGTCAAATTAGTGTTTCAATGTAACAGAGACAAGATTACACTAAAAAAAAAAATTAAAGTGATTCTGCTGCACCAACTTGTTGTGTACAACGGAAACTAAGAAAATTTCAACTATTTTCCAAATTATAGGCAAAATCTATCAAGTTTAAATACTCGTATTCACAATTTTCATTTGCTCATAACTTCTTACCAAATATTCTATAAAAACGGCAACTGTTTGTTTCATAATAAATTATTTACCATTATACCTATGAATAATGCTCGAAGGACTTACACAAAACGTGGATTCAAAAAAATATAATTTTCATAAAATAAATAATGTTTGTATATTTTATGAAAACATAAAAATATTACATTATATTTTGCCGTATAGAACGATATATAAAAATATCTATTAAAACGAATAAATTAGGAAAACTCTTGAAATGTTTGTACACCATCTTTCTTTTCCACTTTTCAAATTTTAAACTCCATAAATTTAAACAGTTTTTTTAGTTTACACAATCACACTAATTAGTCAGTACCCACATCAAATTGAGTTTAATTTTTACATCAAATAATAATACATAAACTAGTCAAAAATGATTTAGAAAAAAAAAATACTTGTACGGCGATCTGTCTTCAAAATTAAGGGACGCAATGAAGATGTTCTATTCTGACTGTCGACGCTTCTTTAATAGGTTTCTGACGTGGGTTGTTTAAGCGTTGTAGATCCTTTTGATCCCCCCCCCTGGATCCTTGGTTCGCTGTTTATTAAGGGGCAAAAAGTAGGAAATAATTAGTATATATAGTATTAAATAGTGTGTATTTATTAGTACGGCAATGACAATAATTTTTTGGTAATATAATTTTTCTTTACCAGATTATCACAGCGGCCATACCTTTTTTAAATATTTGTGTAAAATATCGAGTACATAAGCAGCTGATGATGATGTTAGTCGCGTTGCTATCCAGGTATATTTTATACATTTAAATAGAAAACTGTATTGTTTGCTGAAATAACAGTTTACGGTAACAGTTTATTCGTATCCTCTATGCATTGTCGTTGCAACAACTTCACTCACACTTGCTTTGCCTTGTTGTTCACAGTTCACCGTTGGTCATCTGACAATCGATAGTCTTATAGTCAATATATTATATTATTATAAGTAATAACACACAATGGATCCAGTTTTGAAAAGACTGCGGGCGGGCAAATTTGAAATCGGTGCTAGATTTCATTTTTGGAAAAACTACAACAGCACAAACGACTATGGTAAGATGATATTTAATTTGCATATTGTAATTTATAGAAAAAAATATATTTACAAAAAAAGCCTTATACAGAGCGAAACGTCACGCCGCTCCCGCTGGGAAAAAGTGTAAAAAAATTGGTTGCCAAAATCGAAAATGGAACGGATAATGCGACGATGAGCAATAACGACCGTCATCACATACTGGTCAGTTGTACTGATGATAATAATATGTCAGATGTGGGCACACAAATGTTGGAGTGTAAAATTAATTTGATTGTCGATTATAAGCCGACCAGGCTGATCAGGCCGATATGGGCCGCAAACAGAGTGGTGCGAAAGCACAACTTCTGTTAAGTACGTACTTAGAAAATGTATATAATGTTTGTAACATATTGTTTTGTAATTTGTAACACTACCTATGTAAAAACGTTGTACCTGTATGAAAATGTTAAATGTACATCAATGTTATTATTATCCACGATTTATAATTTGTAATAATACCTATGTAAAAAATGTTGTACTTACCTATACGAAAATGTTAAATGTATATAAATATTATTATTGTTCATGTTTTCTAACTACATAAATAATATGTAAAATTTTGTATATGAAAATCAAATGTGTACGAAAATTAAAAATATATTTTGTAAATGTAATAGTTTTGTTTATTAATTATGTTTTCTGTGTTATTCTATATACGTTTTAATAAAATCAATGTATTATTTCAGCATATTATTCATTATTCAGTTAATATATAATAAATCGTGTCTATGTAGAGATTATTTAAATATATGATTATAAATTGACACCTAAAAACTGTACATTAGAAATACGCATACATATATTATATAATATTTGGATTATTATTAAAACTGATAGTGATAAAATCACTCTTCAAAAAAACTGTGTAAAACCAATAATTGGGGTAAATACCATCCGGCGGTTGGTCGTTTGTCCAGTTGTCACGTCTTGTGTAGATATCATAATTCATAAACAATAATGAAAATATTTAGTAATGAACATATTTTTCAGATACTTATTGACTGTTGACTATTCACATGTAGCAACCTGGAAATTGAATACTGTGCGAGTATGATTTTTATTGTGGACTTAAAGGGCTTTGATTTTCTGCCAGTTTGATTCGGGTAGAATGTGCGCCCCAAAAATGTCTAAATATTATTTTTTATTAACGTTTGATTTATAATGAATTTTGTCACTAATTATTTAAAATCAATTGACTAATCAAGAAGAAAAAGTTATAACAAACCAATATAAAATCATACTATACATCAAGCTGCTCAAAATATCAACACTATTATTGTTATTCACTACCATGAGCATAAATTCCAAACATTTTTTTTTTATTTGTTTGACATAACACAACATTGATAATCTAAGAATTATATTAGATTTTTTTATCCTAATTACATGTGTAGATATTACACATGATACAATGCTGTTCTAAATAAGTCTACTTAATTAACACATTTCCAGTAATTATCAATATTACGGCTGATGATAAATGACCGAGTAAAAATTAGAAAAAATTAACAAAACTTCAAAGAATCAACAACAGATTTACAGTAACAATATTATAGTTACATGAACTTGCGCTCATAACAATGATAATTATTGTTATTGACAGTTTAGTTTTGAATTAAAACTAAGTCATTTAAAAGAAAAGAAAAAAGTAGTACAACTTTTACAAAAAATATATATTCAGTTACAAAATTTGAATGACAGAAATATTATATTCAGTTGAATCAATATTCTGTCCTATTTAGAATGTTATTATTGTAAGCCGAATAGTGTAGCGTAAGCAGCACAATTCCGTTTTGAATAAACTAAAAATATTATGTACAATTTTTAATCCATATTACAAAACACAATATATTTTTAAAAAAAAAATTGCCATTAATATAATATAATATACCAATATTATAGCTAATCCATAAAAACAAAGTAGGTCAATGCATTTTTATATAAACTTTAAAAAGTTTATATAAGACTAATTTTATTAATCGATCGAAAATATAAAAAAGTATGTCTTCACAGTAACAAAAACTAAATATTATACTCTGTTAAATTTCTAAAAAATAATAATTATGGTGACAAAAATACAAAATCTACTCTAAAATTTTAAATGATTATAAAAACACAAATAATTCAATAAATTTATATACACGTATAAAAATTAAATAGGTATAATAATAGCATGGTAATTAAAAACAATTTCTGGTTAATCTTAATTACAATAATAACTAGTAAATAAATGTATATGTTCTGGTTACAAATAATAGGGAAATTATTTTTTAACTTGGTACTAGAGGTATTGGATTTGTCACCCATTTATTGATAAAAAGTTGCACGTCGCTATCTCGCACAAGCTCTGCTTACTAAGGGGAGGAGGAAGAAAATAGTTAAAAATAAATAATGTAAAAAAAAAATAATTAACATTAATAGTTGAAATGTATAAAAAAAAAGGTAGAAAATTATTTACAATTTAAAATTAAAAAATGATAATAGCCACAATAAAATATAAATTTGTATAATACTATTTTACATTTTAAATGTATAAAAAGGAAATTGACATTACAAAAAATACAACAGTTTAAGAATATAAACCTGGAGAAAAAAGCACCATAGTGTCTAAAGTAAAATACTTTCTTTCACAATGAATATATATGTAAATACATGTACAATACATATATATATATAAATAATCAAAGTAATTATTATTATTATTGTTTTTGACTTTAACTTAATAAATGCAAGGAGATAAGAAAATAAATTTACGTTTTAACATAAAGCAATATTAAATTTATTCTTTTACTACAATATACTAATAATTAACGTTTATGGTAAGACAAATTATCTTAAAATATTTTTTCACAATGAAAAATAAAATATAAACTTGGAGTAGCCAGTTTTCTGTACAATCATACTAAACTAATAAATCATAATTGACAGCTACGACGCATCAAAGCTAATACATACATCAGAAATTTTTTGTAATTGGAATAACAATAAAAACATTTTCTCGTTAGTATTAGATTTGTCTTTTTACATATAAACGTTATTTTAGAATCATTGTTATGTAATACTCACAATTTTTGCAAAAAAAAGTAGACTTCCTTTATTCTTTTATTTATAGTTGACAGTCTGAAACAAATAATGTAAAAATAAGATAGTACTCAACCGACATGAAGTTTTAATTAATATTAAAAAATATTTTCAGCTCTACTAAAGAAAACAAAAAACAAATCAATTATTAAAACATACTAAAAAATACATCCTCTGAAACCCAAATATCAACAGTTAAACCAACTAACTCACAGTGGCGAAAAGTCGCATAAGACAGTGCTGTTGAGTCTACTCACTCCCTATACTCCGGACACTTTAAGAAGGTACCAGCGCGGTGGACCCAAACTCGTCAGTCGCCGCCTAGGTCGTATCTGTATGCACAGTAGTCGGTGCCGAACTATGACGATATTGCGAGGTGGACAGCGACTCGACGAGGTACCTTCTTAAAGTGTCCGGAATATATGATTATACTTGAATTCGGTTTGTCACATTTTAACATAACAAATAAGTTTTAAGTAAATTAGTATAGTATAGTTATTAATATATTTTTTTACCTGTTAATTCTCATTTATGGAAACATGAACACCCGACGCTTCCATACGTTGTAGCCGTTTAGGATCACAATAAATTAAGCAATTGCCAACTTGATTTGATTTCTGATTCAGAACTGAATTTTCACCGTCTTCATAAAACGTAATACCCGGTTGAAGAGCATATTTCTTTTTTTCCAATCGTTCTTTACTAGCAAATACGTCATGCCTTTCAGTCTTTTTCCACAAATAATAAAAATGTACAAGTTCCCCCACAGTTCTTGTAGTTACTCTGTGTTGCTGGATTAAATAAAAATTTTTATTGAAACATCGTATTCCATTTTCAAAATTTTTACATTCTTCTTCAGACCACACCATCATTGCCCTGCGCCCGAACATCTGGTCTTTAAGTGTGATCCGACGTAACGCTTCATCTATGTTATATCCGCATTGTAATAGTAAAAACAATGCATTTTCATCATCACGTACATGTTTCCCTTTTGGTATTATATTTGTGCCTTGAGAAAGCTGATGAATATGATGAAGGTAGTCTGCAATAGCCGTATCGGATGTGCTATACGGTTCCCAAAGAACTTTATCGGCATTTTGATAAGGTGGATCGTCTCCGTACTTAGAAAGCCCATCAGGGATTTGAGCTTGATAATCACTTCCTACCATAATTGTTTTCTTTTTAACTTCTTCGACATCACTTCCATCACTATCGTCAGTAGGATCCGAGTAATCTGGGCGGTCGATGGACATCCGTTTCGCCATTGTAACAATTTATGTACCTTTGAAAATAAAACTAATTTTATATATAAATAAAAACAAAATGTACCAAGAATTATGATAACAGAGCGATTTTTCTTTACCCAAATTTGTATTCCAAATTCTTAGAATGTATTATCACAAAGAACAAAATTAATGCGAAAATATAGAATTCAGTGGTAAAATTTGAAAACAGAATAGTACACAAACATTATTTTAAAGAATGTACAACTAAATTACATCATAACGATAAATTCGAATGGACGTTGAACATAATCAAACGATTTTAACTTTAATTATATGTTATAATGTATAAATATTATTTTATATCAATTAAGCTCGGTAAGGTTCGTCAAACAAGAACAATAATTAAGTATATTATTATTTTCATTGTTATCTGATTTAGTGGTACCTATTTATTATTTAGTATTTACAAACAATACAGTGTTGCCACATACGTATTAAAACACACATGTTTTTTGTAAAATTAAATTAAAAATTTTTTTTAAATAGTAATGTTGTGTATATTTTGTTTTTCTTAATTAAAATAATTTAATACTTTTTGGGTCACAATAAATAAATCAACTATAACTGTTCAATGTAAGTATAATTAAAATCAACTTAAGCAATGCACAATTTAATTTCTCTCGGTAGTTGTACTGATTGACTGATAATAACAACTTATCAATGTTTGCTCTTATCTTATCCGTAACTTTATTGATAACAGCAGACGCCTCCGCCGATGAGAATTAATTGTTCGACAACAAATTTTAACAAGTAATCTTCTTTTGGTAAAATTCAGATTTCAGTTATTTCAATTTTGAATGAAAATTATCAAGTTTAATCGAATTCAATTAAATATTACTTTACCATAACCCTATAGATTCCACTCATTTGTCTGATATACTACGGTTGACTTAATTATGGGTAAGTATTTTTACTTTATTCTTAGTCACTTGTTTTGTCATATTTTCTTTAAAAAATGATGTTTACATACATACTACTTATGAAAAATATTCGAGCCTTGATTCTTTGTGTTTAAATATTAAGTTTAAGTTTTATTAAAAGCGTTTAAAAAATAAACAATTTTAAATAATATTCTGTTTGATTCTTCGTAACTAGTATTGTTATTTCTAACTTAAATGGAATCCGAAGTTATTTCATTATTATCATTTACAAATTAAATTACTTTTTCATTCATCAACAACAAAGTTTAAATATGCCCAGCCAAGCTGTTATATAAATTAAATATTTCTGTACTATAGTATGAATACATTAGCCGTCATAAGTAAAATTAAGTGCAAAAAGTTTGCAAAATAAAAGGGTAAAGTAGAAATTCTGTTTACATTTTACGAGAACGTAAAGTTTTCCTGTCATCTAGCAGAACTCAAACCACTTTCGAGGGCAATATATTGAAGGTACAATAATCACCTGATGGTGTTACCTCTTAGGATTGTGTGAAAACTTACAACACTTTTGCTCGCGACGGCTCATATTATAATAAATAATGTTAAAATTATTCTCCGGAAAACAAAAAGTATATTTAATAAATTCCTACACAAGATTTTTGCAACATTTTCGGAACATTGGTGCCAAAATATCGAGATTGATTCCCTCCACCACCAGTTCCATATATGTGTATTACATACCATTGGTTTGTATTTTAATTATTCATTAACGACTGTATAATTATTCATTTTTAATTTTGTTTAATGTTTCTTTGTGTTTTGTATTAAAAGGCGATAATGCACAGATTGTGACGACGTCGCAACCCTCAGGAACGAGTAGCTCAAGAACTAGAAATCGTCCACCTACCAATTCAGCAGAACCCAGGTCAAACGAACAAAGAGGACCACCGCCGAACTGGAGAACTAACATTAAATCAAATGTAAAATTAGATATATGTCGCAAATATTATATCGCTGGATTTTTCCTCTTGCCCATATTTTGGCTAGTTAACTTTATTTGGCACTATAGAGACGCATACCAAGAGGAAACGTTCGAAGAGCAGCCGCAAATCAAAAGCTATGTTATCAAGTCGGGTATTGGTTTTTTAATATGGGCAATCCTGCTTACATTTTGGGTTGTATATTTTCAAACTCAACGGTTTTATCACGATTGGGATTATTTGACATTTAATTTTCCTACTGGTTCGGCTTGAACATGACATTTCATTTCCAATTTAAAAAATTATAACTGTAATGTAAGAAACAATATAAATTGTACACAAAATATATATACATGTACTTTACTTAGTTGTTAAAAATAAATATAAAAATTATTACATTTTCTAAAATATGAATGTATTGATATTTTTATTATAACAAAAAAAAAACTAATCAGCTGACATTCCTTTATTAGTAATTCATAATTACACAATCTTTGTATGTAATATTTATATTTTAACACAATTTCTGTGGTCTATTTTTAATTATATTATTACATTAAAAAATTGTATTTTTAAGTATACTTTTCTATCTAAACCATATTGTATTTTATTATGTTTAAAATACAACCATTGATAAATTGTACATTACTAAAATATATATAGTTAATAATTATACATTATAAATACAAAATATTATACAATTATATAAACTTATTTTTTATATATTATAATAATAATATTTTTTTTTTTTCGCTCATTAATAAAAACAATTAATGTTTACTTTGTTAATACAACATAAAATTTAAAACTTAAATATATGTCTGGTAACATTATTTTATTAGCTAAAATATTAGTTACTTATACATTTATTTTATGGTTTTGCTTGCATGCAAATGTACATCACATTAAATTATAATTTTTTGTAAACACAAGTATGTTTTTTTTAAAAATATCACAACCAACTAATTTTACATGAAAAGAAATTTGTTTTAAAGATATAAAAAAAATAAGGCATGATCCTTATTTTGTCTTTTTAATGAAACTTAAATTAAATTTCTTATTTATCTTTAATAATTTACAAGTTTTAATAACAGTTAAAAACGTTTGCTACTAAAAACTATTTTTAAGATCAAGCATTTGACTCACAATGGTAGGAACCTGAATTTGGCAGGGACTGTTGCGTTTTGTACTTTTAATTTTAAACTTCCAAATTTTGAATACTTATTCTGGAATTTTGTTTAACTTAAAACGTACCGTATTCAATCGGTGAAATTTCTTTTTTTGTATTCTTGCGTGTCAAGATATAGGTGATACTATAATTTGAAAAAACAATACATTTTCTTATTAATTTTTCTTTCCAAAATAAGTCTTAAAAGTAATTCGATGCGTTGTGCTTACAAAAAAAATGGAAATGACAAGCTGACTAAAACAACACTGATCAAATAAAATGCACTTGGGTTTGTTTCCAATGTTTTGTTGTACAGGAAATTGTACATCGGTAAGACGATTGCTTTTGACACGCTCTCAATTATCAACTTGACTGAATGCATCGTACCTGTATTAAAATGCATCGATATTTGATTAGTTAATACAGCATTAACGCGTTTACAAAAGAAACGATTAAAAAATCGATAGCATAATTTATTATTACCCATTTCGTTCATTTCGACACATTTAGAACTAATAGAACCTGTTATTGAAATAGCAGCTCCCAAGAAAATTTGTAGCGGCGGAACTAGTTGAAAAGAGAAATATCTTCTTTTTTTTTACGAATTCATTGTGTAAATTATACGATTAAATATATTACAACTTACTAAAATATAGTTGCCACGAGTTTTTCGCAAAGTAAAAAGCTAGTTCAGATAGAAAATCAAATATGCACGATATCAAACCGATTAAAGCGTCGTTTACTTTCAGCAAGTGACTCATTACACCAAGCGTGATGACGGTTCCTGTAAAAATTAAAATATATAAGATTTTCTGTATTATAGAAACGAATACTGGACCTAAAGCTTACCTCGAAATGATTAAAATTAAAATGTATTTAATTAAATACTAAAATAATAAATATAATTTTATTTTAAGGACATTGCATGCGGTCTGTTTTTTTGACCAAAAAGCCAGAAAAAATGTCGACTACTAAAGAATGTCCGATTTCAATTCTGTAAAGATGTACTTACAAGTTCTTTGGCAACTTTACTAGCTGATGTAGGGAACAGGTTTTTGGCTTTTTTTGTGTAAAAAAAAAAAAATCTGGTTTTATATGGAAAAAATTGCAAATATAATTTATTTAATAACAAGAAACTGAAATGTTTAAATGAAAATCGGCTTCTTACATAACATAGTAAAGTAGCCAAAGAAGATTTCGAATCTTTTTACAGAATTGAAATTGGGCCATACAATGTAGTCGAAATGTTGTGTGGCTTTTTGGTCTAAAATAATACCTGGAAGCTTCTACGAATTAACCGGTTAATTAATAATTGACGTCGACATTTATTAAAACCACTTTATTCTTAAATATTGCCTATACAAAACGCCTTAAAACGGACCGTAATGCAATTCAAAAAATTATTGATTTTCAATTTTATCTCAAAATAATTATTATTTAAATAAAAGTTCAAATAATAAAAACAAATAACATGTTGTTAAAGCAATCAAATGAAAGTATTTTTAAATAAAATATTATTTGAAGTTAGGTACAATGAATTATTTATAATAATTTAAATGTACCTATAAGAAAAAATTGTATTTAAATCTGTTAAGTCTAGAAAATGTAAAAAGTATTTACAGTACCTTGTACATGTTTAGCTATACTCTCCACTTACAAAAAAAAGAGTAGTCGGAATTATAAAATAGTAAATAGTAATAAAATTGTACATGTACCTACTATACAATGAAAATAATAATGGTTGTAGAGTTTTTTACAAAGATAAATGAATTAAAAACAATATGCACAAGGATAATAAAGTTTGGCAAATATCATAAAACAGTTCAACCTCCTTTCAAGTCGGACACGGCCGAGTCTTTTTTTATTTTCTCTCGAAATTTATAGATATCTACCTGAGAATATTATATAATTTATAGTTGGCTAATATACATACCGATTATTACAACCAACATTCTGTAGGAACCAAAAACACTATAGTCGATATCGGTGAAACTAAATTTATTTCTTAGGAACATGTACATTAAAGAAGTCTCTCCTGAAACGATAAAATCATTTTGTCAAACACGACGCCCGTTGTACAATTTGAACGTAGGGATTGATTTTTATGGAAATTTGTTCGGTAAAAAAAAAAAAAATAAAAAAAACCCATTTTAAATAAATACCGTCGATTTAGTTCGCGGACAACGTACAGGTGTATTACAGTTACCTTCAGACGGCACACTGGTCAACGGACCGCATACGAGTATCATGAGGATCAGAACCGTTTTCTTGTTGCCCGACCGCGGTTTAAATAATACTCTGAAGCTATTTTTCACTATGTCCGCCACGTGCAACGATTCTTTGAGATCTTGTGAAAACGGTTTGTGCTCATACGGCTCCGGCGTGTCTTTAACGTAATTGAGCACCAAGAAAAAAGCCAACACGTCCAGGACGACACACAAAGCGAACGCGTCGACGAATCCCATGACTTCCACGATGAAGCCGTAGGCCAACATGCCAAAGGTGCCGGCCAAGTTCGTGGCGCAGATCACCAGGCCGAACTTGAGGGTACGCCAACTCTCGTCCGACGTATCGGACACGTACGAAAAGATGCCGTTATTGAACAGCGGAGTACTGCCGGTGGTGGCAGACATTGTCACCTGCGAAAAAAATAAAAAAAAAACCCCCAATTACTATTACTTGTACAGGTATTTCGTTAGCTCGAGCGCACAGAGGCGGGCAGTAGCCATCGGTGCCAAAAACAGACGCCCGGCGATGCCCGGGGCTTAAAGTGGGAAAAAATTACAGGGGGGGACTAATGTCTCTACGTATTATATAATTTTATGTATAATGTCTAATGCGTATAGTATGTGCAATATAGAAACAGTGATTGTGTAACATACTCATCCCACTGTTGTCCCTGAATAATGTTCAAATTTGTAATTTATTTCATAAAAAATTTAAACCACAAATAATACAACATTTTTTTTAAGAATAACTCGTGTTTTATACAAATTTAACATTTTGAAAGAGAATGTTTTTTCTTATTATATTAAGTTGTAAGTAGTGGTTGTCTTAGACAACTAAAAAAATCACCCAGACAAAAAATATATACATCATAAAAATGTAGTGTTTTTAGCGCTTTAAATTGTACAAGAAAAAATTCAAATTCTACGCATGGCGGGGTGAGCATGCATAAAAAAATCACACATTCACACTTTACCTATATATGGGCCACTTATGGGCTAATCGAATACCTATTTATCACAGTATAGCCATTTACAATAACCAATAAAATCAATTATTTTTGCACATATATTTGATAGTCCATAATTTGTATTAAATACATTTGATAAAAGTAAAGTAACAATTGATAAACAAATAAAAACCAAGATTTAATCTCAACGGAATTCTGAATTATATTGGTTATAATTGGAGCGGTACGGTGTACCTTACGAATGATTTGTTAAAGGGGACGCTTTTTAACCACCATTAGAGGTAGATGGACTGAGTCCCCCTGCGTCCCCCCCTCCACTTTAACCTCTGGGGGATGCCTAGAAAGAAGAAGACCGAAGAACAGATGGATATTGTGTACCTTCGTCTTACAGATCCATTTTTAAACATTAAATTTGCCCGCATTTTCTTTAGAAAAGGGGGATGCCCCGAGACAAATAAGCCAGAAAGTCCCTGGCCCTGTGCATTGTACTCGCCTGCAAAACCGCCGTCATCAGCGGTGTTATGTAAGCCCACTTGACGCTGCTGTACAGTGAAGCGACGTCGGCCAGCAGTTGACCGACGATTGGCAGCAGCATGAGGCTCCTCCTTTGGCGGCCGTGCCGGTCACTCCACGGTCCTGCCAACAGGGTAAGGAACATCGGCACCAGTTGCATTACAACCGATTTCCACGCGTTTATCGGCGTCACCTGGTGTTCGGCACTGGCCTCGTTGGGGCATTTCGAACCGATCGAATGGGGCATGGCGTCGGGGCTACACGATTTGTACAGCAGCAGGCTGGAGTTGAGACTGTTGGAAAACGTCACACTCAGGCAAAACAAAAACACCACGGGCTCGACCGATATATTTTTTTGGATTTTCTTCACCGTCGCCGACGAGGCGATCCTGACCGCGACCATTTCCACTCCGGGTCGGCCGTTCGGCCCAACTGCACAAACGACAAACTACACTTGACTAGAGCATGCTACTTCACCGTGTATTTTGTCTTGTCCATTTTTGTGTCCTGTAAACAACGCGAAAATAATTTTTTAAAAAAATTGCAATCGTCATCACACGCTTCGAGACAAAACTGCCTGAGCTCAGTTATTATTTTAGTAGATGCACAATAATTTACATTCGTGCGTCAATCTTAACGGCACACACACACAACGGGACAGGCTATTCGTTTTCAGAAAAATAAGTTGTATGTTATTATTAACACGTTACTAGTACCTAATATTAAGTATTGGCCATACGCAACAAACGATTAAGTAAGAGGACGTCATACCGTTTATAAATAGCTTTGCATCGAAGCTAAAAAACATTGAAACCGTTAAAACAAAGGAAAAACCAGGTACTCTCGTCGATTTTTAAGAAAACTTAAATTTGAACTTAAGGGGATTGCATGCTGTCTATTTTTAAGGAGTTTTGTATAGGCAATATTTAAGAAGAAAGAGGTTTTATTAAATATCTACTATATCAATTAATATTAACCGATTAATTTGTATAAGCTTTGGCCGTCAACGTATTATTTTTGATTTGAATCATTTTTTCTATGAGTAAAAGCCATTATGGTTATTCTTAATTAGGTACTTTAGCGGTTTTAAGTGATTATAAATTAGAGATAAGAGATTAGGTAATCCTAATTAGGTACTCAAAATTAGTTACTCTTAATTAGGTGCTCTAGCACTTGTTTTGTAAGTGAAATATCTGATAAATAATATTTATGTTCTGGCCAATTAGTTTTTTTTAAATTATTATTATATTTTTAGACATATCCATGTTCCTATATATCGGCTTGTAGAGTGGATACTTAAATTTTTTTTTCCCTATTAATTTGTATTATAAATAATAAATTAATACAAGTATCTATATTTTTTATTATAAAAATATATTGTTTTTTAATTTTTATCATTTAAATATTGTTTTAAAAAAGAACGCCTAATGCGTGAATTTTTTCTACTCTTAATTTTGTGTTATTAACTAAAATATCAATTGTCGATTTAAAATAATTTTAGCAATTTTAGATTATATTATAGTATTGTTTAATATGACAAATACCGTAGCGCGCCTTATATCGTATACGATCTTGGAGGTTGTGGGGGGCGCTTGATATCAGGTAAAAATGTTGGCCTTCCCTAAAAATGTTTAGACTCAACTTGACCCATCTGTTGCAAAAGTTCTGGTGCCGCCACTGGTGTTTAAAAATTAAAAACAACTACAATATTCGCACATTTAAAACAAAGTAAGTACTAAAAAAAAAAAAGGTCGTTACGTGGCTAAAATGAACATAAACGGTATTGGTTATGCCTTTGGACTTACGAGGTTAGGTCTTTAATTTTTGATAAATTCAAAAACACACCTCACTGATGTCCACTAAACTAGCAAAATAAATGAAATTTGTAATATTTGGCCCACCGGCGATGCCATTTATAATAAAACGTTCGTAGAAGCTAATAGAAAAATTAAACTTTAACTTTGAAACTCGATCGAAATATAATAATTACATAAAGAAAAAATAACTTACACGAAAATTGGATTATAAAAATAACTTCATCGACGGAAAATTTCACTTTACACTTTTTTTTTTTTTGTAATCTAATGCTTAGGATAACAATTGATCGAAATATTAAAAATTTAAAAAAAAAGTCATGCGACCAATTTCGTTGATTCGGTATGGATAAGTAGACATGAATTTGAAAATACTTACTGCGTTTTGTTACACACATATCATTCTGCCTAGCACACGCGCATTCTCTTGGAATCTAGATGGTTGAAAACTGAACTTGTGTTAACTACAAAGGCGTTTGCCTTCGATATCATTTGTCGAAGTTGGTGTATATTGTACAGTGACTAATTCTTATTATAAAAAAGCAATGTTGGTCCTGCGCCAATAGTTACTTTAGATAAATGCATATTGTTATAATGGACGTTTATTCTAACAGACTCGCACAAAGTCGTATTCTCACAACTCCGTTTGATTACTTATTGCTAATCTAGGAACACACACTGTAAATAAGGCGTATATACCCTAAAAAAGAAAAAAAATATGATAAAATAATACAATATAGTGTAATTTATGAGTTATGTAACAGGTATTAGGTACAATCCAACATTATATTATTAGATGAGTAGGTGATTATATTATTAGATAACTAAGTAATTGTATTTATTATAATTATTATCCTCATGCTTAAAAGTCGATAATACGTAGATGGTATGAGGTAATTAAATTTAAGATCACATATGAAATAAATAAGCAGAAAAAAAAATTCTCAGCATATATTTATATAGGTACCATTGCTGTAACTGGTAGTTCTGCGAAAAATATTTTTTTCACACTTGCCGTTCGGTGTAATCACGTATTATATAACCAGTTAAAATACAACTTAGACTATGCACATAAATCACTTAATAATATAAAATGTTTTGTTCATATGAACAATATAAATGTATTCGCATTGGACGTCAATGGTCTATTATAAATTATAATGGACTATGATTAATAATAATTAATCAATAGTAAAAGCTTTAATCAGTCAGCTATTGTATTATTAATTGAATATTAAATATCAATAAAGTATATTATGATAAAACTACCTAAATTACACCGAATTACAAGGTCAATGTTAAAATATCTCTTGGCTATTAAAGATGAGAATAATAATTATTATTAAATCATTCGAAAATTCAAATTGAAGTACTTTAGATTCGAATAGTGCGTTAAGTATTCAAAAATCTGAACCCGGTTATTTTACATTTTGAATTACAAGTATTCCAATAGTACGACTTCCTTTGTAGCAAACGATTATTAATGTTTTCAAAATATTGTAAAAACTCGGTTAATATTCATTTATTTATTTTTTTTAAACCTGTTTTAGCAGGAAAAGAAATATTATTTACAAAATATTGATTAATTATAAAAAAAATATACCATAATAATACCATAACTTTACTTACATTTTAGCCCTTCAGATGATATTTTCTATGCTTTAATAATAGTTAAAACGATATGTTATTTAATATTATTTTAACATTTTTCCTCTTATCGAAACATGATTTACATTTTTTTTTTTTAATAACTAAATTTTTGACACCATTTTGAAGACATCAATACTTTTTGCTTTGTAGGACTATTACTATTTAAATTCGATAATAAAAATGTTCAATCGCTGGTAACCATTATAATATACCTAGTCTATTATATTTTGTACAATGATGTTTATATTTTTCTTTGTCTGTATGCACAAGGTACATATTTTTTACCTCCTAATAATATATTGGCACAAACTATATCGTTTATACTGTATACGTACACCAAATATTGAAATGCTAAAAGAGTTTTCATTTTTCAAATTAAGTAAAATATAATCTCTGACGTTTTAAAGTTATCACCGAATTCATTCAATAAGTTAACATAGTTATGGTGTTTTTTTTGTGTAATTCATTTGCGCAAACGACTAGAATAAATTATATTTTATCGTCTACACGTGTACCTATTAGATTTGATTTGTTCATATTAAGTATTTGCTGTCACAGCATTATGTCATTTAATTCCTGAAAATCTCTCAATTTACGCACGTTGGAAACATAATGCGACTATGCAGTTTTTTCTGTACTATTTGTAATCGCTTAGTTTCATATGTTTAGCCATGAACGTTAATCTACATTTAATAATCAGGGAACAGACTTTATTTTGTCGTTTTTTCTGTTAACAGAAATCATCATAGTTTGATAGTAGTCTATTTGTTTATGTACAGGTTATTCAAATATTATGTAGTAATGTTTTCTTAAAAAATACTTTTTTTAGCTAAACATGTGTTTAGTTAAAAAAAAAATGATTCCATAAAAAGAATTACCGTAACACGAAAACTAAATAACGTACTATATTTGTAAGTATGTAATACTTGGGTAAGGTATAACTAAATAAAGTTACATTATTATTATACAATATTACATTATTATTATAAAATATCCGGAAAACATAGTAGGAATTGTTTATCCCTTGCCTCCCTTCCTTTCGATAACAAAGCCGTCAGACCATCAATGATTACATAACAATTAAGTATGATTTCTGATCATCAGAATTGCTGACCATAGAAATCGGTATAGGAACTGCTTTAAAAGTTTCAGTGCCAAAATATAAAATAACACTGTTACAAGAAAAATGATTCCCTAGTGTAGCGTCCCAGCTAAATCGCATATTGGAATTCGGTGATCATAAGATACTTGCGAGGAGATAGTGATTTGATCATAAGAAGGGCTTCAAAAATAGCCATGCATTCTTAGTGAATGAAGAGGAAGGGAGAAGGATGGAGTTATGCATGTACTTATACACATAGATTGTATACACAAACCAATACTAGAATGTCACATGTGAATATTGCGTGCCTTTAACAAGCTTTCGTTTTTTATTACTATTTAGTCATTTTTTTTAAAACATTTTTACTTTTATTTTAATATTTTAACTTAGTTTATCACATGTATTTTGTGTTGTGATAAACAATAAACAAATACTTTAAAAACTTTCGACCGTGTTGTTCTTTTGTCCTATACGTCAATCACAAGTAAACAATCACTTCGTATATATCTATATAATATATATATAAACTAATTATTTACTAAATATATAATATATAGGTAGCATGAGACATCAACACGTTGAAAATAATTTTCATAATATAACTAAAATATATTGAATTAAATTTCTACTTCTGGGTGAAATATTTTTTCACACAATTAACTAAAATGATATTATCTGATTATTCCTATTCGGATAGGAATATCATGGTTGTGTATGTTTATATATTATATTTGATATTTATGCTTCAACGTAATAATAAAAAAAATAAAAGTTTTCGTACTTACGTTTTAGTTATGCAAGCGTTCAGTTCCTTTTTTGATAAAAACAAAAAATGCCATCGTGAATTTTAAAACTTATTATAACGCACTACAATGAAAACATTGCAAATGCACTTATGCGATTAATTGAAAATTAATGTTTTTATCACGAGTATTAAAATTATTATAATTGATGAATAATTTTACAAAGATAAATGCATTTTTTTTTTAAAATAAGATATTATTAAACTAATAGACGAACACAATTTAGGTCAGATATCCAATCTGGTTGAAACTATTATAGGACAAAGATTGAATGTTATCGTATTTTACAGTTAAAACATTGCCTATTTTAAGTTATTTATAATTATTCTGAAAAAGTCATACTCTAAAGTAGCTTCAGCGTAAAATAAACAAACAAATTAAACAAACACGTCAAGCTTACTCTTTTGAAACATTCGTAATAAAGTTGTAGCAAGTATAGACACTAATATTATTATTTATTTTACACTTAAGCAACTAATCAGCATATAATAGTTGGAACAGTGGGGTCAGATGATGCGCGTGGATGCAATGGTTGCAATACATTTCAGAGTCACGAATTATATTTATCTTGAATGTCTTAATGCAAAAATCTTCGACCGGTAACGTGAATATATTATAGTCCTTCTGATTTTTAATAATCGTTGGATAGCAACTAGAGACGTTGCCAAAGAATACTTAAATTACATATTTTGTAATAATTTTTACAATTATTAGTGATAAGGCATAACGTGTCAAAGTTAGAAATGTAATCATCTTTTTTTTTGAGGTTCACGTGAAAGTTGTTTTTTCTAATTTATTAACTCTAAATTATCTTCTTGTTATGATTTTCTTTAAAAAAAAGATTATGCACACACATGCTGGATCAGAGACGAACAAAGAAAAATCAATGGTAAATATTCCGCTCTACATGAAAGCAGAGTAATAATTAAAATTTTTAAATAGCTACATTTCTCCTCTCTTTAATCCATTGCCTTTGATATTTTCACTCAAAATATCTTCATGAAAATACTAAAAAAACCTGTACCATTTTGACAATTCTGCTAAAACAGGTTTCTAAAAATTTGACGGGAGCCAGTGTCGTACAATGGGATGGGCTTAGACCACTAAAGCCACTCTAATCGCCTGTGTTATTACTTTTTATAAACTATAAAGTGTGTAAATTATTTGGAAAGTAAGTTTTAAGTAATATAAGACAATACGATGTGAATATATTTTAGATGTTTATTAAGGGGCAGAAACAAGGCAACCAAATCAACACTAGGCTGCTTTGTCTTGCATAGAAATACATTAGAGGAACATACAACCGTTTATTAAAAAATTAAAATATTTGACGGACGTTGGTGGAGGCTGGTCGATCGATTTTATATTCCAGGAATATGGATTTATCATTATGGGCAGAAAGTATACCATACGCTAATTATACTTTGAATCTCACAGGTAAAAGCTCAATTAATAATAAAAGTCCGTATGAGTTGTATTATAATATATATTGCCTGACATTAATCACTTAAGAGTTTTTGAAACTAAAGTGTATGTACATGTACCCAAGGAAAAACGTCAAAAGTTAGATGCCAAGTCTAGAAGCGGTATTTTCGTTGGATATTCTATTGACAAGCGCGGGTACAGGGTTTATTTTAATGATACGAAAACGGTAAATGATTGCCGGGACGTTATATTCACTAAGGAAATAATGAATACAAATGAAATTAGCATACCTAAGCAAAAGTGTTACACAGGTTGACGACGAGAAGGAACAAGTCGTGAATGAAAAACCAGTTCAAAACGAGGAAAAGGTAACCATACCTATAGTCATGGATACAGTTTACGGGACCGCAGCCAATTACAAAAACCGGTGAGGTATCGGTGCATGCTAAGTATATCAGAACCAGGTAATTATTATGAAGCGATAAACAGTGAACATGCAAATCAGTGGGAAGAAGCTATGAATGACGAGCTGAAGTCTTTAATTGAAAATAAGACGTGGGAACTTGTCGACAGACCGATAAATAAAAGTGTTTTAAACAATATGTGGGTATTTAAAATTAAGTACAATGTAAATGGTCAAGTCGAGAGATTTAAGGCGCGTTTGGTGGTTAACGGGTCTAGACAAAAACCAGGCGTGGATTTTGGAGAAGTTTTTAGTCCAGTATGCCGATATGAAAGCATACGTACAATATTAGCGGTTTCTGCGGCTAAGAAACTTGAAGTTATTTTAGCTATATTCGTCGATGATGGTTTAATTGCTTCAAACAGTATTGCAAAATCACAGGAACTCATTTCAAGTTTACAACAAGAGTTTCATATCACACAAGGAGATTTAGATAATTTCCTAGGTATGTCAATAGAGAAACAAAATGATGGCTCGTTATTCCTTCATCAGGCCAAGCATGCAAATAATATTATTGAAAGATTTAATTTGAATAATGCTAAATAAGTTGCTGTCCCCATATCTCGAACAGACACGTCATTCGATAACACAGATACCTACGCAGGTATTACAGCCAGATAATAATTTTTATAGACAAGCAGTAAGAAGGTCACTGTTATTTCTGCCACAAGTAACAAGACCGCATTTAGCATTTGCAGTTAATTATGAAAGTCGTTTTTTTGCAAAACCTACAAATGCACACTGGCAAATGTCCAAGCGTATAATGCGTTATGTTAAACATACATTAGATTATAGTTTGTGTTATAAATCAGATGATAATTTATTTTTGAGTGTCTACAGCGATTCGGATTATGCCGGCGACATTCAAACACGAAGATCTACTTCGGGACATTTATTTGTTGCGGGACCTTGTACAATAGGGTGGAATTCTCAACGTCAAGCATCAGTTACTCCGAGTTCATCTGAGGATGAGTTCGTCGCCAGTTGCGAATCGATAAGAAGTTTAATTTGGTTTAAAAGATTGTTAACTGAATTAACTAATGAAAAGGGATTGTATCAACCTATTTTGTATATAGATAATCAAAGTACTATTCGTTTGATTAGGAATGCAGTTTTTCACAAGAAGTCAAAACATATTGATGTTCGTTATCATTTCATTCGGGAAAAGTTTGAAGAAGGTGTATTTGAACTGCCGTACAAAGAAACAGAAGACCAACTAGCTGACATCTTCACGAAGCCATTAGCCAAGGACAGACTTGAGAAGTTACGGTCAATCATAGGCGTGAAGGATAAATATGTTGTTTATCTGTACAATAAAAATAAGTAGTTGTTAACCAGGAAATGTTATTGAAAAACAGAGCGGTTTTTGTAAGCGCACGTGTATCTGTAGACGCGTGCAACCTTGTGGGTTAATATAAATAGCATTTGATCTAAGGGCTCGGGACTCAGTATTTCTATTCAGTTTATACATATTACTAGTGTATTATTGTTTCACTGTGTTGTATATATGCATAATATATTGTATTCTATGCATAATATATATATATATATTATTGTAATAACTTTATTTGTGTTCAATACTTAATTATCATCTCTACTCACACTCTTATACTATATTAGTGTACTAGAGCTTCGCTCTAGCTGGGGGCTCCGCCCCCAGGCCCCCGAGTCGGGCGGGTAGGTCACAGGTTCCCGGTACTGTACCCGGCTACGCCGGGCACGCTCACGTCCCCTCGCTGCAAAGTATTTTCGGGGAGGTCACAGATTCCGAGGGGGGGTGCCCGGGTGCGCCGGCCACGGTGTCGAGCCATCGCAATACGTCTTAAAGGAACGACGTTATAATTCATGGTACCTATAGGCTGTATCTAGTAATCAAAATTCATACCTAGTTATGGACAAATATTTTGCAAACTAAGTACTGATTAAGTGTAGAGTAAGTCTTACTATGTATCTGTAATTTTTTTAAATTTTAAATTGAAAAGAATAGTCTAGAAGTTAGACGGTTAATAAATATCAAGTGTCCGGTGTTACTTACTTGGGTTGCTACCACTTTTACTTTTTTGTATGAACTACCAATGTCCAGTTCCTTATCAGCGAGCGGAATTCGTATTGATAACTGATAAGGACGGCAGGTCTCCGAGTGTTTTGGCATTCGCTCGCCACGCTCGCTCCGCCAGCTAAAAATATCCTAGGTTTGTAGGCTACAGTCTAAGAGGAGGTAACAGGTTTAAAGGTAAGTTTAAATTAAAATTTTAAAAAGTTAAAGAGACTTGATAAGAAGCTGGCCATTGGGAAAAAGTGTACAATGGAAATATCCAACGACGCATATTAATAGGTAATGTTTGCACACCGGGAAACGCGTCGATTTCTCTTGAACGAAAACCATGAGCGAATTACCGACAAATATGTAATTAATAATAATTATTATACGTTTAATATATAATTATATGTATATAATATAACAAACTACAAAGACAAAAATTCACCAAAAAAAAAAAAACAAAACACGCCGTTCACAGTTTTTAATTTTTATTATTATATTGTAGCGAATGCAGGCAAAGGGTTGCCCGGCCGGTGTCCTAAGACGTTGGTCGGTAGTTGTGGTGTGCGCATTTATATGTGCGCTCTGGGTGACTTTGATCACATGCGAGAAGTTCGCTACGGTTCGTCACAACTACCGAGGTCTGGCGATCTGACCATGTGTTGAGGCGGTATCAATTCCGACAGCTAGGTCGCGCTAGCTGTGGCGCCTCGTAGCCATACATCCGCCACATTATATATGATAACAACGATGTAAAAAAGATAAGGTGATGCCACTCCAACCAAATCAGTGGGTCAAGAAATTACGGCATTTTGGTAGTACAATTTTGTCACGTAGATAGCGCCACCATTCGCCCGGAGGCCGACTTTTACATGGAGCTAATAGGGTTTTTTACATATTATTATACGTTACTGTCATTTTTATTGCTAAATAAAAAAATATTGTACATGTAATTTTATTTTATTACAGGACTATAGATTATGTATTATTTAAAAAACCACAATATTCGTCTATGTAGTCTAAATAAATGTATTATTTATTCTAATTCCTATTCCACAAAAGACGTTTATAGTCGAACGATGACTGACCTTTTATAACAATATATATAATATAATAACACGTATTATGTACAAGAAAAAAATTGTCCTCAACCCCTCCCCCCTCCTATATCGAATTTTAAGCACCAGAGAAGTTTTTTTCAAATTGAGTTTATAGTTGTTGAAGGTCTAAAGAATTCGTTATAAAGCATAACGAAAATTTCTTTAGAAAAATGTAGTTTCCTATAAAACCATAACTGACACTATAGACATTTTTACAAGATAAAGCTTATTCTATGATAACTAAAGAGACTTATAAAGTAGGGTATATTAAAACAAAGATCGGAGAGTTATTTAGGAAAAAATTATAATAATGCATCTGACTTAATAAACGGAGCCTTATCCATTTGAGTGAACACACTTTAGCAGGGGCGGATAGGCATGATCTGACCAGCCCGGGAAAAATACAATCTAAAGGCCCGCAAGATCATATCCAAGATCCAACAAAACCTCTTTTTTTTTTTGTTAAGAAAAAAAATAAATTATGATTTTACTATATCATAATATAGTGGTATTATTATATTATATTACTATACCACTACACCAGTGGCGCACTTTGAAATCGAATTATCAAATTTTTTATCGAACAAATATTCCAACAGATCACTTAATTGACTATTATTTATAATTGTAGATTTAAATATAGATTTTAGTATTATTGTATTTATTAACTATTTTATTTGTATCTATGTACATTGTACAACATCGACAATAACAATATTTTTCATCGGCCCATCTTCGTCAATATAAGTAGCGACTAGCGGCCCACCGGGAAAATCCCGGTGTCCCGGTGGGCCTATCCGCCCCTGCACTTTAGCACGCTTTTACATAACCAGTGGCGTACATTAAATTTTGCTCTAGGGGGGGAGTGTAAAAAAATAATATTACCTAACCAGATGTTTCATAATGATAAACAACTTTTTTTCCACCAAAAAATTATTATCAATTAAGTTGGAAAAGTTTCGAAATTTTCGAAAAAGAACTCGATAGTGCGATTTAGGTAGCCGCAATTCCCCTTAACACTTAATAATTAAAATGTAATTATTAAATTATTATTTATTTACTTCAAGTTCTAAATTACTTCAGAGAGTAACATTGTAACAATTATGTAATAAATACCTATAATATATTACTTAAACACAATTTTTTTTTGGCTCTGGGGGGTTTAAACCCGAATCCCCCTCCCCCTGTTAGTACGCCACTGTACATAACAATAAATACATTTTGTTCGATTATTTTAATTGACCCATAATTAATTAAATTAAATTTATTCTGATCTAGTC
This sequence comes from Adelges cooleyi, assembly GCF_023614345.1. Taxonomy (NCBI): domain Eukaryota; kingdom Metazoa; phylum Arthropoda; class Insecta; order Hemiptera; family Adelgidae; genus Adelges; species Adelges cooleyi. The sequence continues at coordinate 18,626,281 of NW_026095761.1, forward strand.
TTTGTCCAGCACAGTTATTTATTTTATTATTTTAGCTACTCTACTAATATAAAGTAGTATTCCAATACTAATTAGTCATTAGTATACATGGTCATAATTTCTAAATTCTAGATCAGAGTAATAGAATAAAACTATAGTAGAGCAAATATTGCCAATAAATTATAAATCTAAAAGATCTACATTAGTCAATGAATGTTATTTGTAAAAATGAATAAGAACAACAGTATTTTATAATTATATATGCCGCGGTTTATTATGTAGACACAAAATATAAACAATTATTTGTGATGCAAATATCATCTCTAGGAACACTATGCAGAGAATATGTCGCTACTTCGTCCCTAGGCATTGCACGTATGGTTGGGCTTGAATTACACGGTAGTCGGGCTTTCGAAGACACTTAATTGGGGTTTATTAAAGTAATTAATATCCACCTTACACAAGCGATGCTTATTTGTCGGGGGTAAATTAAAATAATCGGAAAGAATGTATTGTTATGTACAGTGGTGTATTACAGGGGGGGGTTCGGGTTTAAACCCCCCAGAGCCAAAAAAAAAAATTGTGTTTAAGTAATATACTATAGGTATTTATTATATAACTGTTACAATGTTACTCTCTGAAGTAATTTAGAACTTGAAGTAAATAAATAATAATTTAATAATTATATTTTAATTATTAAGTGTTAAGGGGAAATGCGGCTACCTAAGTAAGAATTAAAATATCTTAGGGTGATTTTTTTATCATGAACAACTCAATAACTCATTGGGTTTTTTGATAAGAAATTAAAATGTTTTTTTTTCATATTGTGTTTATACAATGTAATTTCAGTTTTTTACAACTTTTTTTGTTTTTACCCCCCTTCCAACTTAGTTTTTTTGACAGCAACTTTTGAATTTTAAATGGTAACGTATGTGTAAAATAATTTTTTTTTTTTTAATTAATGTACTAAAAATGTTGACTCATTATATTATTGCATGTAATTCAATTTATATGCATCATAATAATAATATGCAATGTGTATCGATTATCTGTTCACATTACTGTGGGATTATATTACTATATAGTGATGGACCTGAGAAACAATTACATTACACAGGGCGGTCATTTTATCGTGAACCACTCAATATCTCATAGGGTTTTATAAGAAATTTTTTTTTTTTTTTTGTAGTGTATTCAATTTTGTGTATTATTTATTTTGACAGCATGCACTTTCTTGATTCTCATAGTTCGTATGCAACACAATCCCGAGCTGTTAGTTGAAAAACATTTTCAAAGGTTTGGGCTTAGACCCCGTCGATTTGAATAATATCTCATTTATTGGTCACTTTCCTTGCTTTACAGATGAAATAATGGGTGGCGCCATCTATGATCAAAGAATCATAGACACCGGTTTCACGTGTACGGTCAGTGTACTTGCTTCGGCAGTACACAAAACACTAAACACTCTATGTCACTGTAAAATAAACATAAAATAATTCCATTTGCTTTGTTTGCCCAACGCCGTCCATCTCACTTGGTATTATGATCCTGAAGGACCACATTCATACCACTGTGTGTACTGTGATAATGACATTATTTTTCACATATTTTTGTCTCGACCCCTTCCCGGCCATCGGAGAGCGTTGGTTTTATAATATAATTGTATACATCTGTTGATTTTTTTAGCACCATTGCAATTTTGTAAAGAATCTTTTTAAAAGCATTTTCATTTATGTTAAAGCACAATACAGAGTGATCATTTTATCGTGAACCACTCGATATCTCATAGGGTTCTAATGAGAAGTTTAATATTGTTTTTTATACAATATGATTTCAATTTTTCAGAAGTTTTTTTTTTGTTTTTACCCCCCTCCCAACTTGAATTGAGAGCAATGTACTAAAAACTTTGGCTGGTTAATAACCAGTTTTGAACAACTATTTTTAAAGTTATAAGAGTTTAAAAGTTAGGATGGGAGGGGAAGTGCGGTTGGGAAATGCGCCCAGATAAAAATAATACTACCCTCCACCTTTCCTCATGCCCTAAACTTGAAACTTCAATAGCTTCAAAAATAGTTATCCGAAACTGGTTATCGACCAGTCGAAATGTTTGGTATATTATTCTCAATCTAAAAAGTTAATAAAATATATACGTTACCATTTAAAATTCAAAAGTTGCAGTCAAAAAAACTAAGTTAGAAGGGGGTAAAAACAAAAAAAAAGTTGTAAAAAATTAAAATTACATTGTATAAATACAATATGAAAAAAAAAATTTAATTTATTATTAAACCCTATGATATATTTAGTGGTTAATGATTATTTTTGACTGAGTATGATAATAATAGTATGTCTCTTAAACATTTTTGACTGAGTATGATAATAATAGTATGTCTCTTAAACATTTTACAATGGTACATAAATCTAAAAAAAATTATAGCCAATAATCTAGAAAGATTTTTTTAATTAACCGCTACAAGACTAGCAAGGTTAAACAGCGACATAATCACGACTTAGAAACTATTAATAAGTCCTTTATCGAAACGGTTTTTAATTGCTAGCTTTTAAATAAACACTTTGCATTCTAAGAAATATTGTAGTTTGATGTAATAATCTTTTTTAACATAACTAGTTTTAATAAATAAAGCGACCAATAATAAGGCATACACTGGTTCCTTTAAATGTAATTAGTTAATTAAGGATAATTCATCGTCAAATAACAAAACAAAAAACTGTGATATTTGATACTATTTACATAAATTTTATACTTAAAGTAATTTTTAAAAACCATCGCAATATATTGATTAATAATAATTGGATGTACCTACGCATTATTAATCCTGTTTTATATCCGAACAACACACGTTAACTTCCTGCACGTTACAATATATTGTACCTATTGCTTAAACTTTATTCCCTAATTTAACTAAATTATGCTGATAAACATGGGATACAAAGTATCAAAAGTGGTTGCCCGATCAGTCAATAATATTAAACAAAAAAAACACGATAATTAACCTAGTATTTACAATAAATAAAATGCATTAATATTTGCAGCCAATTATAAATTACAACGACCTATTAATATTATTTCAATAGTGTCTAAATTAAAAACAAATTACAAATAGAATGCATACAAAATATTGAAAATAATATACAAATACATTTTAATACTTCAAGACTATTGCCGTCCTCATAATTAAACTACCATAATTTATATACTTGTTGAGATGTAATAGTATAAAATGCTAGTCTCTATAAAAAACAAACATAAATAAACAGAAATACTAATAGTATATTAAGTAACAAAATATTATTTCTGAGTTGTGACATGATGGACTAATTAACAGGGTAATTTGAACTGTACAACATCAAATAATCAAAATCTACACATATTTTTCAAATTATAATTTATTGATTATTATTTGAACTGATTGTTTTATAATGAAGACAACTGCTGATACTTTTATAATTTAGATTTCATGTTAGTAGCAAGACGATTTTGCTTATCAAATTATTCTTAATGTACTATAGAGGTTATACCAAAAGTAATGTTAATAATAATTATAAATTTTAACAAAAATCAACACTATACTATTATAACCAATACAATTGAAAGCAAGAACAGTATTTATCAATATAGTAGTATGTATAAACCGATTTTATAGTACAGCATACACTAGTACAATATAAACTAATGCTATAGTCCAAATAAGAATAGTAAAAAGTGGATTTATGGCTAATTAAAAGTGATAACTGACAGAACTAGAGGCATAAAAAGGAATAAAAAGAAAATTAAAACAAACAACACGCGCGTTTTTATTACTTTAAAATAATAAGTAAATGAATAAGACAAAAAATCATTGAAAAAAAAAAAAAAATACTGCGATAAATCGATAATAAACAATAAACACTATGAGTAGTTTCCGTTAACATAACTTCAATTAAATGACGTTATAATTGTTTTCTACTTGTGTCAGTAGTAACGTTGTATAAAAATTTAACATGGACATAATAAAACTAATCGTTGTGTTCATCGTTGTGTTCATTCCGTTTGAAAAGCCAATTAGAACTACATACCGGGTTTAAGTTTTCTTAACAACAATTTTTATTTGTATTTCGTTCTAATCTTTCATAATGCGTAAAAGAAATGCAGAACGAGCTCCACGCACGACTCTCTTCTTTTAAAGATGCGTGTATGTATGATGTAAGGAAAGTATATGAATAAACACACATGTTGGTAATTTGTATTTATCATAGCAATATGTTTACTATTATTTTGTTATTATTATTATGAGACTCGTGTATAATAAATGTACGTTGTACGGCTTGATATTATTTGACAGTAATACAAATTGTTTTAACTATTATAAAAGCCATGCAACGGATAAAAAGTTTATTTGTCTTTACACATTATTTTTCGATTCATCTATTATTCATTATCTTATTCAAATGTTCTCAACTCTTCTTTCAATGTACTAATAATATGTCTGTTATTCCGGATCTATACATAATAAATAATATTACCTATATATGTCGGCAACAATCTACGCATCGAACCAATAAATGATAATATACCTATTGCCTAATATATTTTCTAAGAAATAAAAGTAAATTCTAACCTACTCAAAATATTTTTAATTTGTATAGGTTATTTCTGCTCAACCTGTAGCTTAGGCAAGTGTAATTCTTTTTTTTTAGTCAAACAAGTAGTCAATTATTATAACTTAAATATTAATACGTATAACCTAAATAAAAAATGATTTAGTTTATAAAATTGTTCGGAACCCATGTAATTAATAATTAAATTTAATTACTAAATTATAAGAATCGGATTTATATATTATCTGTAATTTTTGTTTATATCAGATTTAGACAATAGTTACTTTACAAAAAATAGTTTCTAATTAGGTATTTAAATACTAACATGTATCATGTTTTTTTTATAAACGTTAGTGTAAGTGTGTAATGTCTAAGTAAATAAAATAATATCAAAATTGTAATTAAAATATTATTGCTATTATGTAAAAACTAATTATATGAAATGATTATGTTTTTGAATATTAATATTGTTAATGAGTAAGTCGAAGTTTAAAATATTAATCTTGAACCTTGGATAATTAAGGCATAATATGTTAAAACATAAAATATATGACTTAACAACATCTACTCGCAGTGTGTATTTGCTACTTTATTTTAATACATCAAATTTATTTTTGTATATATGTATGATTTAATCAAACATTGTCCAGCAAAAAAAAAATGTATTAGAATACAAATTTTAAATGTTCACTTTTTTCCAATCAAAATTAACATTTTTAATTAAAATTAATTTGAAAAAAAAAAACTCTCCTATCAGTCATTAGTTAAAAACTAAAAATGATATAAGGGATAAAAAAATACTGTGGTATGATGGCTTTTGATTCTGTGATATTTTTATTCTGGGACCAAAATTTCCTCTGGAGATCCAAATGTCTTACTTTAGATCTAAATATACCCAAAGGACGACTTTTTGATCCTGAAAAGTATATCGATCCTGTAAACTATGAGAAAACAACATAATTTTGTTTAGTTCGTGCAATATGCTTTACCAATTGAACGATTTCGAACCTGACGTAATATATTATAGTGTTAAAACATAATTATTACGTTTTCATTTTTGTAGTACCGATAAGATTATAGACTCTATCTATGTGTTTTTAATAAAGAAATAATTCTAGGGTATTAGTATCATCAATTAACCTTTGGATCGTCCTCGTTTTTTTTTTTTGTTTTATATGCCTTCAATTAATTATTCTTACTTATTTGCATGCACCTACGCATTAACAGTTGTAATCAATGAATACAACTGTTGAATTGCGTAATTCTTTGAGGAAAGAAGAACCATTTATGGCAAGAACATTGTATAATTTACCATAAACATATTAAGGATAGTAATTTGTTTTTACTTTCTTTTTCTGTTTCAGATAATGCTTATTTGGTTCCTCCCAATGATTGTCGTCATAAAAAATAACAACGTTGGCTCTTAATTATTGTGTAACTAATAAGAGTTCAGTATATGATCAGTATCAATCACGTGATAATGTATCATCAATTATTATCAAGCGGATGTAACAACTAACAAGTAATACCATAGGAGAGAGGGGCATTTTATGTTTCTATAAAAGCCATAAGACTGGAGACTCCAACTAAATGTAAACAATCTGCCACGTAGATTCGAAGTTTAACGTAGTATATTATTTACAAAAACACATTTTTACCTTGAGCTATATTCGTGATCTGCTGAAAAATGAAAATTGGTAAGTAATCAATTTTGAACTTTATTTAAAATTAGTTTTTTTTTTAATGTTTATTCAATACATAATTAAAAAATATCACTTCGTTTTGATTTGTGCAGTATTTATTATGTGTTATAAAAATAAAGTTTAAATAAATATTTGTAAGGGAAAAAATGCATTTAACTCATAATCTAATTATAGTTCATATTTAAGTTAGATGTTTTATTATGTTTTTAAAATATAAAACCTAATAAAAGCATAGTTTTTTTTTTAAGTTCAAATATTAATATTACATTTTTTGGTTATAAATAATATTGTTAATACTAATATTTTTAAGTTATGAACAAATGCAATAATTTTAACCAAATGTCTAAATAGAAATAAAGTTTAAAAAAACAATACTGAACGAGAAAATCAGTAAATTTTTATTTTTATGGACTTCCTTATTAAGTTTTGACATTTTAATCAATTTTTCAGCAAATATTTTTTCTAGATTTGTATCTACAAATTGTATCTAAAATGATTATTAATAAGACTTGTCTACGGCAAGAACGGTTCATTTGAAATTCATTTAAACATATATAACATAGAAAAATATACTACTAAAAAAAAAATAACGGTCTGGCGTAATTAAAGTTTTTTTTTTAAATATTTCTAAAACAAGGAAATAAAAAATCAATTGCAATCATTGGATGTGGAGCCGCTGGTTTACCGGCTTTGAGACATTTTTCTGAAGATGAGTCATTTACGTGTGTGGCATTTGAACAAACTGACAGTGTTGGAGGTACTTGGGTGTACACCGATCAAATTGGCACAGATCAGTACGGACTTCCGGTCCATTCTAGCATGTACAAAAGCTTAAGGTAATTCGAAAGAATTTAATGATGAACTTTATGTATTTTGTTATTGTAAATGTTTAACGCGATGTGTGTGTAGGACCAATTTGCCAAAAGAAATTATGGAGTTGCCAGGATTTCCACATAAAGGTCCTGAAGACAAGTCATATGTGGCGGCCAACGAAATGCTTAAATACTTGGAAGACTATGCTCAACATTTTGGACTGACAAAACACATTAAGGTAATTAAATAACGGTCAAAGTATAAAAAGATGTAGCAAATGATTGATTTTTTTTTTTTTTTTAATTTTAGTTCCATCACCACGTTAAAGAAGTCTATCCTTTAGAAGGCGACCGATGGAGAGTAACAGTAGTTAATTTACAGTCGCAGCTTACTAAGACATTGGAATTTGATGGGGTCATTGTTTGCATAGGGTAAAATATTATGTTTGGTGCACACACCCACACACACACTGACCTGACAGAATACAAATTATATATGTTGACAATTGTGACATTTGCAGGAATTACAGCAACCCAGTAATACCAGACGTACCTGGAATACGAAAATTCCAAGGTATGAAAATACATAGTCACGATTATAGAGATTCGTCGATTTTCAAAGACAAATCAACAGTTGTTATTGGCTGTGGGCCTTCGGGTCTGGACATTTCGTTTGATATAGCCAAAGTAGCTTCAAAGGTAATTACTTTGAAGCTTTGAAGCTCAAAGGTGCTTTTCAAATAAAAACAAACATTTTATATACCAGGTATACTTAAGTCACCACAATCAAAGAGTTAAAAACATGAAATGCCCATCTAACATGGTACAGAAAGTCGACTTACAGGAAATGGTAGAAAACGGTGTTATTTTCAACGACGGTTCCTATGAAGAAGTAGATTGTGTACTGTATTGCACAGGTATTTTTTGTAACAGCGTTTATTATCTAATACCCTGCGACCTGTACATTGTACGTTTATATTTTTATTTTAGCTTCGATGCGAAGCTGAGGAGGTATTGTTTTTATAATGATGTGTTTTTATTGTTTATTATTTGATTAAGTCTGGTCTATGAACTCACGGTACTTCTTTAACCGCTGAACCGATTTCTTCGAGTATTAACTACTCTAACCTTAATACTAAAAATACTATTTTAAGCACATTATTGTATTCTTTTACAATCCTTTAGGAAAATTTGTAATTTACAGATTCGCATCAAAGCATTTGTTTGAAAGTGAATAACTTTCAGTTATAATAATTCCCGAAGACCTGTGACCTTCCCCACCATTTGCTAGCTTTTTAATATTTATAATCAGTGAGAGTTGTTATGAAGATAAATGTAGAGGGAAAGAGAGGAACGCCAAAGAAAATATTGATAGACGGAATAAAGAGTGATATGAAGATAGCTGGGGTGATTGAACGAGGTGTAGAAGATTGAGCTCTATGGATGTGTAGGACTAGGGTGGCCGACCCCGTGTAGTCGAGAGTGTAAGGCCAATATGAATAAAAGGATAATGCGATTTATATTGTTATATACTAAATAATTACCATCAATTCTATTTTGTTTTAGAACTATAACGAAATTTGGCCTCCTTAGGCTTGAAAAACCTGTGGCCTACATAGGCACTTTACCTGAATACCATCAGAATTTACATGTAATTATCTTGCATTTGAATGACTTGATTGACCTTTTCAAAGGTCTTAAAAATATATTTTTAGCAATTAAAAACCAATTATATCATTTAATGCAGACCCGGATTAAGGGGGGGGGGAGGTACATCCTAAGAAACCTCAGGCCTAAGATTTTACCTAACCTAACATTTTAGTTTTAACTTCGATAAAACCTTAGAAACAAAAGAAAATAAAGTTTTGCAAATTAATTAAAATCTGTTAAGATATTAACTCAAGTATTATTCTTTTATCTTTTTATAATTGTTTTTTAATTATACCTATTCGTTTTTTATGTTTAAACAACTATATTATTTTACAATAATAAAAATAAGTCTAGGTAATCGTAAACACAGGTTGCCAGTTAACACAGCCTACTATTCAATACTGTAACCTGTACAAAAAATAAATGACGTGAGTAATGAACTAAGTATTAAAATACTTTTTTTTTGTCAACTGAACATATTTTTAGTTTAAATTTAACAATAAAATATATTATATACGTAGATAATAAAATGTACTTTGAAATTTCGTTCATTATTGTACGTCATAAATATTATACTAAAGTACTATACTAGTAAACAGGTCTTCGGAATTTCATGATACATTAATTTGTTCTAGAAAAAAATTATTTTAGATAAATGAAGTTTTAAATAACTACGCAAATATGTAGTATTTTAAACCAATCATATTATAGTGTTTAACAACTTTTTACTACCTAACAACAAATTATTTTTCTCGTGTACCTAATCTTAAACGAAAAACGTTAAGTCCACTTCTCTTTGCGCTAAAATTTGTAAGCACAACAATTTTTGTCGGGGGTGTATCGACTGATTTAATCCGGGCCTGCCTTATTTTCAAAGATTTCATATAAGCTTCATTTCTAATATCATTATGTACTTGTTTACAACAGGGTATACATATAAGTACCCGTTTTTGAGTCCCGAATGCGGCATTCGCGTGGAGAACAACAACGTTAAGCCACTTTTCATGCACACGGTTAACATTGAGCATCCTACAATGTTCTTTGTTGGAATACCCACCAATACCACTGGTTTTTGTATGTACGATCTACAGGTATAGAACTACTCTAAACATCCAATAATATTTCATAATAAATTATATGTTAAATAATTCGCAATACAATTTTCCCTCCTTTAAAAATAGGTGCGATTCGCGAAAACCTTCTTGTCAGGCCGTAAACGTTTACCGAGTAAAGAAGACATGTTAGAAGACACCCGTAAAGATGTGGAGTCGAGACTGGAGAGTGGACTACGACCTAAAGAGCTCCACATGATGGGTCGGAAATCAAAAGACTACTTCGATTCACTGTCGGACTTAGCAGGGCTTGAACCTATAGCTCCTGTGGTGCTCCAAATTTATTTCGACGGATTTGATAGGTTCATGTGTGACTTTTCCCACTTCAGAGAAGATAAATACAAACTGCTGGACAATGAACACTATATGGTGCAGTTTCCCAATGAAGTCCACCCAATAATGAAAAAACAAGAAATAGTTTCGTAGTAATTTTTTGTATTAAAAAAAAACCCCTCCAAACTATAATAAAATATGTATTAAACTAGCCTTACTCTTAGCAAATATAATTTAAGTTTGTTAAGTATTAATATTATATATTTTGTATTATTATAGTTTTTTTTTTTTTAAATTGTAATAAATACAGTTTTATTTTTATAATTTTTTTTAAATATATAATTATGTTAATAAAATGTTGTGTCCTTTTTTATTACAACTATTAAATCATTTTTTAAGATATAACATTAATTTAGCTTTTATCCATGAATAGTGTATGTAAGTATAATAAGCCTAGTTGGTAATAAAAACTATTTTCAGAAAGAATAATGTTCATCAAATTACAAAAAAATCTAACACAGTAAAACCATTACAGTAGGTAGTAGTGTACAAAGTAGGATTAAGGGCTATTGATTGAGTTCAGTCGGACGTTCTCCGGGATCGTCGTAGTGTAAGATTCTAGCACAGTAAGAAATTAGATTGTTAGGCTGTAAGTTCAGTGATCGCAGAATTGCATCAAAGGTTTCTCTTGATAACTTTAATATCAAGCCTTAACGTTATAATCAATTAACGACAGTCTAAATTTAAAAAAATCGGTGCTGCGAGCATTGCTATCGAAATACACTACTCCAGAAACTGTATAATTTTTTGTGGTAAAGAGTATTTTTTGAAATTTTATTATTTTATTTAAGTTGTATATTGAACTATTATTTTATTAATATTATATATTAAAAATATTTCGTATTTTAATGTGATACACAAACATGAATAGGTACCTGGGTGATTACTTTGTACGTGTAAATTATAAAAAATAAATTTGAGTCTAAAGTATGTTTAAACGAGTGATTACTGATTAAACAAGGACGGACTGACTAAGGCGACCAACAAAACCATTAACAAGTGATAGACACTTAAACATTTTTGAATTGGCTGTAAATATATCAATGGTATTATGTACATAATATGTATTTATTTTTTTTTGTTATTTATACAAGATCAACGTTTAAAACGTTGTCAACGAGTTAATATTCAGTCTATGAGCACTAGTCTATAACCTTTACTCGTATACAGTAAAGTAAACACCTTATTATTTACCTGTATTTACGCGTCTAAAAGTGTTTTTCGTGCATTGTTACAAGTAGGTGTTTCGTGTAGATGATCGATTATAATCTCCTAAATCTCAGCCTGAGTCCAAAGTACTTAACGTCACTGGTTATGATTTACAAACATTAAGTAGCTACTTAACATCGTTACATGATCGTTTCTTGTTTGTATGGTGTGTGTAGTTATCGGCTAAAACGGCTAGACTTTATATAAACCAGACGATTTGCTCATATTTTGCAATAGTTAATTAAAATATATGTTATTTCACCTATTACAAATTATTCGAGCGATTATTGTACATTCAAATAAATCTTGATAGGGTTAGATAATAATATTATGTGGAACGATAGTATTCGAATTTAATAGATTGCTGAACTCACACGCTGGCGAGGCGTATTAATTAATTTGTTTAGTTTTTAAACAGGTGTAAGATGAAGGGTTCTTTAAAAAAAAAATATGAAATTTATACAATTAATAGTACCTAATACGTCACGTGGCCACAGCAAAATCTCAGTTAATCAACACGCATGCACGTTATCGCATTGCCGTGTTTGCCTACGACTGGCAAAACCGTCGAGTAGCAATCGAGTGCGCCTTTATAATTATTTTATTTATTCAATTATGATGATAATAAATAAATGAAATAACGAAAAGATTAAACGAGTGAAATTAATAATTATACAAAATAAATAACCGATAGTCTTTTCTACAGCCTGTCGTCGTTCGAACAAACACCTTTACTCTTTGACATTGTTCAATCGTAACCTCGAATCCGCTAACAGTTAAGTCAGGGGTAAAAATGCAACCCGGTAAGTTCAACAAAGTTTATACACTATTTAAAGTAATGAAAATCAAGTTAATTAAGCGTTAATTAGTCCGTAATACCTCCGAATGTGCAAACACAATACGAATAATTTCCTAATTAATAGAAATGTTTATCAAACTAAATTACAGTACACCTAGGCAATACATTTTTTTATAACTTCATTATTAAATCTTCGGTTAATTAATCACTGTTCATTTCGTAGATCACTTTTCTACCGCGATATCATCTAATACAGATTCAAATATTATATATACCTACAGACTAAAAAAAAAAATATTTAGTCAAAACATAATTTGATAAAGTATCATAAATGGTTTTTACCAACCCGGACTTTTTTCGGTCTTGCGATAAAAAAACAATTTTTTTATCGCTATATTTTTAAATATTAAAATATTTTATAATCATTATAATGTTTAAAATATGTTACTAGCTAATCAATTAGATTACTTATTGCGTAATAACATATTAGTTATTTTTCATTTGTTCATTGTTTAAATACACAGATTACAAGTTGATTTTTTAACCCTTTTTTTGTTTTTTAACTTTGTAGGTAGATACGCACTACGCTACAAATTAATGTATTTTATACAATTTTGTTATAATTATTTAAAAACGTTAATAGGATCGACATCCACACTAATCACTCGAGATCAATGATTTAGAACGTAGGTAACAATACTATGTTCCAATTATTTCTAATAACGTTACCTAAGGGTCATACTGAAAAACTTTGAACATATTACTGCAATTTAAAACACATAAAATCTATAGGCGTTTAGGTAAAATTGTAGCATTTGGATTTAAAAATATAAAAGTTAACAGTGGCGCAACTTGGGAGGAGGGAGGGAGGGGCGTAGCTCCTTGACTAAAATTTAGCCCCCTACCCCAAATAAAAATATTTCTTGTTGACTTGAATATAAGTTAAATTGTATTATTTTGTTTAAAATTTTAAAGTAATGATTAACGAACGTTATTAAAACTCAAAATGATATTTCAAGTAAAATTAATATAGATTATGTATTGTCTACTTTTATCACCTTGTAATTGACAACGATATAGTATTTTTTGTTATTCTCACGTTACAGGTAAAACAATTTCTATAAGTAATTCATTTTAAAAATGTGTGATGCTATGTATTGAGGGTGGACCCCCATCTTCATGGGTTAGTTTTAGTCCACAGTTTTGGCGAAGGCTGTACTCCCTCCCCTCCCCTAGAATTTTAATCCTAATAAATTAGCATAATTCCTATCATTAGTTATTGTAATATTAAAACTATCAACGACTTGGTTATCCCAGTAGATTTTAATCGTGTTTAACCACCCAAAATTGGCTGTTTGTGGTGAAATCTAGCTTTGTAAATGGCATGATTGTTCGAAGATAAAGCATCATTTTAAGCTTCAAAGTAGTTCATCGATTATCAATTTTTTACATATATTTATAATTAGTAGATACCAATCAAGTAGCTACAAATAAAATTGATTACATTAATTAATCACAATGAAAATAATGTCTTGTAGTATCACAATAATATACACCGTTCATATAGTACCTACCTAATTGATTTGTAAAAAAGATCAAACTAATATATTATTCAAAAGCGCGTGTAAAAAGATACCTACTATTTAAATACGAAATAATAAATGTTACTATTTAGTTGAAAAGTAGATCAATACTAGAAAAAAAGTAATTTTAAGAACGAGATTGAAATTATATCATTATTTTTATTTTACACACAAATCACAATAATAATTATTTGTAATTTTTAAACATAATTTTAAACAGTTAACTCGTGCAAATGCGTGTATTTTTCAAGTATTATTCTTACCTGTTGTAACTAAAACGTTAAAACTAAAAACCATTCTATTTTATTGGTGATATACCTAATAATTAAAATGTATTTCGAAATTAAAACAGTTTGATACTGCATTGGAGGTTTTTTATCATCCCCATATTTGAGATTACCACTACAAGTAGTCGCCTCTAAATCATGTACCATGTATAATTATTATTGAAATATTCAACTACGGTTTTCAGCTTAATTTATACATAATATATAGAGACGTCGTTTCCTATATCAGCAATGTAACTGATTTGAAGCCAAACAGTCGGTCATTGATCCAGATCTATAGTCACTTTAGCACTAGTATTGTCTGGTAGATAGATAACATATTATGTATATATTTACTGTCATTTTGCGCCTCAACGAAATAATCAAACGTCGTGTCTGTGTTACCTTATTATGGCTTTGACCTGTTTACAGTTCAATGATAGCTTGTTCTGTTATCACTAATGTATTTGCGTTATCAATCTTACCGCGTAAACTGTAATTAAAAATAATTTATTTACTACGTAGTAATTTTCAGTAGATAGTACCATTGATAATACTTATTTAATATTTATAATCAGTGGTAGTACCTACTTTAAGGAAGAAATTTAAAATTGTTGTATTCCTCTTAGTTATCTATTTTTATTCCGTTTCCAGTGTGGTTTCTTTTTACATTTTAGTTTTAAATAAAAAATAACAACTACCAAATCGCTTTACGATCAAAAGTTTTTTTGACATTTGACATAATAATTCAAAACTCGTGTCATTACAAATAATAATAATATCATCATGTCTATTTCCGTTCAAGAATCCAAAAGGAAATCTGTTTGCATTGTTGGTGGTGGACCAGCTGGTATAGCGGCTTTGAAAAAATTAACTGAAAAGGATTCAACCTTCGATTGCGTCCTGTTCGAGCAAATTGATAATGTTGGAGGGACATGGGTTTATACAGAAAATGTTGATGTTGACCAATACGGCTTGCCTGTTCATTCGAGTATGTACAAAAGTCTCAGGTGTGTAAGTTCAATAATTTAGATCAATATAAACATTATAGAGTAGAAGGGGCCGAGTGGGTAAGGCGTCAGTGTGCTTGGCGGTCACTGTCGCCAGTTTGACACTCAGTCACATGCGAGAAATTGTCTGGTAAAAAGAAACCGCCATCCTCCCTCTGGCGACGGACTGACCCGTTCGTGATGGTAAATTTGTCTAAAAACCATCTCATGATGGCAGCTTTAGTCCTTCAAGGCCCGTTTTAATTTACAATCTACATGATGATGATGTACACATTATAGTTACACTGACCTATACCTGTTATATTATTTTTATACAATTATGTATTTTATTATTAATAGGACAAACTTGCCAAAAGAAATAATGGAGCTTTCTGGTTTTGAACACAAAAATGTTGGTGACCAGTGCTACTTTCCAGCCAAGTACATGGAGAACTATGTCAACGATGTTGCGGATCATTTTAACTTAAGACAATATATAAAGGTAAAATACCATTATATCTTTATAATAAGCCAATAAAATAATATTGTTTGCACAAACAATATCTGTGATTTGTGAAAGAAAGTATATAAAATATTGTCTGAAAAAAAGAAAGAATTGGAGGGTTGAAAGGCAATATTACTTGTTTTTGTTTATCTAACGTGCAACATAGAAATAAAGACATATTTTTGTTAAAATTTCTATAAAATCTCTACTCATGCAACAAGGTATCTGAAAAATATTTAAACTTCTCATAAGAATAAACTTTATCAATTTTGTTCTTAAAATTAAGTAGAATTCAATAAAAAAAAATAAAAAAATTGTGAGTCACCTAGAATTTTTTGACTTATTACAAAAAAAACCAATAAACAGTAACAAAAGATTACTGTAGTAAGTGTTAAGAAAACGAAACAAGTTTTTGGCCGATGTCTATTTGTGATTTATCAATTAATTATTAGTACTTGCATAGATTTATTGTGGGATTATTTGTTTTCATTCTGATATTTTCTAGTTACATCATCACGTTGAAAAAATAAACCCTATTAATGATGGTCAGTGGGAAGTAACTGTTGTTGATTTACAGTCTAAAACTAAAGATACTAAAGTATATGACTCGGTAATTGTATGTGTTGGGTAGGTGTATATAAAATTTTCTAATTTTTGTGAACTTAAAGAAACATAATTATCTTAATCAATATTATACTTATGTTTTTAGTAACTACAGCAATCCCGTTTACCCCGACATCAAAGGTAGTGACGTATTTCAAGGTAAAATTTTGCACAGTCATAGCTATCGTGATGTGGAATCGTATAGAGACAACACTGTAGTTGTAGTTGGATGTGGTGCGTCTGGTTTGGACATATCCTATGGTGTATCGGTGGTTGCTAAAAAGGTAATATTTATTAACTTATTATAAGTAAATAATAATCTTGTTTTTTATTGTTGCAATATTATAAGTAGAATTAAACATTTTTTTTTAGGTATTTCTAAGCCATCATAATCCAAAGATGTACAAGTTAAACGTACCACCAAATTATTTTCATAAACCAGATATTCAAGAATTCACCAGTGATGGTATAATATTTAATGATGGCTCTTATGAACAAGTGGATGCTATAATATATTGTACTGGTAAGTAAGAAAAATAGCGTTATCTGAGTAGTTCAATTAAGTCCAATTACAACGTTAATTAGGATACAGTTATACATATCCCTTTTTAACCAATGAATGTAAAATTCGTGTCGAAGACAACATAATACGGACACTTTATAAACACATGTTTAACATTGAATATCCAACAATGGCATTCATTGGAGTACCACGGAATACCACTGGTTTTTACCTTTTTGATTTTCAAGTAATCCAATAAAATATAATATTTTGTATTAAATTATGTTTTAATGAATTTTAATTTATATTTTCTAATTTTTTAGTCAAAAATATATAAGAAATTTTTGGAAGGATCCCTTAAACTACCTAACAAAGAAGAAATGTATAATGATACTCAGAGAGAAGCTGATGCACGGCTTGCAAGTGGACAAAGACCAAAAGATTTTCATGCACTTGGGCGGACTAAATGGGCAATGGAATATTACACGTCCATGACAAACTTTGCCGGAGTAGAACATCCGCCCCCAGTATTGTTACAAATATACTTTGATGGACTCGAAAGACTAGGTCAAGATTTTCTAAACTTTAGGAACGACAAATATCAAATATTAGATAGAGAACATTATATGGTAAAATATTACAATAACGATACATCAATAACGAAAAAACAAGTTTTATACTCATTGTGAACATGTTGAACATAATAATATTATGCCTTATTAGTTTGTAGCTATTTCTAAATTAAGTATACTAAATTTATATGCTTTAGTTTAATTTTGTTTAGATATTTTTATTTTTTGTTATTATTGTTAAGTTTATATAAATGAATATATTTATGTTATTTTGTTGTTAATCATTAAGGTAATCTTACATTTGAAAATCACAATTGATTTAACCCTCAACTTGGTAAAGGCAAATTTAAAAATACTGAAAATTAAAAAAAACAAATTGAGTTAGTGATGGACATTTATGATAAAAAGGTTTATAACTTATAAGATACATAGCCAAGAGTCAAAAAGCTTTTACTGTCAAGTTCTTTTTTGTTAAAATATTGAATTTAAAAAACTATTCTAAAAAAAAAATTATTTAAACCCTCAACAAATTAAAAAACTAAAAACTCCCATAGAACTCATTCCATAAGATTATAATAACTTCTAAATAATTATAATCGTTTTGGCAAAAAAATTTTTTTTTTCTAGAACTACTTCAAAAACAGTTCTTAAAATATCTTGGAACACATCTTTAAAAGTTCTAGAAAATAATAGTTATATATTAACAGTTATTTATAAAAGTTGTATGTTAGAATTTTTTTTTTAAAAAATAATTATTTTTCTATCCCACATTTTTTAACGTTTAAAAATATGACATAATCATATTTTGGCCTGCAAGTTAATGTCTTACAAACATCTGTTATAAAATATTATATTTATATTTAAACAATATTTTAAGACATTTTATTTCCGACCAAAAAATAATTTAAATTTATGAACTGGGAAGCATTTTAGAATTTTCTCTGTTATATTAATTTATTTTAAATATTCATCAGTCTTATAGGTGAATTTTGTCAAAAATATAGAAATTATTTTTGAAACAGTTTGCTTTTTTGTAGAAACTAACTTTATTTTTTTGTTTATTATCTAGAGGTAAACATACCTTACAGTTCAATAAGATTAAAAGTAAATAGATATTGTTTAATTGGTACCACGATATAATGTATTAATTCATATTATAGATTATGGATTATACATTATAGATTTACCATAGGTACCTGATAATTTTACAGTAAAATTAAATTATTATTTAGCGATTTATCTACATTATGATTTAAAAATAAATTCTTAAAAAAATAAACGAAAATGTGACTCATAAATATTCATTCATTATAATAGAAAGGGTGATTGTTCGATAGCCACTTATATCCATAGCAACAAATGTTTGAAATGTTCATCATCCCATCCCTATCCAGTTGTTCAGTATGTACAGCCTACCCCACATGTTATTTAGCTCTATTATCATAATAACGAAATCGAATTGTAAATAGTTAATTTACAAAACCTAATCATAGATATTTTCAAAATGACCGAACAAGAAGAAAAAATGGATCCATCAAGTCTTAGGAAACTGGTGATATACTTTATTAAATATTTCTGTAATAACTATAGTGTAGAAAAATATATAATACATAAAAATAGAAAAAAATAATCAAATTAACAACGTTATACCTATTATACCTGTAAATTTTTAAGCAATAATTATAAACATTTATTTACAAAATAATGGGTAATCTATAAGTTGAACTACACGTGGTTGTTGTACATAATAACATGAAATGGATATAAATTTAATATTGTATAAGAAAACCTATATAACCGTTCCATTAGAAGGTATAAAAGTAATATTAATAAAAAAAAAAAGAAGAGTATTGTATGTCTGTGTAATCTTATAATTAGTACAGTAAAAACTAAAAAGTTAACATAGTGAGGTCGTTAATTAAAAAGTAATTGAAACCAGTAGAACGTTTCAATACAAAAATTTGTCAAGACAATAGTGAACTGTCGACAGAATCACATCAAAGAGCTATTTTCGAGAGTAATTTTATTAGGACCTATACTAGTTAGGTACTGCTGTTGAATAACCAACATGTAAGACAGCGTTGTTTTTAAATTATAGCCAAAAGGCTTTAAATGTTTTTTCGTAATATGAAAAAACCTATTGATTTTAGTATGATTATTAGTTTAGTTCAGTCAGTAGATGTTATCTAATTTTTAAGAAACTCTGAAACTTGTGCACAGGTGAACCGGGTTAAGGCTTGTACTCAACTAGCGTTTATGAAGGACTCGGATTGGACACGTCATGACGTGATACCGGCCATCGAGAAATTCGTCAGCACTAATGAAAATATGATTTGTTTGTTCTACGAAGACGACGTGCTTAAAGCCACTTTTTCTATACCCGACACTCAAACAGACAGCGTAATGTGGTTCATGAAGAATGCCGATGAGCCTGACGTACGTCTGGACAATTCGAATTTCTTGAAGTTGATATCTTTCGGAAAGTTAGACACGCAAGTGGAGAAAACAATGTTTCTTTTGTGGGACTCTTTTTATTCGCCGTTCATATTTTCATGGTCATCCAGTATCCTTTGAATTGGCAAACAACGATAGTCTTAGTTTATAGCTTACGCCTTGATTTAACAAAGCTTATGGTCCCGGAACTCTCTTTGCTCCAGAGCAAAGTCAAAATGAATTCACTAAGCTTAAATGAATACTGTACATGTTTAAACGCACCGGGTTCCTTGACTCTTTTTACTCCAGGTGAGAAAGATAGGTTTTTTGAACAATACAGAATCGTCATTCAAGAATTGTGCTCGTTAAGGTACAAATTTTTAGGCATGCCCAGTATTTACATTCCACCGTCAACAGTCTTAGATATAACGAAAAGTGTTAGCGAAGAAACTCTCAAAGTCCTCGAAAGTAAGTATCCATTGGTAAATAAATTATATCATTATTCAACTTATAAATTTTTACTTTTTTTGTCCATTGTTTACTGTAATACTTTACTAAAATTGCATTACTTTAACGTGTTGTTGCGTTAAATTATGCAACTAAACACTTTGGTTATGACAAATTAAGTAGGTAATAATAAACTAATAAATAGATACCACTGAAACGACACGTTTAAGAAACAGAAATTATTTGTAACAAAAATATTCTCGACTTATTACATGAATACTTTACAGACATTATGAACGTTTACATTACTGAGATTCAAATGTGTTTAATGGATTATGGGAGAGTGCCAACTCGATGCGAATATATGTTGGAACATATTATTGATGAATTAAATTTCTGGGAAAATAGAAGTGAGTAATTAAATAGGATTCCAAAGCCTCCATTTACTATTTTCAATCAGTCTATTAATTAATTTTATGTTAAGGAACTCACTTACGATTCATAACTACTTTATTAAATTACAAGAGCGTCGAAGAACTACTTAATCTATTGAAACACCATCAGTCTATACTAATCCAACCATTCAATAAAATAATTAATAAAATCGAGGTATAGCAATCTATTTTTTTTTAATGATAATGACTACTACATAAAGCCACGGGGGTTTAATTTACTATTAGGATGCAAGAAAAGAAGCCGAATTTAATATGAGATACTTGGAAATCTTAAGACAACCATGCATGGGAATCTACGACGCAAGTTCACTCAACGTCATATCAAATGTTCTACCAGATATTTTCATGAAATTTTTCTTTATACTTGAAGAATCTCCTTATTATAACAAATGGTAGTAAATAAAACGACCGAAGAATAAGCGAAAAATATATTTTTTTTAAAATGTCTTTTCCATAAACTAGGTCTGATATCAATCGTTTGTTTGAGTACTTGGGAAACCAAATCGTGTTCGTTTGTAGAAAATCAATTAAGTTGTCTGAACTGTTCGTCGGAAATACAGAATTAGTGCTAGATAAATTGCAGCTATCCATGGAATGTTGTGAAAATTATATAAAATTGTATACAGAGGTAATGCTATAATGTGGAATTGTGATTAGTTATTCTTTAGGAAAAATCTACGTATGAATTACGGAATTGTTAATTAGGCGATTAAAATTTACAATTCAAAGTCCGAAAATCATTGGTCGGTCGAAACCAAAGATGTACATTTGTTTTTGGAACGGTGCAAAGATGTTCAATACATATGCAAAGCTATGATTTTATTCAAGAGGTAAAGTGCAGCGTACGATGTAACTATAACATAATATTATAATATGTTTCTACGATTTGATTTTCAGATTAAACGGACGTGATCCGGTACCGAAACCAGAGTTTTCGTTTACAAGAGGATCAGAATTCGAATTGGTGATAGAATCGATAGAAACGCGTTTCGATAAAATGATCAACAATCTGGAAAGCGTGCAAAATGTAATATTCAACGTGAACTCGGCGGATTGGTTTGAACACGATTTGAAGTAGGCATTTTCCAAATTTATATACAAGGTACTTTTATGAGCTGTTGCTGCGGTGTTGTTTAGATTCAAAAACGAAGTAAACGAGCTGTGCGAAATCGTCGAGCATTTATTGAACGACGCGATAAGTGTCACGTGTAACGCCGAAGATGCTCTGAACGTTCTACAGAGTTTGCATTACTTTGCTGCATGGCCCAACCTGAAAGGTCACTTTCAAAAAAAAACCAACCAAGTGTACAGCATGTTAACCGACGACATTTCATCTGCAATGCAACACTACGCCGGTCACGAGTATCCGGTCTCGCTCCTTATGCCGCGATATTCGGGCGTTTGCATATCGTCTATGACCGAATTCAAAAGGATATCGACGCTGAAGAACGTAAATATTGTGGCGTTACCATACTAGCATACACTAACGACGCCAAAGGTTTTACTATTACGGACAAACCGTATTAATTGTAATATTATGTACTTTCTAGCTGGTCTCGGATCGTCCGTGGTTGATGGCCTGTCCAAACGACAAGAACTTCAATAAAATGTATAAACGGTACGCGACCAGTTACCGCGGAGTGATAACACACGTGTTGAGAATGTGGATCGAACAAATTCCAATGGACTACGATAAACACTCGGAAAGGAATCTGATAGTCGGAAATCAAAACGAACACTACTGGAATTTAACGACTAATCTTGACAGGTCGGTTCATTGGTTTGTCCAAAAACACGGCGATTCGTGTAAAACTCGATGATTCCCATTCGTTTTGTTACAATTTTTCAGTTTTGTACTCGACTCGGTGAACGAAATCGAACATTGGACATTACTTGGATTCGATATTCCGCTTTATCCAAAGAGTATAATAGCGAATGCGCCGAACATAAAACTATTGCACAGAAACGTTTCGAAGGTCGTCGACGATTATAACTATCTCATATCTGGTAATTTTCTACAACACTATAGCGTTGAGATTCCAGTGGGATTGCACTGACATACTCGATAGGATCCAAGCAAGGTTTATTTTATTTTCCTTTTTGACTTCAATAAAGTATCAGTTTTTTAGTGTGTGAAGTGGCCTGGGACACCACCTGCAGTAGATTTGGATCCCATATTTTCTCAATCCGTCATAAAATAGGATCCACGGGAGACTATATTCCCAAATTTAGACTCCTGATAATGTTCTCTTGGAGTCTTTGTGCTATTAGAGTAATTCTAATGAAAAATCATTGTCTTTAAAATTTCACGTCCACTCCAATAAAGGTCTATCCGAGCAAGAAATGCTTTTGTTCAGCGAACTTATTGAAACATGCAACAAAATAACACTGCCGATGGCTCGAAGTGTCACATGGACGCAACTCAACATCGAAAATCACCTGACCGGATCGTACGAATTACTTGAATCGGTGAAGTGACATTTTTATAAAGTCGACAATTAAAATAATACCGTTCATGTACTCGACCGTTTTAGGTGCAAAATTGTGTTGACGGTTACAAACACTGCAATGCCGGAATAGTTGAAATTTGTGAGTGTATATCGTTTACTTATCTGTTCAAAACCAAAGACATGCGAATACAGGAGCTTCGAGATTTCAAAAAATACACTGAAACGATTAAGTAATGATCTAATATAAGCTTAAAATGTCATATTGTTACTGTTTTTTTCTTCTTTTAAGGAACAACAATATAGCCACCATTTGGGGACAGTTTAATCAAATCATCAGATTCGTCACGGTGGTCTATGAGTTATTCGGAAATAATATTCATTGTGTAAGTAGAGTATTTTAGGCCGGGTTTTATTGACTGCTTACATTTATTCCCAAGTTTAACCGTGACTCTTTATAGATCCAACCGTATTTAACTCGTTATGTAGAAAAACTTGACGGTTTGATTTGCGAAGCATTAACTCTCAACATCAGACGGTCGTTGGAAAATATGTTAAAGTTGCTTGTTGGTGACGGTTCAGGTCCGGTGCCAGTCATTTTAGTTGACGCTACCTTGGAAAATAAACAAGTAATAAACGCCTATAATTTGCGATGAACATACGCGATACACTAACGATGCACCTTTGCCAGGTAAAATTCTCTTCGAGCTTAGCACAACTCTTGACTTTTTCTACGAACTTCACGCCAAATTTACTATTAACTGTACGGCCAATACCGAGGCTTTGTCATGTTTTCAAAGTATCTGAATTAGATTTGAAAACATACAGCGATATAATATCTCATGACCAGATATGCACTCAATTGCAGGAGAAAATTACTCTGGGTAAGTATATAGACATCACTATCGCATCGTTGCAATACGAATTGTACGCAATTTTTTTTTTCGCGTTCAACTCACTTTAGATCGACGATCTCTAATCATTTTGTGTTTAACCTTAGCGACAATTAAAGCTCTACAACAGTTTATGCGCCATATGAGCATATTTCGACAATACGAAGACATTTGGACTATAAACAAGCATACGTTTATAGACAAATATAAAAAACTCACTCCTTTGGCCGAACATTTCCATACAGACATGACTCAGTAATATTATAATGTAGTAATAAATAATTGTAATACATAAATTTGACATATTATTAACTTATCAACAAAGGTACGCGATTTATAAGCAATCCGTGGAAAATATCGCGCCAGTAGCTCAAGTTGCCTATTTTTTGATCCGGACAAATGCGTTAATCGAAGCAATTATTGAACATTGCGATATGTGGCGTTCTACTTTTTCGCAGTTACTGCTAGAGATGACGACTGATCTTATTGGACAATTTTATCAATACATACAAATTAACAGTGCTCAGTAAAAATAAATAATTATTTTTGACTAATCTTAGCTCAAAAACATTCATACCGACTGTTATATTTATTATTATTTTAGTGTAATGAAGTCGCCGGAAAACTTGTCTGAAATGATTTCTTTCATTGAAATCCAGAAGAAGATAGCACGAGAATATGATGATAAAGGAAACGAGTTCACGGTTATCTCAAATAACATAAATATTTTGGGTAAATAAAAATGTTGAAAAAAAATTGTTTACCTAAAGGCTTCAACTGTTGTCACTGTAACCATTATATTGTTTTACCTGCTAATCTTTATACTGTTTCATAACTTAGTAGATATAATCGCTCTTTTATGTTGTCTAGATTTGTCCAGATTTGCCAACCTCTTTCTCTATTTAATCATTTATTTTCCCCTCCATTATATTTAAATACATTTATTGGGCCGCATAATATGTCCAATAAACTTAATTCTTCTTGTTTTTATCATTTTAATAAAATTATATTGCATTTAAAGTAATTAACGATATTTACTCTGTTAAATTTTTAGATAATTATAACAGTCAGTTGTCAGAATCTATAAGGTCTGATTACGGAAAGTTATTTAAAACCTGGAAAATATATAAAAACACACTAGAAGATTCTGCAATTATGCTAAAAAGAACCCACAGTACCTTCAAAAATGCATTATTAAACCAGCAAAAGAATTTGAAAAACAAAGCAAAAGAAACGTTGCAAAACTTCTTAGAAACAGCGCCGATTTCTACAGACTGTAAATCAAATGGTAAATTTATTATATATTAAAATGTTTTTTTAAATCTAAAAATGTCAAATCCATGTTTTGCTGCTTTTGATTGCTATAACCATACAAACAATATTTTATACATTTAATAATAATAATAACTATAATAGTAATAGTGTAGAAGAAGATTTTACTTAAGCCAACTCGCTGTTAAAATATTAGTATCTAATTTTGTACTTAACTATGTTGATTATTTTTTAAAAGATGCATTACAATACATTGATCAATTAAAAACAACAGTTAAAATCATGAAAACCGAAGAAAAACAACTCAGCAATGATCTCGAACTTTTTGGTCTGAAATACATGCATTCGAAATCTTTGCAAAAGCTTGAAAAAGTAATATATTATAAAAGTATTATATTAATGAAATATAATTATTTTGTATCCTATGTTTTACTTTGCAATGTCTTTTTTGAAGGAAATATTACAATTAGATGAGGTTTGGACTATAGTAAACAAATGGGATTCAATATGGAAAAGTTACAAAGATATTACAATTACAAATTTACAAATTTCCGAAGTAAAGAATGCCATAGAACCATTATTTGAAAAACTTAATGGTTTATCCGAACAGTTAAATAACAAAAAACGGGAAGTTATAGAAACGACTCTAAACTTTCTTAATAAATTGAATCAAACTTTACCACTAATTGAAGCTATAAAAAATTCACCCATGAAAAATAGACATTGGAACGATGTACGGAAAATAATTGGCCAGTGAGTTATTATTTTTTAAACATATTCCTACATAAATCAATTTTTACAGTTTTAATGAAATCTTTTAGGAGTTTTGACGAGACACAAACCAAATTTACAATTGAAAAAATTATGGAACTTGGATTTTATTTGTTTTACGAGCAAATTATTGATGTATCCAAAAAATCAACGGTAGAACTGAACATCGAAAATGTATAGATTATTTTTTTTTTTTTTTAAGTATCCTATACAATTAAAACCAAAATTCTAAAATAAAATACTTTTAAAATTAAAGGTTCTAAATAATATTAAGAAAATATGGGGAAGTATAAATTTAAATGTCGAGCCTTATAAAGACAGAGGTATATACTATGTAAATATTAACGAAGAATTATCACAGATATTAGAAGATCATTTAGTGCAAATATCTGAAATCAAAGGATCCAAGTAAACTATATACAGTTGATATCATATATGCCCGTAACTAAAACATGTTGATTCTTAAAATAAAATTAACAACCTGCTTCTAATATTTAACTTAAGTTGAAAAAATATTAACTTAAAGTTCAGTAAGGAATATGCTTGCTAACTTGATTGTTTTACTAAAACACATTCGAAATGTTGACAATTAGTCTTACTTGTGAAT
The DNA here is from genome assembly GCF_023614345.1 of Adelges cooleyi. Lineage (NCBI taxonomy): Eukaryota > Metazoa > Arthropoda > Insecta > Hemiptera > Adelgidae > Adelges > Adelges cooleyi. The sequence continues at coordinate 18,652,819 of NW_026095761.1, forward strand.
TTTCCTATACAAATTTAAACTTTTAAAAGCAAACAAACTTGTAATTAACACCAATGAAAATTCAGACATCATCTGGTTGGAAACATAAATAGAAAGAAAATAATGTATTGCAATACCATAAGTATTTGCTTTTAACATTTTTATTCACTGGGATTTAACTGATTATGTTACTATTATATTAATAACTTAATTTTAGATTTATACCACTGTCTTATAATGAAGCGGATGGTTTGGAAAAAGAACTAGGTCTCGTTATGGAAACGTTGGAATTGACATTTTCTGTGCAACGACAATATCTTTATTTAGAAGTAAGTGCCCATACAAGACAAGACACTTGTTTTATTTGCAGTGTATCAATGTATAAAAAAACGTTTAGAACATATTTGTGGGCGACGATATCCGACAGAGAATGCCAATCGAATCAATCGATTATGACATTCTGACGGAAGAATGGAAAGAAATAACATCAAACATGTACAGAGTAAAAAATGCGTTCAACGCCTGTCACTCGAGATGTATTGTTTTTGTTATTTAACACTACAAACGTCCTTATAAAAACACTATATAATATATGATAACTTGGTTTTCAGCCCTGCTGAAACAGTTAAACACAATGAACTACCGTTTGGAGGTAATACAAAACTCATTGGAAGTCTACATGGACACGAAACGTCGCATATTTCCAAGATTTTATTTCATATCTAATCACGAGTTAATCGAGATATTGGGAAACTCCAAAACCCCGGAACTCGTTCAGCCACACTTGCACAAATGTTTTCAAAATATTCGCAGAGTCAACATATCGGTGAGTTATTTGTCAATATGGACAATTTTGAGCTTTATATGTTAATTAATCGCGATTCAGACAAACGACTTTCAAAAAAAAGAAGCACAAGGAATGTTTTCGAACGACGATGAGTACGTAGAATGGACTAAACCTGTAATATGCGAAGGACTCGCCGAGTTCTGGTTAAATTCTATCGGTAGGTGTATACAAAAGTAAACTTGACAGAAGTAGCAAAAAGCACAGTTAAGAAAAATAATATATGCGTGTCTTGTTAAAATCGTTTAACAACATTTGCAAAGCAACATTAATGCGCGTGTGTGTGTGTGTGTTAATGTTATTATTTTATTTAAAACATACGTCCAATTACATATTATTAACATTTTGTACACACAGTGTTCACACACAAATTACAAAAATTGAAAATTGTTTAAATTAATTCATTAAGCTCTAGTAAATTTTTACTGCAAAATTATAATGTTTTTGCACGCTTTAACATAAAATTTGAGATTAAAATAAAGTTAAACATGTTTTTGAACTTATTTGGCTAAATCAAGTAATTTATATTAACTTGTATATAAAAATGACTGTATTCTGAAAATCCGTGACACTATATAGAGATTGCAATGCGGGATTCTCTGAGACACGCTGCCAAGTACACAAAAACTTCGTTGAAAAAAAATTTTAAGAGTTACGAAAAATGGGTATCGAACTGGCCGGGACAACTTTGCATTGCAGCGTGCCAAGTATACCACACACGAATTTGTTTAATCAAATGCTGTGACCATTTCGATGTCGTTATATTTGTTCAAATTACTCTGTTCAGATTCAATGGACGAACGATTGCACAAGGGCCCTGTTAAAATCGAAACTTCTGGGACACAAACACCCTCTAAAGAAAATCTACAGCAAACACAAACATGCGTTGACCAAACTCTCACAATCCATTCGTCGTGACTTGACAAGAACGACGAGATTAAAATTAGTCTCGTTGGTCGCTGTCGAAATACACGCCAAGGATGTTATTGAACAGTTATACAAGTCAAGTGAGTGGATCGATACGATACCTACACTATTTTGTATAGCCATATTACTACCACAGCCAGTAGTATGTTTTTTGTTGTTCTAGTCAAAACTGAAAAGTGGAACTCATTAACTGTCTTTTATTTGCTGATCTCTCTCTACTCTTCGTTTTTCACTCACAATTAACGACTATTAGTAATTGTAAATTTGTAAATAATTTCTATCTAGAAAACCCCAATCGTTAAGCCTCGAGTGTAACTAGGTGAGTAAGAAGGGGGATTTAAAATTATCATTGCAAATAGCCGTTACAATTACAAAAAAAAATACCCCGAAGACTTGGATTTATCTTGTACATCAGTATATACACCTCTTTAGTTACTTAAAAAACTATCGACGACATAAATCAACAAACGAACTGTAACTTTTTATAAAAGAGCATAAGATAGATCAGGTGATTATCCGTACATTAACATAGTAATTATAGGCGTGCTATTATAATGCTTTAGCTGAGCGCTTCTTCAGTGCACAGAAACGTGCGAAGACACAATACAAGATTGTCCGTCACTAACAGTGGTTTAAGTTAGAAAACTTGGCTATCTACAACTCTACCTGAACAAATAAGTTGTTATGTTTTTCCAGATTGCACCGAAGTATCTGCGTTCGAGTGGACATCCCAGCTGAGGTTTTACTGGGACAGAAAAACCAACGACATCACGGTTAAGCAAACGCACACCAAGCACGCGTACGGTTACGAGTACTTGGGAAACTCAAAAAGGCTATTCATCACCCCGTTGACCGACAGATGTTTTGTCGCGTTGACCGCTGCCATGCGGTCGTGTCGAGGTGCCATAATCAGCGGCCCGACGAACACCGGGAAAACCGAGACCGTGAAGGATCTCGGGAAGAACTTGGCGCGCTGTGTTATCATGGTCGACTGTTCCGGCGGGCTGGACTATAAAACCGCCAGTCGCGTGCTTTGCGGTGGGAAAAATGATGTATAATATCACCGTCAGAGTCGGTTTTGAAATGTTTGTTTGTTTGTTTGTTTCGAGCAGGACTGGCGCAGCAAGGGGCTTGGGGTTGCTTCGAAGGCTTTTATCGCGTAGACGCGGAAGTGTTGTCGGTGGTCGCGCAACACGTTTCGTCTGTACTTTCGAACCTCGCGGCCGGCTCGAGCTCTATGGTTTTCGGAAAAACCCACGTTAAACTAGCGAAGACTTGTGCGGTATTCGGCACCGCCAGTTTGGGCAGTCAAAAGAGGCCGGACGTCGTGGCCGCCAGCTTGAAATCCGTTTTCCGCCCCGTCTCCGTGGTCGTGCCCGACAGCAGGGTCATCGTCGAAGCAACGTTGTTCGCCGAAGGTTTTAGGGACGCGAGGAATCTGGCCAATAAAATCGTCGCCTTGCATTCAACCTGCGAACGAGTACTCAGCAAACAGACCCGTTACGAATTCGGACTTCGGGCAACGGTGGAACTGCTCGAGTACGCCGGTCGACTCCGGCGACAACACGCCGACGTGGCCGACGACGAAGTAAGGCTTTGTACAGTTTTTGCTGGGAACCACTTAAAAAAAGCACCGCTTTTGTCGTTTGCAAGATTGTCGAGTTAGCCGTTCGCAACGGATTCCTACCGATGTTGGCCGACCGAGACGTGCCGTTGTTTATGGACATTAAAAACGATTTCTTTCCGGACACAACTTTGCCGGACTTGAAACGCGACGAGCTAGTTGACGCCGTTAAACGTTGCATGTTGGCCGGTCAGTTGCAACCGTCGAAATCGGCGGTCGCCAAAGTTGTACAATTACACGAGACCAAGCAACGCAGACGGTCGGTAATAGTTGTCGGGCAAACCGGAGCGGCCAAAAGTCGCACCTGGAAGACGTTGCAAAACGCGTTGACGTTATTGAACAGTCAAAAGGTCGATGGATTTGAACGGGTTACTGTAAGTGATTTTTATAACCATACAAAATTAGGCAAAAAAAAAAATTTGCCAAGGTACACATAAAAAAAAAAAACACATCGTTGGAAAATATCTTCTTTAGCATCGCACCGAAGCTAAAGGGATTTGGTACAATGTCAATTTATTTTTTAGTTTTATAATTCGTTTAGGATTACACGATAAACCCGAAAGCGCTTACTTTAGAAGAGTTGTATGGTAAGTATTGTACAAGTGCTCGTGTATGGAAAGATGGTGTTGTGTCGTCTGTATTGCGCAAAACTTGTTTGGGTAATTTTTTAAACTTAATTTACTAAACAGTTACATTTTAACGTTGAGACAGTTCAACTAAACGCACATTCAAAAGTTAAAAGACTACTAATACATACTGTAATGATTTAACTTTAAAGTAAAAAATATAAGGTAATGCCCATGCCCCATGGGACATGTATAATTGATACATTAAATAGATCAACCATATTTATTGCATTCTTTTCTTAGAAGCTTTGCAGATACAACTGCGAACTGTATAATCTTATTTTAAGCACTTATAATAGAAGGATAGTAATTGTAACATTTGAATGTGATTTGTGTGGATGAACACTAAGATGTATGGTAACTTTTGTCTGGTTATCAGAAGATGGACCACCAGAACAAAAATGGATAGTATTTGATGGCCCAATAGATGCAATATGGACCGAACATTTGAATTCTGTTATGGATAATAATAAACAATTGATATTAAGTAATGGCGAAAGAATGACAATTCCAAAACAAGTGCAAACTTTTTTACATATTCAATCAATTAACTTGTCAAACGTCTGTAAACTTAAAAGTCAAATTATATACACAGGTGTCATTTCTCTTTGAAGTCGAAGACCTAGAAGCGGCTTCTCCGACCATGATTTCCAGGTGTGGCGTAGTATATAATAATTATAAAGACTATGGTTGGCGCCTGTATGTCGATTCGTGGTTGGGTACATGCAAGTACAATTTCTATAAAAATCTGGTATGTCACTTTTTACAAATTACAGGTACACATACATACATTAGTGTCGATTAAATTAAAATTATATTCTATATTAGATAAAGAACAATTTCGACCATTACGTTGAAAACTTGATTAAATTCAAAAAAACAAATTGCATCGAAGCTTTACCACTACCAGAGCTAAGCTGTATTGTTTCTCTCTGTAAACTACTTGAATGTTGTACTTTTAACGATTTGGCCTTGCGAATTCCGGATGGCATCAATGACACTCAATATGAACTCCTCGTTAAAAAATGGTTTATTTTCAGGTTGTTATTAGACTCTGCTCATTTAGAATATTATTCGTGTTTTTTTTAACTAATTCGTGTCTTTAAAGCCTGCTGTGGTCTATCTGTGGCGCTGTAGATGACGATAGCCGTAAAAAAGTAGATACTTACTTCAGAGAGATAGAAGGAGTTTTCCCTATGAAAGATACCGTTTACCACTATTATGTAGACTCGGTTAGCTGTAAATTTAAACATTGGGAAGATAAAATTGCCGACAAAACGTCAAAATACAATTCTGAGTATTTTCAAAGCCTTATATTCATGATTTCTTACTACATAATTTTTCATTATTCTTATTTTTTTTTTTAGAATTCCATTTTATAAAATAATTGTTCCTACTATCGATACAGTTCGTTACAATCATTTAATGGAAATGTATTTGAGTGTGAAACGGCCCATTTTGTTAGTCGGCAACACTGGAACTGGCAAAACGTCGACAGTTCAATATAAAATGAATTGTTTGAGTAAAAATAATTACTCTTTTTTAACAATAAACATGTGCTCATTAACTCTAGCCCGTGACGTGCAAGTGGCGATAGAAGATAAGTTAGAAAAACGCACAAAAGAACTTTATCTTCCACAAGCTGGTATATGATTAATTAACTTCTGATAGGTTTTGTTTTAAACGTCATTTTAAACGTCTGATTCATTTTATCTGTGCTTTAGGAAAAACGCTGGTATCCTTTTTGGACGATATACACATGCCTGCTGTTGAACAATGCGGGGCAAAGCCTCCGTTGGAGTTGATTAGACAATGGATTGACTATGAGTTTTGGTACGATTCGAAAAACCAGCGCGTCAAGAACATTAGAAATATGTTATTGGTATGCGCGATGTGTCCCTCTGGCAATAAAATTAGCAATAGATTTATAAGTGGATTCAGTGTGGTTAACGTGACAAGTCCAGATGAAGCACAACTTTCCGTAATATTTGGAACGATATTGCGACAGCATTTACTTGATTTTGATGAATCCGTCGTAGCTTTAGGTACACGTTTGACAATGTATTCAAGGACTTCCTCGCCCTTTACGTCACACGAATACAATATATTATTATATTCTTACAGAAACGAGATTGACTTCAATGACATTGGATATTTACCATAGAGTTGTAAACAATATGCTTCCGACACCGACTAAAACGCATTATATATTCAATTTAAGGGATGTTTCCAAAGTAAAAAAAAAAAACATGTCAAAAACTTATGTTTTTAAACAATATAATATACCAAATATTTTGTATATTTTCCTCAAGGTACTCCAAGGTTTGTTGCGTAGCAATACACTTTACCAAAACGTCAAGGTATCCATGTTACGACTTTGGTGCCATGAAGTAATTCGAGTGTTCTCGGATAGACTGACCGATGACAAGTAAACAGTGAATGGGGCCAATACATTGAACTGGTCAAATAACGTGTTTATTTATTTTTCCCAATTAGCGACCGAAAGTGGTTCATGGATCTGATAAACGAACAACTTAAAAACAACTATGAACTGACTTACAGCAGTCTGTGGGCGTCCAAAACAAATATTATATTTTGTCACTTTTTGACCGGAAATGGTCTGTACAAAGAAATAGTCGACGAAAACTGTTTGATGGAATTTATCGAAAACAGTGCTGCAGAGTATAACTCGAATACTGACATTGTACCGATAAAAATTCAGCTCTTTGGTTATTTCATTGAGCACATTTGCCGTGTTGCCAGAGTGATATCCCAACCGAGAGGTCATAAGCTCCTCGTGGGTATAGGTATAACTGAAATGAGAACGCTAAACAATGTTTTCGTGAAACAATAACAACTAACATTATTAGTAATCGTTTACTGAATATATTTAGGAGGATCAGGCAGATCTTCTATTGCCAAACTAAGCACTTGGCTTTGTAAGTATGGTATCTTCACAATTGAGATATCAAAATCGTACGGCCTTTCCGAATTTAATGAAGACTTAAAACTACTTTACACTGAGGTGGCCGTTAACAATAAGGCTACATCGTTTATAATCAATGACAATCAAATAATCGACGAGTCGTTTTTAAAGGTCATAAACAATATTTTGTGTACAGGCGCATTCTCTAAACTATTCAAAAAAGACGATTTCGAAGAGGTATAATTTATCAAGCGAGCATAGAATCTATTTGTGTTGCAATAAATATAATGTGTGGTTAAACAAATAATTTAGATCATAAGTACGGTTACAGTAGACGACAAACAATCTGATTCGTTTTGTACAAACGAAGAAATTTGTTCATATTTAACAAATCGAATCAACAATAATCTGCACATGATTATATCTCTCAGTCCAGTTGGAAAATTATTCAGGTTTGTTATAAAATGGTCATTTAATTATTGTTTTCATTTATTGATTTGTATCAAAATCAAAACAGTATATTTAGAGTTTAAGCTTAATGACGAGGAGAAAAAATACCTGTTATGCTTGAGTAGAAAAATATAATTATTTTTTATGAATTGTGCAAGAGACTATGAGAATTGAAGACATCGTATGACGAGTAGAATAAAGCATGTGGTTATATAAGAGTATTAAAAGTAGAGACAAACCAAAAAACATGCGTAAGTAGGTAGTGTCCAACTTATATGTATAGGAAGAGGATTTAGCTGACATCCAAACAAGCGTGTGTTACCAAAAACGTTTTAAATCTGAATTGCATTCTGTTCTTAAATCTATGAAACCTAAATTTATACCAGAAATGGTATAACTAATGCGGAATTTTTTGACATGAGTTTAGGAACCGACTACGACTATTCCCAGGATTGATAAACTGTACTTCGATTGACTGGCTTTGGGATTGGCCTGACGAAGCACTACACGAAGTTGCATCGAAATCACTTGATAACATAGACCTGTCAACCAAAATCTATGGTTCATCAGAAGTAAATTATATAGAAATATTTTTTATTTTTATAACTTCTTTCTTGTTTTGTAAAAAAATGCTCGATGGTTAAAATATGTATGTATTCCAATTCTACATTTATGCACATTTTAAACGGAATTAATTTTAAACTCAATTACTTGTGCGAACACAAATAAAATTCTTACAATATTTTAAAAGATATTTAGAATTTGTTGAAAATGATTGAACTATTTACTCGAGCCTCTCGGGCGTTAATATAAAAAAAATAACTTGTTTTAAACGTTACTGTTTGAATCTTAATTTTTAATTTAATACTCATTAATTGATCTATGTTTGAATGATAATAATTTAAGCCTACGTCACTGTAACATTTTCAGAGTTTCGATGCCAGTCTTGATATTATGCCACAAGTAAGTATCATTAAAAAACAAATACAAGATCCTATAATTAGTGACGTTTTTAATTTGAACAGGATGACTTGAGGGAAAATATTGCAAAGGTTTTCGTAAACGTTCATCAATCTGCAATTCGATTTTCCAATCTCATGAAAACAGAAACGCACCGGCACAACTATATTGCAGCGATACATTATTTAGAGATGGTATCGCGGTATAACGAGTAAATGCATATATTTTTAAACATAGTAATTATTCTGGCGGGTTAATTAAGTGTAAATATATAATTTTATTATTAAATCAATGAACAATTTCCGATTTCAATAAAAGTCGTGAAAATGTAAACAGTCCATACAATAGACTGGAGAATTCAAATTTTTCAATGAAAATTGTTTTTAAAAAGCCTATTGGTTCTTGAAAAAATATATTATACATGTTTGCAATAATTCTAAATAATCGCGTGTGCCTTACTCAAGTCTTCGTTTTGTCTGATTTATGTAGACTTTTTCATGAAAAGCGTTTGGAAAATTACAACTTGACCAATAAATTGAGAAACAGTTTGCAAAAAATTGACGACACTAGTCAAATAGTGGTTGAAATGACAATGGAGTTAAAGAGAGTGAATGAACTAGCTGTGAACTATACGAAAGAATGCGAAGCGTTATCCTCTAAAATGTCCAGTCAGACTGTGGAGATGGACGCAAAGAAGAAGGCAGTAGACAATAGTAAAACGAAACTTATAGAAGAAGAGTTGAAATGCCAAGAGATTTACGACGTGGCAACAGCTGACTTGAAATCAGCTATGCCCGAATTAGAAGATGCCACTAACGTATGTATAATGTACTCATTTGTTTGGCTTTTAAGAACATCCGTTTCTGTGTTAAGCGTATTATTATGCATTTCTAATAAAATTTAGACTGTGCGTTCACTCAGCAAAAAGGATATCTCCGAAATTAAAAGCTTCACCGAGCCACCGGAAGGAGTGAAGTTGGTATTAGAAGCTGTAATGGCACTAAAGCAATCCGATTCCAGTTGGGCCGAAGTTAAACGACAACTGGACGACCCAAATTTTTTGAGACAGGTCTGGTAGTATTTTTTTTTACATTTAATTTATAATTATTAGAGTTTTGTTCTAAAGTCACTCTTGAAAATAGTTTCAACAAAATGCATCTTTACGACATGGTTTATTTAGTTAGGTGATTTCGACAAAGATCGTGTGCCAGATAACGTCCTCGAACAAATCAACAGCTACACGACAAGCGTTGAATTTAAACCGGAAAAAGTTGGCGCACAATCTGCGGTCGCTAAATCATTAGCCCTGTGGGTCATAGCTGTTGAAAAATATGCTAAAATACACAGGTTTGTGTAATGTAACGTTATTGCAACACAATGAACTTAATTCGTCGGCTTTATATTATTTTGGGTACAGTGCCGTTACACCAAAATTAGCAATAGCGGATGCGGCAATGACGTTTATTAAAGAAAAACGAATAGCTCTTGACGATACCGAGGAACGGCTTTTGGAAAAAATTAGTTCACTGGAACATTTGAAACGCGAATACAGCGAAAAGGTTGCAAGAAAAGAACTTCTTCTAAAAAAAGTATATAACCATTCATATTTTAAAAACTATTCGGCGCAACGTCACTAGTATCAAAAATAACAATAATTCACAAATAATATAAAATATAGGTGGACGATTTAAAAGAGAACATGGAAAGAGCCGTACAGTTGATCGACGGTTTGTCTAGTGAACGGATGAAATGGAACCAGACTGTAAAACTACTGAATGTCAGGCTAAATGATTTGACGGGAGATTGCATTCTAAGTTCTGCTTATCTATCATACATGGGGCCGTTTATGGCCAAGTACAGGAATCCTTTGATGTCCCATTGGTCTGAGTGTACCAAAACTATGGGAATTAATTGTAATCCTGATTATTCGGTTGTGGAATTTTTATCCAAACCCATCACTATCAAGTCGTGGAACGAACGTGGTTTGTTTGACGACGATCTTAGCGTAAATAACGCCATCGTCATAAACCAAAGCCGTCGGTATCCGTTGATAGTGGACCCACAATATAAAGCGTGGACCTGGATCAAAAACACTGAACAAGAAAACGGATTGAAAGTAGTTGATTTCAGAATGCCAAACCACATGACAATTTTGAAAACCGCGTTGATAGAAGGCACGCCGACGATAGTCAGAGTGTTTTCTGAAGATATCGATCCTGTCATAGTCTCGGTGTTGTCTAAGTCGATTTTAAAAATAGGTAATGTTTGTGTAGACTTAACTAGAATTAAAAAGAATACCGGTAATTCACGAGTATATAACTATTGATTTGCATCCTTTAGGAAACGAATGCTTTATGCAAATCGGCAAAACTCGTATCCCGTACAACGACCGTTTTAGAATGTACATAGTTGCCAAAATTAAGACTGTGTCTTTTACGCCAGAAATATTTTCTCGGGCTTCGGTAGTAGATTTTGCAATTCAAGAAGAAGGACTCGAACAACACTTACTAACTCGTTTGATTTCAATTGGAAACCCTGCGTTGGAAGAACGCAAACTAGAAACAGAGGTTAAAATTGAAACGGAAAACAAAAATTTAGCTGATTTGGAAAATGAGTTACTGGAGATTTTAAACAAAAGCGAGTGTCCATTGTTAGACAACGAAAATCTTTTCCACACAATCAAATCTTCAAAAATAGCGATAAAAACAATTAAGGATCAACTTGCCAACTTATTCGTAACTCGAACCGAAATTAATACAACTTTTCAAGTAAGATCATCGTTATAAGTAAATTTAATGTACTATGAAAAATTAACTGATTTTTCAATTACGATTTTGCTATTCAAAGCTTCGTAGTGGTCCAAGCAGGAAATATATTATCATTATGTTTATAAATAAACACAAATTGAAACCCTTAATAATATTTTATTATTACTATACATTAATAATATTACAAAAAGTACGCCTAATGGATTAATATTAGGTTTCACCAAAATGAACGAATTTTACCACACCAAAAATATATTCTTTCTATAACTAATGAAGCCAGTAACGCTCTTACACCTATATGTTAATGCATTTTTTCGTGATGTTCCCCTCAAACCAGTCATCGTGACGAAAACATCTTTAAAATTGTATCTATCTAAGTTATTTTGAACAAGAGCTATGGTTTTTTTAAAAATGTATTGTTATGCAATTTTATCAAACAAAAACATATTTTTGTCTTTTTAAAGTTAAAAACCAAAAAAAGAGGTCAGAAAAGTTCACGTTAACTCTCGGTTACAGAGATTTCAATAGGATAATATGTGTTATTATTTTCTTTCCGTTATTATTTCTTAGTGATCCGCCGAAGTTAATTAACAGCTGTCTGTTTGTCCTGCAGAGTTTTAGAGCTTTCGCGAAACGTGCCACGATATTGTTTTTCATTCTCAACGACCTCAGCGAAATAGAACCAATGTATCAATTTTCGTTAGATCATTATGTAAGATTATTCGAAAATTCAATCAAGGAAAGCAACGCTGTAGATCAGCTAGAAGAAAGAATTAATTTCTTAAATGAGTATCACATGTACGCAGTGTACAAGAACACGTGTCGTGTATTGTTTGAGAGCCATAAGTTGCTTTTTGCGTTTCAAATGTGTTTAAGAATATTGACGATAGAAAATAAAGTGAACCCGGCCGAACTAAGGTTTTTACTGACTTGTGAAGCCAATCGTAAAAGTGACAAACTAGACACCAATAAAAAACCAGGTATTAAAATTGAAGTAGCTTTAATTTTTCCAAAAGAATAAAACACTTATTAATTTTATGTTTGTTTTTTTTTTTTTAAAGATTGGTTGCCATTAAAGTGTTGGAAGGACGTATTAGCGTTAAAACACTTATCCGCGTTTAGAGGAATCGAAAAATCTTTTGAGTTATGTTCATCCAAATGGAATCAGTGGTACACATCATGTAACCCCGAAAATCTTGAACTAATAGGTACAATAAATCAAGAATTGTTATTGTTACACTATTTTAATATTACATTTACTAATCCTGAGTTGTATGAGGGGTATTGACATAGCAGACGGGCTACGAAATTAAACAATAATTCTTTTAAGTTAAGCTGAGAGAAGATTTAAAGTCAATTATAGCTATATTCTAAGATTAATGTCAAAAAAATTTAACAATACAGACATTTGTTGGGATCGTCAATTTTTAGTTAAATACTTCTTTTGTTCTCTCAAAACTATGCTATTCCTATAGTTCTCGGGTTGTAACTTGTGTTTGACAATATTAATCATAATTGAAATACTTTTTCTTTCTTTAAAAAAAGGTGATTGGAATGGTAAATGCAATTCCTTACAACGAATGTTGCTTATAAGATGTTTGCGACCTGATAGATTATCGTTTTCCATCAAACATTTTATCGTCGATAATCTTGGTCCACAATTCGTTGAGCCACCCACTATGGACTTAAAATGTATTATGGAAGAATCGAAAAACAACATTCCAGTGATGTTTTTATTATCGCCTGGCGATGACCCTATGCGAATTCTAGAAAATACCGCCAAAAATTACAAAATGAAAGATAAATTACACCGTTTGTCATTAGGAAGCGGCCAAGAAATGATTGTCAAAAAGTAACCTAACCAGTGTATAAAATAAAACATTGCGTATGACCTAGGCATTTAAAAAAAGGTTTTTTAATTTAGTGTGGTAAAAAATAGCCAAAGAGAAGGCCACTGGGTATTTCTCGCGAATTGCCATCACTTGCTGTCGTGGGCGCCTCTTATATATCAACTGATCGAATCAATGGAAGATGGCAAAGCTCATTCGGATTTTAAGCTATGGCTGAGTTCGTCCTCTCATCCGAATATTCCGATTTCAATTGTACAGAGTTGTTTAAAAATATCTATTGAAACAACGAAGGTATTTTTTTAAATTTTATAATTAAATTCTATTTGAACTGCAACGATTAATTCATTTTGAACGGTTTGTGTTATCCATTAAGAACTTAAAATCGAATTTGAGTCGTTTATACGAAAACATCAATGAAGATCAATGCGTTCGAAATTCACCGTCTGATAAAATGTACAAAAAGTTACTGTTTAACTTGTGCTTTTTTCATTCGATTATAGCACTAAGAGGAAAATATCGAAATCTCGGATGGAATGACAAATACACATTTAGCTTTGACGATTTTGCGGTTAGTCTGATACAAATGACGTTTAACGTTTCTTTAATGTATCCCGTTTGCATTAACAGCTTTCGGACACCATGTTGTACCATTATGCTGAACACGAACGACCGTCGTGGATGGCAATTCGATATTTTATTGGAGACATTTTTTACGGAGGTAACGTCACAAATTGCTGGGACAAAAGACTCTTGGACGCATATGTACATCAATATTTCGACGAAAACGCATTAACCATATTTAGGTAAGTACTACTTACTTGCTTTGTTAGCAAAGCTTGTACACTGTACTTACTTACTAAGTAGTAATGGCTCTGTACTGGTGTATCTTCTTAAGCTAGCTTGACATCGTTGTATTTTTTTAAGTACCTTCATGATTTTCAAATTATTTTATTAGGCTTTCGTCTACTGTTGAACTCCGTAATCCAGAAACCGAATCTTTTCAGTCGCACAGAGAGTGGATATCGTCTTTGCCTTCCCAAGACATTGCCCAATCGTTTGGGCAACATACAAACGCAGATGTAGCATACTCGACACACGAAAGCCTTGAGATTTGTCTGACCCTCGCACGTTTGCAAAAGCTGCAATGTACGACGGTCAAGCTAAATTTCGAAGAGGACCATTTATGTTCGTATTACATTGGACTCCTGCAAAACTTGCCCGAACCGATTAATACTGATAAAATAATCAAAACTAATAACGGTTTAAATATTAATCTACTGGATGCAGTTTTTGTGCAGGAGGTAAGTCGGTTGGGTTGTTTTAAAAGCAGTAAATCAAAAAACAACAATTTAAATGATTTACTTGACTTATTTTCAACTCTAAATCATCTGAATTCTGATCTTTCAAACAAAACAAGTTAGGTTTCAAAATTGGACTACTCTACGAGACGTGAGACTTTTTTTCCGTAAGGCATATTTTTGAAAAATAACTTCATTATTTTCGTCCTCGTGAATACAAAATCAAATAACAGACTAAAAATACACATTTCCTGTCCCCCTAACTACTAACCCCACCTTTACATTCAGCCATTGCCATTGCACCTCGGCCCTCGCGCTGATGTATTTACTTCCCAAAATACTGACTGGTGTAATTAGAAATCCTAATAGTTAGTATAGTAATTATGTCAATCTCTAATGATATGTGCGCGAGAAATTGTCATGTAATAATATATGTACCGAATGCTTTTAAGGTGTCGCTCTATAATACTTTGTTACAAGAAATCAAAGCCAAACTTATCGGTTTAGAAAAAGGAATCAAAGGACTGACCGTTATAACAAGCGATCAAGAAGAAATGTACAAATGTATTGCCGAAGGTAATGTACCGGAGCAATGGATTAAAGGTAAATTGTATACTTGTTAAACATGTAACTGTTTAACTAATTTATTATTAGTTTTATCAATTATTATATATTTATTTAAACTTATTTCTTAGCATACCCTTCAACGATGCATTTAGGTGCCTGGCTTAACAATTTAATAGAACGAGTAAAATATTTTCAAAAATGGGTAGATACCGTTCAATTGCCGATAGTGTCTTGGTTGGGAGCATTCATGTACCCAACTAGTTTTCTGACTAGTATTTTGCAAGTAAATAAAATATAAAACTAATTTAGAAGTTTATTGTTTAGATATTATATCGTACATCAGTCCGTTTTAAATTGGACTGGTAAATATAGTAATTGTTAACATGGCAATAAAAAAAAAATAAGTTAAAAGGATCATATAATTTTACTCCTTGTAAAACTCCTTACTAAATTTGTCTTAATTTTCAGATAGAGTCACGAAATTCTTCAGAGGAAATAAACTCGTTGAAATGGGAACTATGGTCTTTACCTCACCAAGACTTAAAAACACAACCAGTTGTAAGTTAATTTGGTTTTAATAATGTTGCATATTATTTTTTAGGTATAAGCCAACAAATATATTACCTAATCGATGTTGCAGAAAGGAATATATGTGCACAAATTATACTTGGAAGGTGCTGGTTGGGACGAAGAAAACATTTGCTTATGCGAACCAAGTTATTTACAGCTCGTAGCCGAATTGCCGTGTGTACATCTTGTGCCAGTTGTTAATAAGAAAAAAATTAACGGTACCTATTTCTTAACTACTTAAAATATATAATATATTAATCGGTTATCCTGTACATTGTTCGATAATAATTGTATTCGTTGTGTTTTACAGACATGACGTATGAATGTCCGGTGTATTACTGCCCCCTGAGGGCTATAATGAATGAAAAAACATCTTTTGTAATCGCATTACACTTGCCGAGTGGACAGAAACCGCAAGACTATTGGTTGAAACGAGCAACGGCCATTTTACTTAATTTAGACAAATAGTTTAACGAATAGGTTAGGTTAGAAATTTGTTTGATTTTATTTGTATGGTTTTAAAACGAACCATTATTGTTAAGACAAAACAGAGATAATGAGTGTCTTACGTTAGTTGGATCACCGCCTGTACATCATAACACGACGCATAAGTTATAAAATATAATTAAATATTATTAATTCTTTTTTTTTAAATGTTTATTTTAGCAGGAATCTAAAAAAGTATATTATTGTAAACGCCTGATTATGTAGATATAGGCAACCACTACAATTTCTTATCATCGACTGTCGCGTATTGGAATGTATATAGTATTATTTGCTGTATAAGGCGTGCCTCCTACTCGTTAAACTTAAGTAGGAGATCATCGGAAACAATCGTAATTGGTCGGCATCACTCGGAACAGAGTTAACAAAAAAGCATAACACACACGGCGTTGCCGCCAGTGTTGCCAAACTAGCCATTTTGTAGCTAGACCTAGCTTTTTTTTAATAGTGGTCTAGCTATAAAATTCTTTATCTAGCAGGTGCCGGTTTTCCTAGCATTTTTACCTAACCAATTTTATTGCTTTTTTTAGCTAAATTACTTTTTAAATGAAGTATTGGAAAATTAAAATTTTTTAATCAATATTGTCATTTATCACACTATTACTATTTAGGTTAGGTTAGGTTCCGGTACCGCTTGATCCCAGATGGGTGCCCACTGACCACCCGGGTTTTTAGCGGCAATTTTCAGAATTAAAAATTATCTCATACTTACAATACAATACATACTTATATACATATTATACCATTTATACCTAGGTCTACGACATATTAATTAAACAATAATATTTTTTTCTATTGTCTATGCATTATCTTATCGACTATCGAGCAAATAATAATAATTTACCTATGGCAAATTTGCAACTATGTGCCAAAAATAATGAAAACAATTATATTAAAATGTCTATGATTAAAAAAAACCTTATTCTATATAGCTATTACGAAAGAAAAAATAAAATAGCTTATTCTAGCTATTATGAGAGAAAGAATGAAATAGCTTTTTCTAGCATTTTGATCACCACAATTTACTTATACTTGTGATTTTATTTTGGCAACACTGGCTACCGCCAGTCTTTCCTTTGCCTCTCTCTATTCTAATCTTATCATATGACCTGCAATACTGTTCTTCTGTAGAAGGCCATATCCCTTTTATCTCTCACTCACTCTCACTCTCAATATTGTGCCAAATGAGATTCTATCAAACAACAAGTGTCTTTTGTTTTAAATTTGTTCTGTTTTTTTCTTAATTAACAGTTTAAAATAAACCATCAAAAGTATAAATACAAACTACAACACAACCAATAACTACAGAAAACTGCGATTAAAATAGGTAAGTGGACATTTTACTACTACATTAGTATAAATTAAAAGTGTCCATTTAAAAGAACATTCGAGAATATGGTGTAATAAAATAAATATATCACATTACCCTCGCGTAGCTCTACCACTGACAAAATTTAAAATAAATGTTATCCAATTAACAATTATTCTTTCGCCACTTCGGATTTATTTTATTGTAAAATAACATAAACTAAAACTTCTCTACTACAAAGTTGTAATTATTTTAATAGAAAATAAATGTCTTGTCCTTAATGAATCGCTCTGTACACACGTGTGACAGGATGTAATTTATGGCGTACGTCGACAATATTTTGTAGGTTCGGAAACTCGAGACTTTTGACCAGTTCTCGGTAAACGTTCAGTATGGTTAATATGATATGACCTGCAGACTGCAGTTTAGTGCAAACACTCGTCCTGTTAGGTTAACTGTAGCAACTAAGCTAAAAAAATATGTTGCTATTTGTGATCGAATCAACAGGTGTCCGACAAATTTTTTTTTTTATTATCATACAGCGTCATCAATTTAACGTAAGAGACACAATAATAATAGTAGTTTTATAGTATTTCTATTTTTTTAGATATTTTGTTTTGTTTTTTAAACGTTTTTAGAATTTTATATATTTTAGACTGTATGAAAGTATAAGACTATTTTTATATAGTCTGTTGTAACACAATGTATTGTCTATAAAATGATTAATATTTATTCCTATTGAATACCTATTGTATTAACTATCGGTTATTATTGTATGTTACAGATTAAAATTTTGTATATTACATAGCCAAAGAATATAATAAAGAAATGGAACAACTTTGTGAGGACTACCCCACTCTTTTCCCGTATGTCAAAATTATTGAAAAGAAGTGGTATAACAATGTGTTAAAAGACATTTTTAATAAAAACCCGGTGACGCTCTATTGGATCGACCGTATCTTGTCCGAGAGTAGTTACCAGGACGCCAAGGGACAGACGAGATTTTCTTCGGTCAATCCAGACACGGCGGAGGCCATTTGGTCATGGACTTACCGGACACCACTGCACAAGCTGAAAGTAGTGGTCATCGGACAGGACCCGTACGTGACCAATCACCCGAACGGATCGGTGGCCGACGGGCTGGCTTTCTCGACCAAATGGGGTTATTTGGCGCCCAGCCTGTCGTGCATATTCGACGCCGTGCACCAACAATGCGGGCCCCACGTTGACTTGACCTACACAAATTTGGACAACTGGGCCAGACAGGGCGTGCTACTCTTGGACACCATCATGACGAGCGGGACCAAGCCCAGGTCGCACAGGGACCTGGACTGGACCGTACTGACTGAAGCTATCATACAGTCGGTGTGCAGATACTCTCTAAAAGTGTTGAAACGGCCCCTGATATTTCTCCTGTGGGGATACTATGCCAAGTCCTTGTCTAGACACTCGTATGCAGACGACGGTTCGGTTATTAATCCGGTTATCAATAATAACCTCCATAAAGTGCTCCAATCACGACATCCGTCACCCGTGGCTGACCGTTATTTTCGAAATACTTTTGCTGAAGTCAATGACGACCACTTTTTAAAGGTCAATAGAATTTTGAACAGTTGGAATGTCCGAAAAATCGATTGGTCGACAAATGAAAAAAGTAATTATTTTAAGTATTAACGATTTTTTGGTACGCGGTGGAGACGTTTGACTGCGTACGATAATACTTTAGCAAATACTGAAATTGCTCCGTCTGTAGACAGAACAAAATGCCAACGCATGAATGCTGTTCTGTAAACAGGATTTTTACTCAATAAATATTTTATATTATTTTTATTATTATATTCTTCCTAAAATTGTAAGCACTCATTATTATTGTTAAAAAGAGAAAAATATGTTATAAGCATAATATTATGGCGTGCTTTATATTAACCAATCAAAAGTGTTTAAAGTAAATCGCATGTTGTTTGACGTCATAAGTAATATTGTTATTGTACAATATGGTATGTAAAACATTATTTGGTGTTATATAAAGGTTACCTGAGGTGTCTTAGTTACTTTATCACTTTTCACAAAATTTTCATGTAAGCTAACAGCTCTATCTGTGTACTAAAATTCTATTAGTCTTTAATAAATGATTACTTAATTATCTTAGTCTTAGTGAAATATTATTATATCATTATTACTATACAAACTGTGTTAATTCTTATTTTGTCTCGATCCACACAATCCGCAATACTTAACAAAAATGTTTTTAAAAAGAAAAACTACAAAGTTGTAATTATTTCAAGAAATAACGAGTGGTCTTATTCATAATGTATCGCCCTGTATACATTTTTTGATATCGTATTCGATTTATTATGTTATTAGTAATATACTCGTATATTATATTATGGATATGCAGTTGGATAGACCGTAGTCGAAACTATAATTACATCTCATTTTCGTTTTATTTCAGCTGCAATACAAAATATGATTTAATATAAGTGTACACAAAAAAAAAAAATTTATCTTACAATCGACAATTAATTGAGAGCTTTCAGTCATCGCTACTACCATAATATATAATTATATACACACAAGTGGACAATGTATGGGCTAGCTCACAGACAATTTATTCGAAACGCTAATAATTGCTTAATATATATGATATATGTATTATGTATCTTTAAACTCTTAAGTTTAACTACTGTCTGTTATGTGGATTATGGTTATTAAAGCTAATTGTTATTTTGGTTAAACGCTTATGAGAAGTGTGAGTTGTGAATGGTTCACAGGGTAATATAACTAATAACTCTAGAACGGCTACGATTAGGCAAATCTTGAAGTTAAAATAAAGATTTAAGAAAATTATTCAACTTTTGTTTTGGAAACAAAAGTTTGAAGTGTATATAAAAATAAAATGTTTTTTTCTAAACTAATTTTGCTCAGCATCTCTGACTAATGACATTTTAATGTACTGTGTACAACTTGAATTTCGACTGTTGGATAAAAGTAAATGAATAACGTTATTGGTATCTTATCTTGTAATTTAACGACATATTTAAATTTGATACACCTACAATTAATATTTTGTACTTGTAGTTAGTCAATTTGTTTATATAACTTACTCGGCTTAGCACTGCTGGTAGAGTATACTACTTATAAGTGTACAACTAAATTATTTGTACTCCCCTTGGCATTAGCGGTGATCAGATTGTACGAACATTCTAGCATTGAAATCCTGTGCGCCTGATGGAACTTAATTGACGCCGGATTCTTTTCCAATGAGATTATTGTTATTAATGGGAATATATATATATATATATATATATATATATATATATATATACATGCTACAGTTATTACTATTACTCTCCTTCTTATAATTTATGTATAGGTACAAATTACGACCACTCGCTTACCAATGAAGTCCGTTTGTGTATATCAGTATGACATTTATATCAAAAATAAATAAACACTGGCCAACTAGTCTTTTTAAACACGCGCGTAACACGAGATTTTGAATGTGTGCACAAACGAACAATTTTTATAAAACAAAAAAAAAAATACAACGAGGCTTACTCACATAGTAAGTACTTGTATTCAGACATTCAGTCACTGCAAAGGAGGTCTATTTGCACACAGCAGTTCCGTGACAGTGCCGTGATTTCTATTCACAATGGGTCAGTGTTCAATCCGTCATTGGGCGAATGAACCCGATTGACGATTGCTCTGATTTTGGACGAAGAAGAGGAAGAAAAAAATTGGTGAACAAACCGAAGTGGACGGACATAGTCTAACACAGAAGGGATGCATGTAAGGGATTGACGAATGAGACGGGACCGAGTTTAAACATCGTCGGTTAAGGCACTGTCGCGGTCACTGATATGCGTGAATCGACCTTAACCGTTTTGCTGTTTGTCGGTATAATATTTTAATAATATACTTTCCAGCCGGTCGTCTGCAAAGTCGCCGTGGAGTTGACCAACGAAGACATTTTTTCGAATTTCAAAGGACGTTTCCCATCGTCATCCCGGATCCGTCGAAACGACGTTACTCGAGTAATTATGTCAAAATAAAAAATACGGATAATATTGGGCCGAAAAGACAGGGCTTAAGTGGGAAAAAATTACAGAGGGGACTAATGTCTCCATATAGCTTAAAGCGTTCCATATATAATTTTATGTATAATGTCTAATGCATATAGTATATGTAATATAGAAACAGTGATTGTGTAACATACTCATCCCACTTTTATCCCTGAATAATGTTCAAATTTGTAATTTATTTCATATAAAATTTAAATCACAAATAATACAACATTTTTAAGAATAGCTCGTGTTTTATAAAAATTTAACATTTTGAAAGAGAATATTTTTTCTTATAATATTAAGTTGTAAGTAGTGGTTGTCTTTTAAGAAAACTAAAAAAATCACCCAGACAAAAAATATATACATCATAAAAATGTAGTGTTTTTAGTGCTTTAAATTGTATATCACTTATGGGCTAATCGAATACCTAACCTAACCTACCTATTTATCCCAGTATAGCCATTTACAATAACTAATAAAATCAATTATTTTTACACATATATTAGATAGTCCATAATTTGTATTAAATACATTTGATAAAAGTAAAGTAACAATCGATAAAAAAATAAAAACCAAGATTTAATCTCAACGGAATTCTGAATTATATTGACTAATGTTGGGTTATAATTGGAGCGGTACGGTGTACCTTACGAATAATTTGTTAAAGGGGACGCTTTTTAACCACCATTAGAGGTAGAGGGACTGAGTCCCCTTGCGCCCCCCCCCCCACTTTAACCCCTGCGAAAAGACCGATGTTACTTTCACTAGAAATTAAAGTATATATATATATATTAAGTTGGTCTTTAGTTTGTGTAATACTAAAAAAAAAAAAACTTTCAGAGCAAAACGGGGAGAAGAAGGAATTCAGATAATAATTATCATTTAAAAGTTATTTGCAGGGATCTTGCACAAAGTCAATAAAAAATTACTACCCTAATAAATATATATATATATATATATCCAATAATACACCTACAATGTAATACATAATGGGTCTAATGTATTATGTAGTAGTACATTTTGTAACGGTTTAATCTATGATTTAGGTTGTTCAAAACTCATCGATCGTGAATATCTTTCCTTGTTCAAAATACGGAGTGACTCCCGAACGCGTTCAGGTAACATTAACATAGACACACAGAACCTCTTTTTTTTTTTTATTATAATAATAGAACATTTTAAAAAATAGTCTGAATATGTATTGAAATTTAACTTTTAAGCCTTGTGGCGTTAAAGCAAAAGGGGATAAGTTAAAATTTGATTTACATATTTTCTGAATAGGTATGTAACACGTTAATTGCTTTTACAATAATTGGTGCATCTAAAATTATTTTGACCTTAGCAAATTGTATGTTGTCATATTATGATATTATTTTTCTGTAAAAATATGTCTATAGTGCTTTTATACAGATATGACGCCCCTGGACGTCTTGGGTCGTGACCTTATTTTTTTTTTTCATTCAGACCGTATAACCATCGCTGTGTTTATGCATAATATTTGCCTGTCCTCTAAATGGGACGAAACAAAGACGAATTGCTCTCTTGTTGTTTCCAAAGACTTGTGTTGTTATAAAGCTCTCACTAAACCTCAACACGGTAATTATGTATTAGTATTTTAATCGAAGTAAGTGCCTTTCTGTCAATGGAAGCACTACTTTTATACAGGATGTCTCGTGTATAATATTGGCCAGTTTTACATAGAAATAATATGTCAAATTTTTGATTAGTAAAACCAAAATGAAGTTGT
This sequence comes from Adelges cooleyi, assembly GCF_023614345.1. Lineage (NCBI taxonomy): Eukaryota > Metazoa > Arthropoda > Insecta > Hemiptera > Adelgidae > Adelges > Adelges cooleyi. The sequence continues at coordinate 18,675,835 of NW_026095761.1, forward strand.
TTTAGTAGTTAATGGGTCGACTTTTTTGAGCTGTTTTTTTATAAAAGCCTCTAATTGTTATAGTAATATTATGGGAAGTGTCCTATTACTTATGGCGTAAACCTAATATGCCTATGTCATTAACCTTGATGGTTCCATCAGAAAACTTATGAGTAACATGATATTATATGGAAATGTATGCAGGTAAATCTGCTCTCCATTTTTGGCATGTATAGTCATTTTTTTAAATCGGTTTCGACCAAACACCTAGTTTTTGTGATATTTTTAACGTGTTTTGAACGTGTCTGACTTAATAGGGAGGAACGCAAAGGGCTATTTATTAAGGGGCAAAATATAGGCAACATCTGTCGAAAATTGATCTGAAGGTAAACAAATATTAAGTTTTTCTAATTAAAAAAAACTTTCCTGAGTTATGGCATTTCTATTGGTGTTTATTTTAATGAGAAGCTTAATACTTTTTATAAAGGCCAAATTTCGATTTTTGTATAAAAACTATGAAAAAAAAAAATAAAAACACAAACACGTATTATGCAATTCGAATAAGAAATCAGTATTATGTAAATTAACAAATTTCTAACCATTTTGAATTATAACAACAGTTTAGAACGTCTAAAGTTATACCTATATTATACGGTAGTCATAAACATAATATCTGGCAAAATAACACCTATATAAGCTTAACGGTCGGTCCCAATAGCAAAATGTGTAACTATGTTTAATTATTGTTACTATTGTAATGTTTGTTTTCATTGTATTACATACTTTTGTTTATGTGATTCTTATTATGTATAGGAAATATCAAGTAGCTGGTAGTTTCATTTCCAAAAGCCAAATTCGTGGCAGCTTAAAAGGCTAGCAATGATATCCACAGGAACGTCAGCCATTCTGGAAGGAAGTAGTGTGCTAACAGTCCCCTCACAGGTTGGCGATAACTTGGAAAAAAGGAACGTCAGCCACCATTAAAAACACAAATACAAATGGACAAGTAACCAGTATAGTATAATGAAATATAAATGATTAAAAATAACCTGTATAAAAGACCCTACATTGCTTGATTTGGTAAGAACCTGTTTTCTGAAAACTTAAAATATGGACCCTTATTAAAAATACATGTTTATAAATTCATTTAAACTAGTATAAGTTATTGTTCATTGTTGCCCTCCTCCCGTCCATACCAAGTCAAGTACTGCGTGGAATAGGTCTGTGTACGACGATGCCATTATGTTCTCGCCTCACCAACAAAAATTAAAACTGAAACATTTTCAATCAATTACACTCATAGCTTATTCAGTTTAAAAATGCACACATAGTCTTAAAAATACCTACACACGCCTCAACTATACATACTAACTGTTACTACTGACTATAACTTACTCGTTATCAGTAGGCACAACACAATCGGGGTGTACTATTGGACAAACAAGTCAATGCGTTTTGAATTTGACATTAAATATTAATGAAAGATTTTCACTATTTAATTTTAATTTCGTACAAAAAAAATATTTCCAAATTTCATGCCAGAGTATAAGGGTTATAGCTCGCTGGAGTCCCGGGCACACTACCTGACGTGAGCCGAAAGGATCTCACGTCATGAGAACCTAACGGTGGGAACCAGAAAATCCGGACAAAATGTTTGTATTTCACAAACATTTTGCGTTGAGTATTTACTCAACTTTAGCTTAACGGCTACCGGATTTTTTAATTCCCGTCGCTGTGGTTCTACCGAAAAGACAAAACCATTTTGTCTTTTTGAGTTTGCTCGGCTGACTTCCGTGTTATAGAACCAAACTATGCTGGAACGCAGGCTCGTGACTGAGGGATTGAATCCAGGCCGAGATTGTAGAAATCTTTCTGAGGTAGGAAACGAGCCTGCATGGAATTTGGAGTATTCCGTATGAACAAGTTGTCTCTGTTGACAAACGCGCCGTTTGTAAATTTTTTTAGAACTTTTTATTTTTTTTGGATAACTACACAATTTTATACGATTCACAAAATAAAAAAAAATTTTATTTCATCCTTTAATTATTAAAAACCTCAGTTTACAAATGCACATATAAACCTAAAAATACCTACACACGCCTCAACTATACATACTATTACTACTTACTATAATTTACTCGTTATCAGTAGGCACAACACCTTATCCACCACGGAAGACACTTATTTCCAATGGCTTTTTATTGGTAAATGCATTTTGAAACAGTATCGTACATGGAGATACCACGTCAAAAAAAACGAGCCAAATACTCTACCTCATGGGTGGTTTGGAAACGAGTATGAATACCCTGGTTATAGAAATATTTTATTATTATGTTTTGTTTAAGCTGATTACATATCTTGAAGTTATTAATTTTCAAGAAGACCGCATTTTGAAAGATAATTGAAATTGTGTAGTAATTATTGGAAAATATAATGAACTATATCATCAACAATTTATATTTCCATGCCAATTATATTATCCAACGACTATAATAAGAATCGGTTAGAGAAATAATCAAATAATGTATATTATGTCAGTAGAACGTTTAAAAAACATTTATTTTAGCTTGGATTCGGAAAAGACAAGATAAAGGTGCCATTTTTTTAAAGTGTTATTTATAATATAATATTATTATTTAATATTAATAATTTAGAGGCACGTTTTAATAATGTTTAAACCCACTATAATTTTTGGACTCGTTTTTTTTAAGTTCAACCAGCCTTATTTTTATTTTTATAATATTACTTGTTTATAAACTAAGCCTAAACTTGTAAAGATGATAAACTTATGTAATCAATGTCCGGATCGAGCCGTAGGTACATGAATCAATTCAATTAACGTATTGTATCTTTGGAAGAGCTGTAGTCTGCCTCATATCTAACATATTAAAAACTTAAATACAATTTAAAAAAAAAAACTCTAAATATATATACATAGATATTTTTTACTGATATTTTGCCTTGTAACTAAAAATCAATTAGTATTTTACAAACTACTCATTTTTCGTCGGTCCAACCTATTTTTGTTAATATCCTAAAGCGTAGAACTCACTTGTGATACGTTGTTGATATCGCTTATCTTACGGCTGTTTGTTTTGGACAATGTTTTTCTTCTTGCGACTAATAAATTCCAAAAAACTTATGTACACAAAACACATGCATACGCCGTCCCAAACGTTCATGACAGTCAAGTTTACCACGTCTGACAGGGTTCGACGGAAGCTGTTGCATGTCGTGAAGTAGTTTAATATGGACGTTACACCTATGGAAATCACACTCTTGACACGTTATATTTAATAAAAATGTAGATTATACAACTTCATATTTCTATTCATGCAGATAAACACTAAATTAGTATACTTTATTTAGTAGCTTGGGTCTAAAAGAGCTTATGTATTTTTTTTTTTTTTAGCTCTCCTATTATACCAAAAAATAAAATTAATTTTATTTCCCATCTTACTTTTAGATAATAAATTGTTGATATCTTCAATTCCAATGTACTGATCCCCTTCTAGAGATTGTACATTTGATTCTTCAACATTACTACCATATTCATGAAACATATCTTCAGAATTATTGTCTTCTTCTTGAAGTACAATGGATTCGGGTTACTGTAAAAATAAAATAATATTATAATATAAATCATATACATCATATCATATGATTATAAAAACACTTTTAAATGGTAAATAACATTTCTTAATAAACTCAAAAATTTCAGGATGTATAATAATTAAATCAAGCTTAATTAATCTTAATAAACATCATAGCAGCTTGGTTTTGGTACTAAATGAAAGCAAATTAAATTACGCAAATAACTGTAAAAGAATTTGTGTTAACCATTTAATTATTTGCCTTTATATTATTTGATATTTAACAAATATGTTACGTATTATGAATTAAATCATTTTTGGCCAAGAAATTTGGAAAAAAATAGTTATAAAGCCATAGCATATTTTGAGGTAGAGCCAAACTGTTTTCTCTACTTCTTATATAATTATTTATACATAACTAAATTCATATAATTGACTTCTTCTAAAAAAAAATCACATTTCTACATTTATCATTTTAATAATATATTAATAGTTAAAGGTATAATAACACTATTTAGTTATAATTATAATTTTTAATATTTTTAATTGAAAATTGAATTCAAGATTCATAATAGATGATTATTTTTGCAAGTGGAATAATCGTTTTCAATAAAAAGTAAACTTAGTAGGTGATTATGAAATGTTTTCCATATTTAAAATGTCACAAACCAGAATATGTATATTTTGCTGTCACACCATGTTCTTTTATCATGCCGGGGATATGATGGCGGTTAAGTTGACAAGTAAAATGCGCGCGAATCTGTACAATGTCTTTGTATTCAGTGATAAAAAATTAACACGGGGAAGATACTTATCACACAAAAACGCGGCGGCCATCTTCTTAAGGCTACACTACTAAAATGTTACATCTATACAGTAGTAAATAGGTCTTTACAAAATGGTCGTCACTTTTTCGTTTACATTAAAAGTGACCCTTCTGCTTTTATCTATTCTGTGGTAAATGGATATTATTATTTATTAACCTTGGTAAACACTAAACACTTGGTCTTATCAACTTACCTGCAGCCGCCGCTCTCACAGCCGCAGCTTGATATTATAAATTGATGTGTATGGTCGTTAGTTGATGTATTTTGTTGTTTGACAGTTGACTTATGAAGATTTTTTAACGACAGTAAAGTCCATGTCTATATGGGTAAAAGTGTAATTTCACAGGTTTCATATAATTTGTGGTAAAACAAAAAAATATTTGCCACTTGCTATTTTTAATTTGTACAGTTCAATAATTGTACGAAGAACAGAGAAATGTTGTGAGAATCTCTGTTTAAATTTCTGTCGCAGACTTGAAATATTACATTTATTTCATCTAGTACATTTAAAATGGTAAATTATTATAATATTAGTAGTGTTGGAAAATAAAAATAATTTGTATTATCTTATATAATATGATGAAATATTTGTTCCTTTAAAGACGCGTAGTTAAGGTTTAAATTAATTAGAAAAAGATTTTAAATTAACGTGAACACAAAATGCATTAGCTTTGTTTTGATTTAGGTCATTGATAACTATTCACAATTTTATATTTTAAAATTAAGTTAATCCACGTCATTATTGGTATTTATTTCTATAATGTATTTGAATCGGTCATTTAAAAAACAACATAGGTCACAATTTTGACAGAATGATATTATGGTGGATTTCGATTCTCTGAAGATAGATATGTGTTTATGTTCACTAATCACAAATATTCTTCCACCAAAGATCTTAGCTATGTACCATTTTGGGTCGCCACTGAAGTTTTTACACGGTTTTCAAAAATTTGGTTTTCATGGCTTATGCTTTCTTTCAAATGATTGGTTCATTTGTGTTATTTAAGTACAATTATATGTTTGAAAATCTAGTTAGTTTTAATTATACTATTAATGTGTACACACTCATTGGTCAATAAATGTTATTGCAAACGTTTTATTATTTATATTATGTTTAGAAAATAGATTATAAAACTAAGATCTATGTTTTAAAAAGTAATATTATTTAAAATTGTATTAACAATATTGCACTTAATCATAGACATTTAAAAGATTGAGAATATCTCAATATTAAGTTATAAAATCAACAAAATATTATTAGTTTATTTTAATTAAATTTAATAAATTAATTGGTACTTGTGTCTATAAATTATAGTCTACACATTATACTGCTACGTAGATTTTATTAATTTGTCTGTTTTTGTTTTAGATTTTGTAATGGTTAATATCATTAAGATTTGGCCTTACGCTTCAGCTGTATTAAGTTTGTACATTATAAAGTAATTATACATTTTTAATATACAAATAAGTTATTACGACAGATACATTTTTTACTTTTCTTATTTCGATGTTAATTAAACTTTGTATTTATTATAATGTTACATTCCAATTTTTATGGCAGCTAGATAGTAAAGTTAAACGACCTATGAATTGTCTAAGCTGGCGTAGGGTAGTTTGTCAGTATAATTTACTTACCATTTATATGTTCTACCTATTTTTTCCTATTTATATTTTCATGACATAAATATTCAAGGCATTAATTTTTGTGGAAAATAAAAAATTTGCTTTAATTTTTTAAAAGTAAATGAAAAACAAAAATTAAAATCTACTTTTAAGTCTAAGTAAACTATAAAAGTTAACTAACTTGAAACCATCGAATAGTTATTTAATCAAACAGATATTTGTAATCAAAAATATTTATTTTAAATTGTAAATTAATATAATTTACAAATATTTTACCTTATTCTGTTATATTTTACACATAAAAATCTGTTTTTTGATTTAAATAAAATATATTTAAAATAAGATATAATTATTATTAATTTAAAATGTTTTAGACGTTATTTTGCTGGAGGAGTCTGTCAACACGAACCCGATTTAACCGATAAGGTTATAATTGTAACAGGTGGTACAACTGGTATTGGAAAAGAGGTAGCAACAGTTTTAGCTGAAAGAGGTAAATATGATATTAATGTATTTTAATATAGATATTTCATAAAATTTTGCAATTCTATAAATAATAAAAAATAGTATAATATCTGTAAGTATAGAATAATCTGTTTAATAGTGCTAAATTGAAAAATTAACATTTTTAGTTAACATCTTCAAATCCAATTTTATTTAAATTGTATATTTCTTAATAAAAATAAGTTTTAGCTAGTATGACAAAAACTTGATGTATTGCTTTTCATTTAGCAAATTAAACTACTAGTTTTCGTAAGAAACGTCTATGTATTGATATGCTTTTATAATTTTAGGGGCAAGAGTTATCATTTGTAGCCGTGACGAAGTCAGAGGTACTAAAGTTTGCTTTGAAATACTGAAGTCAACTGGTAACCCAAATATATATTTCTTTTATTTGGATCTGAACTCATTCAGCAGCATTCGGGAGTTTTCAAGAGCCATACACGAACGTAAGCTTATTTAAAAATTAAATCGGATAAAATATATATATATATATATATTCCTTTCAACTATTGATATAAGTACCGTAAAAGAAATGAAATTTGAAAAAAAGCAGTGTGTTTAAGCTAGACTGTGTTTTAATTTTTAGGCTTTGATGCAATATATGCATTAGTGAACAACGCTGGAGTTTTTTACCATCCATTTGTTCAGACTGAAGATGATTTCGATGTGACGTTTCAGACAAATTATTTAGGCAAGATTATATTTTGTATTAATTTACTTTCTTAAGTATCTAGTCAGTTGTTTTACAACTAACTATTACTGAAATACGTTTATTCGACATTTGGTAATGAAATACGCAATTTAATAATTTGTTAGTAGTAAGTAGTTGGCAAATATTTTCATTAAGTGACAGAAGTTGCGAATAATTTACTCAAAATGTTGACTAGTCGATTGTAAAAGTTATAAAATTCTAGAAAACTAAAAAAAAATATTCAATACCTTTTTCGCTCCTCATAAAAGCCAAAAAAAAAAACTATAACTAATTTTAGGAAACCGTATACAAACTTAAACCAAGTATAATATTATTGCAACCTTTATTTTTATAATTAGAAATTGTGTATCAACATACATAATATTAAAAGTACAACAATAAATAATAATATCAATAATGACGATAAAATGCAATGTATAAACCATTTTGGTGTAGAATCTGATAACAAATTGAGAATAGATTCCTATTTATATTGGTCAAATAAATTATTCACAAAAAAATTCTACGTGTCTTAATTCAAACTTTTCAACCTCCAATATCATTAATAAATTAATTACATAAATACATACACTAATTTGTTAATTAACAAATCATTAATCTTTATAGAACTGCATTCCTAAAACAATAAGTATAAATATAAAAATTGATCTTTCAAATGTAACGGTACACTTTTTTTATACAGGTCCGTTCCTTCTAACACATTTGTTGCTGAACATAATCCGCGCTTCTGGTAATGGTCGAATCGTAAATGTTAGTTCCGAGGCACACCGTTATCTGCACATACTGAACCCGAGATATGTGGATGAACTCGGAACTCGATCGAATAACCGCTTTATAGCGTATGCTGCTTCAAAAGCCTGCTTACAACTGTTTACCTACAAACTTTCACAAACATTGAGTGGTAAGTCAGAATTGTGAGCGTTTTGTTGGACTATTAATGTCGGGACACTTTTTACAGACTGCGGAGTGACCGCAAACGATGCAAATCCGGGAAATGTGAAAACACAAATACTTGATGGTTACTTCAAGACTTACCACCCATTACTATTGAAACTCCAGACTCCGTTGCGTTGGCTATTGATAAAAACGCCCAGGCAAGGTGCCCAAACAATTTTGCATCTACTTCTTTCTCCGGATTTACAAGACACTACTGGAAAATATTTCACGTAAGTATAGAAATGATTTTAAAATTATATTTCAGCATCTTAGTAATTATTTTATTTTACTGTGAGTGGCATGTTTTGTGTTTCTAGTGATTGTAAAGAGTGCGATCCATGTCCATTGACTCGTAACCAGGAGCTCGCTGAACAATTATGGATACGCAGTTTAGCGTGGATAAACAAAAAATGAACAAACTACCTATCGTCGATGTCCGCTACGAGCAAACCGTCCGCGAATCCACCACAGTTTTTAGACCTCTGATCGGAGATAAATGTTCAATTTCCATTACGAGTTTGGAATTATTGTCGGATCATAAATCTGCGTTATTGACTGAAGAAAACGTCGAAGTGCACTTGGAAATAGGTGAAGCCGATTGTACGTTGGACAGAGGAGTAGAAGCGGTTTTATTGTCCATGTGCACGGGACAGAAGAAAAAGGTTGTTTTAGGAAACGGTAAGAACGCTTGTGTTTCTTGTGTTATCGAATTGTTGACAATAACTAAAGGCAAGGATCCGAGCAGAAGTACGGATAACGACAAAATAGTAGAAGCAGAACGTCATAAGAAGATTGGCAATGATTTATTCAAACAGAAACGTCCCGTTGATGCATTCCACCGTTTCAACAAAGCTATAAGATTGGTGATATTTTTACACGATCCACAGGCTTTGTTGAAAGATTGGAATTTGCTGTACACAAGTTTATGTAACAATATGGCAGCTTGTCAATTGGAGTTTAATAATTACGAGTACGCCAAACAGCTGTTGGACAAAGTATTAGCCACGGACAAAGAAAACATTAAGGCACTGATGCGCAGGTGTCGAGCATCAGCCGAGTTAAAAATGTACGATAGAACTTTGGCAGATGCCAAGTCGGTGTTAGCAGTCGAGCCCAACAATGCTGTTGGTAAAAAATATGAAGAAATTGCAGTCGAAGCATTGAGATTGCAAAATGTTAACTACAAAAATATGGTGAAAAAAATGTTTATTTAACGTGTTTAGTTGTATGTCAAACTATAAAAACATTCCTGTAAAAAAAAAAAAACCCCTATTTTAAGCATTTAAAGATATTAACATAATTTTTCCCCTGCCAATATTTTATTAAATGTTCAGTATTTCTGTTGTTTATTTATTATTTTAGTGTGATAAAAAAAAAAAAAAAAATGATTCTTATTGAAGTGTGGCTAAGTTGTGTACAAAAAATATTTTAATAAAAGATGATAAAATAGAACATGTTTATTTTATATTATAGCTAATGATTAATAATACAACAATCTAAACTTATTCCCAACTACTTATTAAATGATTATGATTGTACAATTGAAAATAATAGAACTTACAATTATCACGTTACATAATCATTTTAGATAAAATAAGTAATTTTACACAGGTACAATAATGTATTTTTTTTTTTTTGATTATGCCTATACTATACTAAAAATTAAAACAACCCTTCTTATATTTATACATAATACCTAAAATAATAATAAAAATATGGTAGTAAAAAAATAAACCATTTATTTTTAGGAAATAACTGGCCCCCGGGGCTCGTTTAGCAATTTTCATGGCACTTTATACAATTAATGTTTTGTATTAATATATAGATGGCCGACATAATCATGGTTGTAAAACTTAATAATTAACAAGGTTAGTTGCTTATTAATAAACCGTCGCCAAGTATAACAAGTTATTTAGATATAAAGTACTTTAATAAATTAAAAAACGTATTATCTAGATGAGAATGGAGGGGAGTAAAAGAATACAAATAAATTAGTAACAAAATGATTGACGTTTAGTTTAACGACCAACAACCTATGAACCATTTACTTACTAAAATAAACATTAAAACCAAAGTATTGTATCGGCTTTAACACACACACACATAATTGTTTGGGTTTTTGGGTATATTGAGCAATAATAATGACTACATTTTTTTTTGTTTACACAACACGTTATACAAATCTACGTACATTTCAATTATACAATAATATATTGATAACACCTTCAACTTGTTAGTATCTAGTGAAAAGGGGAAAAAAATACTAGTTTGTAATAATGTAAAAAAAAAAAAAAATTATTATTTCGTAATCGAGTATAATTAAAAGAAACCAAAAACTTTTTATTCATTAGATTTGCGAAAGTTTGCAACCGATTTAATTGCTTAAAATGTTCAAACATTTTAAAATCTATATCATCGATGCTAGACGAGAAATTAATTAAAAGTAAAATAAAATTAAAAACATACAAATTCAACATGATAAATGGTATTAATACGAATTAACATTTAAATTTTATGCGTATCATAAAAGTTCTATATAAATATAACAATAAAGAGAAAAAAATGCGATCACAGAAATTACACATGAATTATCCCCGCCATGTTTGAATGATACGAGACGATCAATCGACGAGCGGAGTCATGAAAAATACTTGTATCATGACAGTTTTGACCTGCCGTTTACGTCACGCGAGTTCATTCTTTGCATTGTTGGCCTCCGTACAAACGGCGTTGACGGATTCGATGCTATCGACGTCGAGTTCTTCACTGCCATGTTCATTGCCTGATTAGTCGCTTGTTCGATTCCTTTTTTCAGGAAAATCTCGTAACTCGGTTTCATAAACTATAAACAAACCAAGAGCTATTAACAATGTTATTTAATTTAATTATATATATATATATATATATATTTATATTTACATTATCCCAAGTAACATTGGCTACTTCGTCGATAGCTTCGCCAACTTCTCTGTGTTCACCACAGTATCTAATGTAAGCCCATAACACAAGAATAAGCAAGGCAAGGCCCATAATCAGGTTGACACAGCTGGCGACTGAATTTACTCCAAAGAAGTTGAATAGTCCAGATATGAAGTAACAGGCAACAGCAATTGCAAAGAACACAGCCGGTGTACGAGCGGATTTAAATATATTTTTGCTTTCGTTGTGAGACTTGAACTGCATGTATTCTTCATCAATATCCTGATTAAATATATTTTTGAATGAGAATCACGAGATAAATAAATGCAAAAATAATTAGAGCTTTACAGTTTCCAATTTAGTTTTGTACGATTCTGAAAACTCATCACCGCCCATTTTTCTTTTAATCATAAACTGTTCCAAAGCCATATCTTTGCTTTTGAAGTGTTCTTCATCGAGAGAATTGGTATTCATGTAAGGTTTGTTGCCACCACACACATTTTCCATCATTTGATGATACATTTCTCGAGCTGATGCTACTGCGGATAAGTTGTTTGCTTCTGCAGTAGCCTAAGATAAAAAAAAAAACAAATAAAATACAGTAATTAAACTATAAAAACGTCATAACTGTTTTAAATGACGCCGATACTCACAACAAGCATGGATTTGGGTTCGGGTAATTCATCTCCAGTAAACAGATTAATATACGACTTGAAATACTGTACTAACTCTTTGGCTTTTACTTTCTGTCCACTAATCTCTTTGAGTATCAAGTTATTAGGTTTCAATAACATGGGCACGAGTGTCTGTAGGTTTAATTTAAACTCATTTTCAATTTCTAAAAACAAAATATATTTCTTTAAACATTTTTAATCAAGTTGTATACTTAAGGCGGCACCCGATACATACATTGTTTGCTCAGTAACATGCTTTACGCAAAAAGCGACAACATTTAGTAGAGTTATTAATTTTTGCTAATTAAAATTTTTTGTTCAAATAGGAAGGCTTTCTACAGTTAAATTTCAAAAAATGGCACATAGTTTTGTAACTTTGCAATTTTCGGCATCGGGGGCCTTTTAAATAGAAATTTCAATTTACCAGAAAGTCTGCCATCAAACTTAGGATGTGTCGCCACTTTTAATCCAGGATGAGGCATCAAGTAACAACTTATTTCTGAAAAACACGACTTAATGTGTTTTCTAAGAGATTGAAGTTCGGGATGTTGTTTATCAGATATTAGCAATCTTCTTTGCAACATCTTTTGTCCACCCTCTGATCCATAATCGGCTTCGTATGGGAAACTCCAGTCCCTAACCAGGAACTGTAACTTTTGGAATGGTTTCTTACCAGTGTCTTCGAGTGCCAAACGTCCATACTCCGTGAATAGCTGAAATGGATCAAATAAATGTTTAGATAATTTATACATATTATTATAATAATAACTGGGGAAATGTAATACGATATTTTACATTACTTGTAAATGTTGTAGATCGTCTTCCTGTATATTCTGTGACAAGTTATAAATTTGTATAGAACTGAGCATAGTACTCAAAGCAAACACCGTTGCGCAATCTTTAACCGTGCTTTCACTATCAAATGTACCTTGGGTATCAAGTAGTATAATAGCTACTTTTTCTCCATTGTCTAAAGTGGCTTTGAATACCTCTGACCACATCAGGATTCCAGTAGTATCTCTTTCAGATCCACCACGCCATGAAAATCCTTGTAATGGTAGATCGTCCGAGCCCATCCAATGACTGTCTTCCTTAATAAGATTCGCGTGATACTGGAAATATTTTAGTTTGATAATATTGTATTAACATTCATTATAGTTTATTATTTAAAATGCCATACTGTTGCTTTCATGTATCTCAGGAAAAAGTCGAGTAGAAATGATTTTCCTTTACGGAAAGCACCAGCCACAGAAACAACTACAACGTTTCTATCTTTGATATCGTCTTTGAGAAGAATTTTTTCAAGTGCTTCTTCGTCTAATACAAACTGATGATTTTCTTCGGCCAACACAATAGGCACAGGTTGACCGATTTCGATTAAATCGTTATTTTCTTCCATTTTTCTAAATTAAAAAACAACAAAAATATAATTTATTAATTTAGCTTGACATACCTACATTTTTTTATATTAAGTCTTAACTAAATATTTGTTATTCAACACCAAATAGTGTTAACCATAATTAATGTAATAAGTTACATAATGTGAAATTTTATCCGACTGTTATTACATTGGCTGAAATTAGCTACCACATTTTTATGAATCCCCTAAATATTCTTTGCCATCATATTTAACAAAAAATAAAACCGACTCAAATTTCTTATTACATCATTGTATTTAACATTTAAAATACCTACAATAAGATTGTTATAAAATATATCAGTGTTATTGTTGTGTGAAAAATTGTATAATGACTTTAACTTGTTTAATTATACAGTAGATATATGCAACCTTGAAATAGAACGAGGTCACCAAGAAGCAAGATATGTTGATTTCTTTTTAACAATGCAAGTCCTACAATGATAGTAATAAGAAGATTTACACTTAAGTGTATTGACTTGCCTCAACATTAGTGAAAATAATAAACATAAAATGTCTTGACAGTTTTAAAGCTTGCAAATTATAAATAATTTTTAAAAGAAATGCATTTAGTACTTACACGAAAAAATGTGGAAATGTAAGGTTTGCGTAGTGTATTGACTAATACTTAACTTGAAACGGGAAAACAAGTACATATAAAAATTACTCATTAATTGAAAGAACTCTACCTATAGCCCCCTTTAATGTGGTTGGACAGCTAGTTGACCTGGAAATGATTATTTCCCAAACTACAATTGGCTACCAGTCTGATGGTATTTTAAGATTTCAGAAATACATGCCAAAATATAAATAAACGAGCAAGATATATGATAACATTGAAATATACATATTTAGCATGTAAAATCAAATTTATATAATCTACATTTTATTTCACACTCAGCCAATGAATATAGAAAAATAAGAGACCACCAATTGTTTTGAATAAAAAAAAAATAGTTTTAACTTTAATGTGTATATGCAATGTACATTATACATGTATTGCATGTACGTATGCGTGTAATGTCAAAGTTTAAGATTTGCATACTGTAGATAGAAATACACGACAAAAAGAAATGTCATGTTCGGGAATGACAAACATTATGGGAAAAAACGAGTGACAAACTTATTGTGTAACAACTTACAACAAAAAAACCTACTTTTTAAAACATTATTTTAATAGTAACATATTTTAGTTGGTCGCTTTGAATTATTAAATATTTATGAAAAAAGTATCACACGCTTTTATTTGAACAATAGTACTATTCTAGTTACTACAAAAAAAAAAAAAAAAATTATAACACTCAAATTTACTGCGTATAAACACAACAAAGAAGTATTTAAAAATGTTAACATCATATTTTGCCTTATAGGTTACCATATGTTTTTTAAATTGTACTTTAAAAGCTGATACTTTAAAGTAAGTAGATCAAAGTTTAAGTTTAGAATACAATTTCAAACTTATCCTATGTAAATCTACTAAACAAAGTTTTTAATAAACTCATTAAGGTAAAATGTATAATTACATAACATAGCATATGGATTCAGCCATCATTATTATTATTATTATTATGTTGTGTCTGACCAGTTTCATTTGTAAGTATTTACTAAAATTTATAAACATAACATTTTTTCAAAATATTTAGGAAGTAATTTTGAATTAATTTGTAGGTCTTTCATATAAAATTTCATTATTTATTTACTTGTCCTTAATACATTTTGTTGATATTTATAGTGATTTATGATATAATTTTGTATAGTATTCCGTGTCATGATATAAATTCCTCAATCATTGGCAGAACACTTTAAAACAGTTTTAACAGAACACATTTTTAAAACAGTTTAAAAATAACATGAAAGTTACAGTCATTAAATACTATTAATAAACACATTAATTCATGTACAATAAGTGTCAACTTTTGAAAATTACAACTAATATACTAAAAACTAAATGGCATATGTTTTGTTCACGTTTAACAATAGGTATAATATTAGACTATTAATGAATAATGTCTAATAGCTTGTGAAGGGGTTTTGGTATAAGTGGTCCAGATTAAAGCTGGCCGTTAAACCAACACTAACCGGACAAGTTTGTGAATCGAAGAAGTGGGTAATTCGCAAACTAGACAGTTGCTTCTATCGGTGGTAGACAGTTTTGGTGGTCGAGAGTGGAATCGCAGACCGTACGTAACTTTACGACTGCCTTAACTCGCTTGGCTACGTTGATCTCTAGTCGATCGGTAGGTTGTCGACAAGACTCGATTAATCAAATAATATACATACTTAAAAATTATTAAGACCCACAGACGGATGAGATTTTTTGTGTCATAACATTGTATCAATCAAACGGAACACTTACCAAATATTTAAGTGAACGTTCAAAATGTGGCACAAGTCAACGGCTACCAATACGTCTGATAACGATGGGTATAAATATTTAATCGAATTTATAGTTTACGGTTGAAAACAAACGATTTGCTCGTACGCACATGCACAATTAAGTGTGATTTCTCGAAGAAAAAACCGAATTCCGGCAAGAAATGTACACAGCTCACTGGAAATACACCGTCATTGGACACCCACTTGTTTCAACGTAAGTACAAAATGTTTGGATACGGAGAAAATATAATACACCATCAACGACATCAACGCAAAAAACTCGTTTATCGCGATGACGGCCAGTGATGCGCTTGCGCCCTGCTCGATTGCGCGCTGGGCAAAAACAACATGATAATAGGTAGGTATAATTATTATTCACCGCGACGTCACGTCCCCGGAAGTTGCCGTTGTCGCGTTCGCGTTAAGTTGGTACCACTAGCGCCATCTGTTCGCGAAACGACGTTTGTACGAATTTTTCAAAACCGTCGCTCGTTCATAAGTATATAGTTTTGTGCTTCTAGCAATATATTTCTTCAGCTTCTTCTTCAAAAAAAGTTAATTTATACAAGTACGAGTATATATTTGAATAAAATACTGTAATACTGTAGTGTATTTTGTTTTGTTCGTTTTATTTATCATTTATCAAGGTATTATTTTTTATTATTATTTCCATGAAAGATTCATGACAAGTAGTAACTTGTTTTTATTATTTTTGTTTAGAAGTACACAGTGTACGATGTATTTTAAACGTTCTATTATATATAATTGTGTTAATTAGTAATAAGTTCTTTCATGTTTAAAAATGAAATACTCAACTTCTATATTCTTATACCTAGATTTATCGAAAATTTGATATTAATATAAATTTAAACAGATAAACAGTGTAACTAAATATAAAAATTAAGTAATTATTTAAAATCCAATCTTTACACTTAAGACTGATATTAAGTGTATAACTTTAATTCGATTTGTATGGAATATAAATTAGATATATTTTTGGAATCACCAAAAAAAGTCTTCCTATTCGCCTATAATGTTAAGAGTAATTTATAACTATAAGTTTAATTTAAATATTTAAACATATGAACAATATGTATATGGAAACTATAATATTGCCAATCAATTCCTAGACTTTGCTCATCACTATTCATAATCGGTATAATAATTAAATTAATTGATTTCAAACTATTGTTGCGTTTTCGTCAAAACAATATACCTACTATTTTAAGTAGAATATTACTTTGTGTAGAATATAATATTAGGTATTATAATTATCATGTCCGATGTCGGCTATACGAAAACCGCGGAATTATATAATTTTAATAATATGATTTATTAAAAAATGACCCAAATAAACGGCTAGAATAGAGATGGTAATCTTTGTTCATCTGAAGACAACCGGATAACTGTGTCCACTCGTTCTTCGTTCATCCATTAGTTGAATGAACCATATACAGCAGCTGAGGAAGACCTGTTTTGCAAGGTCATTCCTTATCGGTTACCAATTTATACTTTCTTCGGTATTCTTGGCGAATTACAGTTAATTTTCCAATGTACTTTGATTGTTGTTCTTGGATATACATGTATACTTTGGAATTCAATGGAAAGTAGCTATCGAATTATTCAACCATTGTCCACTTCAGTCTTCAACCGCTCATACACACCTACACAACCACCTAACCTAACCTAAACTGGAGAAAAACATAGCTAAAGTTCTGTGACTTGATATCGCAAGTAGGTAAGTAAGTAAGTAAGTAAGTACTTGTCGCCAGCTCACAGCTGTACTGACATACTGTTAACGAACATAATACCTATTGCCGTTGACCTTATTGTGGCGGCAGACCGGACGAACCGGACACGACATTTCTAGTCAGCCGTTTGGGTAATTAAACTAAAATGACTTTGCTAAGTAGGTAGGAATAATTATGCAGGTATCTAAGTATAATAATTTATTTTTATGAAAGAAAAATACAGTTATTTGGGTTGTATTAAACGATGATAAATTATTGTTTTTTTAATTTAAATGTGTTAAAAATAATACTATTTTGAACACGATATTATTGTATACCTACTAAGTGATTTAGATACCTCACGTATATATATATATATATATATAGTTTGTACAAGTATCATACCTGTATAAAGATCGATTTACACACAAGAAAAAAGTGCAAAACACAAAAAAATATAATTACACGCCTAATTCAATTTAAGTGTTTTGAGATATACCCACATTACCCTAGGAATGAATCATTTTGCTTAAAACGCCAGTAAAGTATATAAATAACACAAAAATCAATTTCATGGCTTCGGTGTGTAGCTGAGAAGGTATTGTCTTTAGAAAAATGTTATCTATTTTCTTGTCTGGACCCACGATATCTTCTAAACCGCTGAACTGATTTCTTCTTGTAGCATCTCTATAGATCATAAATCGTACCTAAATAAAGGTACTTTATGGTCATTAAATTGAAAAATTCACCCTTTCCCTTCAAAATCGAGAAAAACTCCCAAAAATGTACATATTTTCAATTACGGCGCTCTATGACGTTTTCAAAAATAGCCGAATTGGTTTCAAATTCGTATGGTATATTCTTAAGATCAAGTACTAACTCGATTTGACCAGGTTAGATTTAATATAAACATTTGACAGATAAATCCATAATAAAACGTAGGTATTGCCATTTTATGTGTAATATTAATACTATAGCACATACTACAGCGTATATGGCACATTATGATGTATAATGTGATGATATTATGATTAGCATAATACTATGATGTTATATAACATACAATTTTAGAACAACAACATTTTTTTGCGCAGAATACTATTTTAATTAATAATATAACTTTTTATTACAAACAGTAATAATTGTTGTACGTGAGTAAATATTGTAGAAAACTCGGATAGGAAATGTCTGCGCTTTAAAAAGTTTTCATTTTAACAAACTGTGACTTCTTTTTACAATCTTTTTTATACGAATGCGGAATGTGATTCGGTTTAGTCGACTCTGATCGGAAATTGTTATTTCACGTTCAATTTTCCCCTTTTCTACAGTAAGATCAACAAATCCTACAAGAGCACACACACACATCAACTATTGTTGTCTGTCGTGTCACGCAAATCTTGGTTGACAAAGGATAAAACAGTTCTTTCGACGTTTTCCCTTTTCTCAGATATTTATTTTTAACTATTCTCCTACCTGGTACGCACTTTGATTGAACCATATTATTTTTAATGAGTCGATGAAGTTTTAAAACAAAATGTTTAGACATTAAGTAGAACACGCATTACAGTGTCAAGGATAAAATAATTTTGGAATTAATTGATAGATTGCCTTATATTTTGTGTCATCTAATCAAAACTGCTGTACAACAGCTAGTGTTTTATTTATAATAATATGTATTCATAGTCTATATTGTTTTCAACATTTGTAGTAGGTGCTTAATAACCATGATAGTTTTAACTAAGAATAATAATAAGTACAAAGATACGCCAGCTTGGTTGTTTGTAATTTTAATTATGTAAAATAAACTCAGCATTTGTTTAGTGAGAATGGAAAATTTTAAATAACTAATAAGTATTAGTATTACAAACTTATCAATTTTCAAACCGCAATGGTATGCATACCATCATCTATGTGATACAATAAAATTATTAATAATCAACCGTTTGCATAATTATTTTAATTTCAAATAACAATATATTATGAAATAATAAAATAATCATCGATCGAATGTTTAAATAGTTAGGTATTATGTAATTTGTTAAATATTTGTAAAATACATGCAAATAGCACATGCCATCTGGGCACAAAAGTCACTGGGGTTATTGTGTTCACTATCAATTACCTACTTTAGCGATCAACATGACCTTAATCTACCACTATTATAAAGCAAACGCGAGTTTTTGTTGTATTACACATTGTATTCAAGTTTAAGTATTCAACAACATGAAAAAACTAAAAAATAATAATAATAACAAATTTAATAAATTAAATAAATAACTAAACAACGTATTGGCTTTATTCCATTCATAGAAAATATTATTTCTAAAATTAAAGTACATTTCAAGGTTATCTGATTTTAGACCGAAAATTGTTTTATGAATATATTTAAACAATAAAATGATCCACACACATACATGTCTTATTTATATTATTAGACATTCTGAAGTAGGTATATGTATAAACAATTTATTCTTAAAATATTATACTTGGACCAAATCTATGATATTATACTAGCGATCGTGATTCATTCCAATGAGCTATTTAAACAATTAATTACAATTGTATTTTAATATTAAACCATTATTTAATGCCGTTTATTCAACAAAGGCGTACTACACACACAAATTTCTACATTGGTTTTTAACTAATAGAATAAACGGCTTCATACTTAAAACAGATCATGTTTAATAGTAAATAAATGTATATTAAAATATAGAACGTATGGTATTCAAAAATCTCCTAGCTTCGTAAAATAATAAAATAAAAATATTAAAAATAAAAGTCATAAAACTTAAGTAGTTTTAGAGTTTATAATTACATTATTTTTCATAATAACTTTACTACATAATTACATTAGAGATAATAGCGTTGACATTATAATTAAATTAAATGATCATAAGTTTTAAAAAAGTTCATAAGAATAAAAAAAATAAAATGGGAAATTATAATATTTAATATAGATTTATCCAAGTCGTGTCTTTAGTTCAATTTATCATTATAAATATGTGTCTAATAAAAAAAATAAACTCGTCTTTATATATTTTTTCTTAAATGTATAAAAGCTCATAATGTCAAACCTCCGCCACATTTTTTTTTCTATGTTGTTTTTGTACAATGTGATCTCAATTTTTAAATTTTATTGCCCCCTCCTGTTTGGTTTTTTTTTGATAGCGGTTTTTGAAACTTTTAAATGTTACCGATAATATATTTCAATAACTTTTTAAATTTAGAATAACGTACTACAGATTTTGACTGGTCGATAACCAGTTTTGGACCACTGTTTTTGAAATTATAAGAGTTTAAAAGTTAGGATAGGAGGGGAAGCGCGGTTGGGAAATGCGCGCTGATAAAAATTATACTACACTCCACCTTTCCTTCTGTCCTGAACTTGAAACTTCAAAAATAGTCATCCGAAACTGGTTATCGACCAGTCAACATTTTTAGTACATTATTCTTAATTTAAAAAGTTTTAAAAATATATACGTTACTATTCAAAGTTCAAAAGTTGCTGTCAAGAAAAGGTTGGGAGGAAAAATATAATTTGTATTTTGATTTTTTGTTTAAAAATCATTCTATACTATTAATCAAGCCTAATCATTCTCACGACTTAATGTTATGATATAATAAAAGAGCGACTTTCGGAGTAAAATCCGATTATCTTGTTAGTTTTTGCTCAAAAAATATGTCATTACGGTTTTATAAAAGTGATAGATGTAATATTTTTTCAATATAAAATATAAATTATAGAAAAATGTTGTTAGTTTACAATCAAACTTAAAAAATGTATTCGTCTGGTATGTTTTGTCAATATTATAGTATGAATCACAAAAAAACAAACAAAGCTGTTTTCAGCTTTAATGAGATGCGAAAATGTGTGTTAAGATGCGAAGATGTGTTTTACCATGTTTTTTTGTTAATACTTTAACAAAACATACACATAAAAAAACACCTTAACATACGTAGGTAATTGTAAATATTGTCAACTTTATATTATTATAAACCACCATATTATTCTTCGAGAATGGACTTTAATACCAATCGGCAAGAAAATCACTTTTATCTTATTTAATTGAAATTTAAACACGTTTTTTAAAGTAATAAAGCAGATTACAAAAAAACAGAATATGAATATGAAATACATTTTGGTTTTGTGTTTTACTATAAAATTCTTGGTTCAAACTGTTGCGTACAGTACCGATGACGTGGTAAGCATCATGCAAACTGAATAAACGGTTATCATCTTGTAAATTGTATTTTCTTTTTTTTTTAATTAAAAATATGGTTAATATATTTTTTTTATTAAGTTCCCCTTAATTGTAAAGTTTTTTAATTTTACCTAGAATTTGGTAGCAAGTTTTGTTATTGTAAGCAGAGATGTGCATCATTCAAATAATATGTTTTCTAAATAATCATCTAGATAACATATAAAAATAAACAGTATATACAAGTTTTACGAAAAATGTATACTATATTTATAACAATTATAGCGCTTAAATTTACATACCTTTTAAAACGTTTTTTAGATAACCTATAATTTTTAATGACGTGGGTTAATGCTTTTCAGGCTATAGAAAATTATGTAGTAAGCATCAACCAATATTCAGGCCAGGAAACTGCTCTTACTACGGCTCAATTATTGAATATTCTGGGCGACAACTATGTAAATTGTGTGAATATTTGTGTTGCAACAAATCGTATAAAAAAAAACGACTTAAGTAATCATTCAATTTACTACATTTATCATATAAGAAAAAACTTTCTGTGAATTATATGCGATCAATGAGTCAGGTGATGTTTGAAAGTATTATCATACGCATAAAAAAAAAATGAAACTTTTACATCTTACTTTTTTTTTATATAAAACATGATAAATATTATTCTAAAGCAAAATCGTATCACTGTAGTCCGGAAAATATAAAAATTAGTATAAAGATTCATAATATAAAACTCACTTTTGTCAAAATTTTTCGTGGGAAATTACATACGAGTTTGCTTGTTAATACATTATAAACAGCTGTAAAAAGGTTACCAAGCCAAATTTTACATTATTTGCATTAACTACTATTAGTTTAACTGGTTTTAAACTTGTAATAAAAAAGGCCAATAGGCAAACATTTAAATTTAATTTATGCCTTTTTTACAATATAAAAAACTGTTTACAAAAATAAACGCTGTATCGTTCGAGAACGTTAACATGGTCATATCAGAAAATCAAAATATTGCTAAATTTATTAAGAATTTGTTGAGGTTATATTATTAAAACTAAATCATATACTAATCATTTAAAACAATATTAAATAATTTAGTGTTTTCCTAGTATGGTGTCCCGCTGACTAAATAATAATTACTCATATAACATTCCATAGCTCTTATATCTGTCAAAAAATATTTTTATTAACTATTTTTCAAATAAGTTGGTTGTATTTTTTAATTACAATTTAGGTATTAAGAGTTACTCTGGCCAAGTGTAAAAGAGGAAAAATGTGTTATGTAGATTGTTAATGAATTTACTTTCACATACCTAACATACATTGTAATGACTTAACATCAATAGAAATACCTATTCATTGTTTGTTTTAGACTATGTAAATAATGTTCTATTCAGGATTATCGTGGGTTGCATTTGCGGAATAGAGAACAATACAGTACAAGAATTTTTAAGGAAACCAATTGTAAGAAAATTGTTTTAAAATATTATTCGAAAAATAATTTACACAATTCTGATTATAGGCAACCAAAATGTTTAGGCCAATAGTTCTAATTTATTTTATAAAATCTTATCAACAATTACAGCGCTTTTTTAAATTTAAGCTATCATTTTTATGGCGTGTTTCAATAATTTACAGGCTATAGCCAATTTTATAATACACTTCAATCAACATTCAGGTCGGGAAACTGCTCTTACTACGGCTCAATTATTGAATATTCTGGGCGAGAACTATGTAAATTATGTGAAAAATTATCTCAGGGAAAAGAGTATGACTACAAACGACTTAAGTAACCATTGAATTTACTACATTTATCATTTATCAATAAAAGCTTTCACCTAATATATATATTATAAGTTATAACGACCTATCATCAATAGTATTATTCATTGATTGTTTTAGACCATGTAAATATTGCTCTATTCAGGAATATTGTGCAATACATTTGCGGAAAAAAGAACACGACAATACCAGAATTTTTAAATAAACTAATTGTAAGCATAATGTTAGAAATATTATCGAATACGATTTTACACAATTCTTAATGTAGGCCAACTGTGAAATAGACAATTTGCTCTTGTTAATAACAAATAGTATAAAGCAAATCATTTTTTTAAGAAGACCTTTCAGTAAATTTTTCTTTGTGTCTTATGTATTTAATTTTTTTTAAATTAATATTAAAATATTATATATTAAGCTGTATTTTTTAATGCCTTATAGCATTAAAAAATCTGGCATTTTAAAAACTACTTAGGTCATAAACATAGCATAGATTATAACACCTAACATCTATAATATTGTTTATTGATGGGTTTAGATCAAGTAAATGATGGTCTATTCGGGGATATTGTGAAATTCATTTGCATACAAACAGAAGTGTCCGTAGAAAATGTTTTAATTAATTATTAATGATTCAATACTTTAATAAATATGGTTTTAAAATAAAAAATTGTTATTTGGAATTATTTAAAGTACAAATAGTAAAATTTTCTTAAAATTTAAGGTAAAGTATTGTAAAATAAATCATCATCGGACAAATTATTAAAATGATGCGAAGCACGATTGAGGGGCTTGCATACCCAATTTTAGTTGCATGGAATTTTATTTTAAACGTATTAGGATGCCTTGAATTAAAAGATGGAACTGATAAAGAAAGTTGAGATAGCAAATCTGGAGAGTCAATTGGGATATTAAAAAAAATTATCAAACTCTCTTTGTCGCCTACCAACGTTTCAATTTATACAGCACAACTAGTACGAAACGACGATATTTTATACTATATACTTTGATGAGCAACACTGCTCTTTTATAATTACTTAACTCTTAACCAGATCCTGTAGGAGTTATGTAGGTGATGGGAATGAGAGAACTCGGCAGAAAAGAAAGAAGTTCCAGACCGCCTGCCAAAAAAGTCAGCCTAAAAACTGTGTTAAGCAATAACACAAAAAATTGAGCTATGGATATAATCTTTAACTATAACAAACATTTTTTTTTAAAATCATTGTTCGAAAGTATTAAAATTATTATATGATTATTTATATAAACTATAAGTAGATATTGACAATGAAAAAAATTAAAAATTGAAAAAAAGACTTGAACCATAATTTAAATCCAACTAAAAATAAACGATTTTTTAAATTTATTTAAAAGTTAAATTGATTCAAATTTTTTTCCATTTTAACTAATCTTTTATGGGAGTCAGATATCTTGAGACGAAATAATGTGTGTTCATTACTCCAATATTAGCTGTTATTTTCTTTATATATTCGAAAAATATATACTAGCGTCTTTTAAAACGTTAAGATCCGAACGTTACAGTAATTCATACGTGATGTGATATTTTTTAATTATTTCATTTATCATCTTCACATGGCCGTAATCCTCTTCCTCCAAATGGATAGACAATGTGGCAATTTCGCTGTTACCGGATGTAATTTTTTTTTAGTGAACTAATTACACTTTTAATGTATTTATCTAACTGGGAGATTGTTCGATAAGCCCAATGGTCATTTTTCGAGTTATTAACTCATTAAAAGATCATTTGACTGATCAACACAAGAAGAGAAATTAGTCACAAAAGTAATAATTTGCTTATAGTGTTGCCCAGTGTACAAACCATTCAATTTACCAATACTTACCATATTTCTTAATTGTAAAAATAGGTACTGACTGTTTTTTTTCATATAGTTTAGGATTACCAAGACGAATCTCAAAGCCATCGTTTTAAGAGTGGTTATGAATTCATTTTGTATATGCCATTGCTCATCTTATATTTTAATTACTTTTATATTTTATTAAATTATATGATTTAAATATATGTAAAGCGGTCTTTACTTTTTATACTAATATGCCAACACAAATACATTTTTGATTTTAGCTTTTACCATAAAATTGTTGGTATTTCAGTCTGTGGTCGGAGATACAACACCCGACGAAGCGGTTAGGATAGGTTTGAATTCGACTTCGGTTTGAACTATTTAAAGTCGACATGAAACGCACCTGTTTAAAAAACGGGGTCGAGTGTAGGCAACTTAGCTACATATATGTAAATTAATTAATAGAAATAATGTATTATGTTTTGAAATTAAAAAAATGATTTTCTCAGGATTAACAAAAATTGACATTGATCTTTTTTCCCTGCAGCCCTTAATTTGTTATATACCCACAGTTATTTTATTTAAAATAAGAAACTTTTCTTTCATAAAATAATTCTAATTTTTAGTTTTTCTTTTTAAAATCATTTACAATTACTTTATTTGGAAATTGTTTGTACCAAAAAAATATTGAAATAAATTTAATACACATTATTTAACAAATGTTTTTCAAACTATAGAGAAACACTGTATGACGCAAATGGCAATGTTATTTGAAAATAACAGAACGTTCATATTTCAAAAAAATACTTGTGCCGGATAAAACATTTCGTTAGCATATAATAATTTTGGTTAGCGTTACAAGAAATTATTGTCAAATATTTCAAATATTCCTGATATTGTTTTAGCACAATAAATCAAAATGTTAAATATATTATTATACCGAGGTTTAAGTCATAAAACCATTGTTGAATAAGTTTCTTTTTAAAAGCAACCCGTTCAAATAACAAAACATATTGGGCACAAGTTGTATCTTGTGTTACCTATAAATTAATGTGACTCAGTACCTCTCCAAAAAATACAAAGTTAATATTAAATAGCAGAACGTACATGTTCTAAAAAACAACAGAGCCGGATAAAATATTTCAGTAGCAAAAAACAATTTTGGTTAACGTTGTATAAAATTATTTTCCAATATTTTATATATTAATTATTTTGAATAGGTATCATAAAATTACATTGTAATAATAAATAAGCCTTGATACCATTAGAAATGATTTTCGTTGCTAACCCAAAATAAACACTTGGTTTGTAACAATGTTAATCACGGTACTCGAATAGTAGGTGATGATTAATTTTATGTTGTGGCCAAAAGTTTCTTAATAATTGACCTTAATCGGTTTATTGGCAAAACATTCAATTGGTTAGTTATTTGGAATCAATTTAACCATTCATTCAAGTTTGTTCGTTGTGAAAACAACACATAATATCCCAACCCCTAACCCCATCCCAACTCCCATCCCTATCTCCATCCCCATCATATATAATGATAAAAGGATAAATTTTCGTTAGGTTTTTTGGTAACGCTGACGATTTTTCCGGTTGTGTGCCAAAGCAGACATAAAAAAACCAGTACAGTGGGGTCGGGGCATAGTGGGGACGGGGAGGTCACAGGTTTACAGGAATTTTTTAACCTGAAAGTGATAAAATCACTTTCGAAAAAACGCTTCGATGCAAATCGGTAGTTAGTATTTTCAAGCCAGTACAGTCCAAACCAAGCACAATATAAACCAGCAAAGTTAGAAAATTTTAAATTAAGGTTCTGTATTTACAAATGAGCATCAAAGCGTTAATTTGAAAGTGGCATAATGTAATCAAAGTAATAAGGAAACGGAGAGGGCACAGGTCTACAGGAATTATTATAAATAAAAGTGATAAAATTGAATAAAATCACTTTTAAATTAACGCTTTGATGCTCATTTATAAATACAGAACCTTAATTTAAAACTTTTTAACTTTGCTGGTTTATATTGTGCTTGGTTTGGACTGTACTGGCTTGAAAATACTAACTACCGATTTGCATCGAAGCGTTTTTTCGAAAGTGATTTTGTCACTTTTAGATTTAAAAATTCCTGTAAACCTTTGACCCCACTATGCCCCGACCCAACTATGCTCCGTCCCCACTATGCCCCGACCCCACTGTACTGGTATTTTTTTTCTTTTTGCAAAAACGTAGTGGACCAAATAATACAAAGTCTTGTTATATTTTGTTGGAATGGTCGACGATTCATGTTTCAATCGTTTGTACTCCATAGTTTAAATTATAATTATAATTATTGTGTGAATGTTAGCACATTAGTGTGATGTTTAGAGGCTTTAATTATAATAATTTTCAATAGTACATTTTCGTACTATTTTTGTGCAATATAAAGAAAAAATTGAATTTGCATTTTTATTACTTGTTTAAAAATTATTCTATACTATTAATCAAGCTTAATCATTTCCACGATCCATGTTATGATATAAAAAAATAATCATCCAATTATCATGTTACTATTACTTAGAAAATATTTTATTACGGTTTTATAAAAGTAAGAGATGTACTATTTTTTCAATATAAAATATCAAGTATAGAAAATATGTGGTTAGTTTAAAACCAAATTTAAAAAAGTTTTTCATCTAGTATGTCTTGTCAATATTATGGTATGAATCATAAAAACATATTCTGTTTTCAGCTTTGATGAGGAGCGAAAAGTTAGGTTTACGCTGATGTACTTTGTTTGTTTCGTATCTGTACCCACGATAAACTACTTATTTATAATTTCGAAGCAGCATATTATATCAATGTAAAATAAGGTAAAATATATAAAAAGCAATTTCGCTGCCAAATCCAACACGATATGGTATTTTTTTTAAATAAATTAAATTGTAATAAACATTTTCAAAACATATTTTTTCTCGTAGCTTACATCCATAGCTCGTGTAGGTACAAAAACACCAAAGGTTGTAATGTACACACGTAGGTTATTGTAAATATTGTCAACTTTTATATTATTATAAGCCACAACAGCGTTACAAGTAAAGCATGATTTTGTAGATAATATCTATATTATATTACTATGGAAATGTATACTTACTAAATGATTTGTTCTTATGGTATAAACATTCCTCACCCTTAAAATCGGAAAACCCCAAAAAATTTGATAATGGTTGGATTGAGCAAAAATTTATGAGCATAGGAAATTCGTTTATATAAGAGACATTTTTAATTGGAATGCAATGGATTGCCAATAGGCACAGTATATCAATCAAAATTCTTTTAATTTTTAAATTAATATCTAGATAATCAATGTATGACATAACAATGTATTTTGAAATTATTATTTTGATGATTGTTTTTATCCTATAAAAAATGTTCTACTATTTACACCCAATAAAATATACATTATTATGGTAAAACTTGTTTTTTATCAAAATAATTCTCCGGCATAAAAATATGTTTTACTTTACTTTACGCTAAAGTATTGTTTACAAAATAGCAAAAGCGTTCTACAGCAAACTAAAATTCTTAAAAACATACTGTTGTATGATAAAATATTATTTACATTATTAGCTTATTATTCTTCATGAATGCACTATAAATACAACTTACAAATCGATAATAAAATCACTTTTATAGTTTTTAACTGAAATTAAAACACGTATTTTAAAGTATTAAAAATTACAAAAAAACAGAATATGAATATAAAATACATTTTGGTTTTGGGTTTTACTATAAACTGCTTGGTTCAAACTGTTGCGTTCAGAACTACTGCAGCCGATGAGGTAAGAATCATGCAAACGGTTATCATATTGTAAATTGTATTTTTTTTTTTTTTAAATTAAAATTATGTCTAATACATTTTCTATTTCATTTTTTATTTAGTTCCCCTTGTATGTACATTTTTTCAATTTTACCTAGAATTTGGTAGCAAGCTTTGTTATAGCAATCATTCAAATAATATGTTATCTAAATAATCATCTAGATAACAAATAAATAAAAAACATATTAAAAGTTATTGAAAAGTTTATAATATATTTACAACATTTATTGCGCATAAATTTACTTATCTTTAAAGACTATGTGTTATATCCAGCTATAATTTTTAATGATGCGTTTTAATGCTTTACAGGTTAAAGACAATATTGCTATACAGAATTTTGTTGCTCGTAGTAACCGAAATACTAGACGGGACATTGAACTTACTACGACTCAATTATTGCATCTTCTGGGCGACAAATATAAAAATTATGTGGGTTTTTACAAAGGATTTAATCATGTGCCAGATGACCACTTAGGTAACCTTTTGATTTACTATATTTTTTATGTAATAAAAGCTTTCTCTAGAATTGATGCAAAGCTTTGAGGCAGGAGGTTCTAGGAAGTATTTTTATTCGCAAAAAAAAAAAATGAAACTTATAAATTTTACTTTTTTTTTTTATAAAACATGATAAATATTATTCTTAATAAAATCTTATCACTGTAGTCTGGAAAATGTAAAAAGTAGTAAAATTATTCATATTATAAAACTCACTTTTGTCAACATTTTTTGTAGGAAATTACATACGAGTTTGCTTATTAATACATTATGAACAGTTATAAAAAAGTTACTAAGCCAAATTTTACATTATTTGCATTAACTACTATTAGCTTAACTGGTTTTAAACTTGTAATAAAAAAGGCCAATAGCAAACATTTAAATTTAATTTATGCCTTTTTTACAGTATAAAAAATTGTTTTTAAAAATAAACGTTGTATCGATCGAGAACGGTGACATAGTCATATCAGAAAATCAAAATACTGCCAATTTCAATCAGAATTTGTTCAGGTTATATTATAAAAACTAAATCATATACTATTCACTTATATCTATATTAAACAATTTAGTGTTTTCCCTTCAAACAACATTTCACAGCTCTTTATCTGTCAACAAATATGTTTAATAACTATTTTTCAAATAAATTAGTTTTTAATTTTTTATTACAATTTGGGTATTAAGAGTTATTCTGGCCAAGTGTAAAAGAGAAAAAATGTGTTATGATCTACATTGACTATCTAAGTCAATAAAGTAACTTTCACTCTAATGTTTTGGGCTGATGTATGGTGGGTACTGAGTAGTATAACTTTGATTCTTTAATCATTTTCCTGGATATTGTGCAACTGCTGTATATATTATAACATTATACCTAACATACATTGTAATGACTAAACATCAATAGTATTACCTATTCATTGTTTGTCTTAGACTGTGTAAATATTGAACTATTCGGCCTTATCGTGAGATTCATTTGCGTACAAAAGAACACGACAGTAGCAGAATTTTTAACTGATCAACTTGTAAGCATAATTTTAGAAATATTATTCAAATAAGGTTTTACACAATACTGAATGTAGGCAAACTGTCAAATAGACAATTGGCTCTTGTATTGCATTGTTAATAATAGATAGTATAGTATAAATAACTTTTTCCAGAAGACCTATGAGTGAATTTATCGTTGTGTTATCAGGATTTTATTTTTTTAAATAAATTAAATAATTATTATTACATTAACTTTGAATAAGTTACTTTGGTTAATTTTCTATTTTCATTTCACATAAAACTGGCTAGTGTGTTGTGTGATTGCAGACAAACCAATGTAAAAGGCTACTTGCCCTATTGTAATTGTTTTTTTAGAATAATGTTGTTGTTTTTTAAAACGGAAATTGCGAACGCTAGTTAATATATTAATATTAATATTAATTATTATGTTTAAACTAAAAAATTATCTCATTTAGTTTTATTTATCGTAAGGGGTAATATCATCCAATTTGTTATATTTTTCTAAAATGTCGTAATCAAATTATAATGTTAGAAATTCATTTAAATGATATTATATTTAAATATAAATTTAAAACATAAATAAGGTTAAGCTAGTAATTATTTGAAAACTGATTTTTTTAACTGTCCAATTATTTAATTATTTGGCTAACGTTTTGAAATACATAATATTTTGACAAAGTTATTACAAAAAAAATTTTTAGGATAACTTTTTGTAAGATACTGCATATTATTTATATGATGGTAACTTATGTAAGATGAACCAGAATATATCATTATCTCGAAATATTTGAGCAAATAGTTTCTATTTATTTTCTAAAATCTTGTCAACCATTATAGTTCCTAAATTTACATACTTTTAAAGATGTTACATTATATTAAAATATAATTTTTAATGCCTTTCAATACTTTTCAGGCTATAGACAGTGCTATAAAACGTTTCAACAGTAAGCCAGGTCATACAGGTCTACTTACTACGATGGAATTATCGTCAATGTTAAATTGTGACAGTAATGTGGCAAATTATATGAGAGAAAGAACATATACTCCAGATGACTTAAGTAACCATTAAATATATTACATTTATCATTTAATAAAAGCTTTCTCTGAATTTGATGCGAAACTGTGAGTCAGTGGTTTTAGGGAGTATTTCTTATTCGCAACTACAAAAAATGAAACTTTTAAATATTACTTTTTTTCATAAAACGTTATAAATATTTTTCATAGAACCACTTCTTACGATAGTAGTCTAAAATATGTAAATATTCCTGAAATTTATTATATTATAAAACTCACTTTAGTCAAAGCTTTTTATTTATCTTTATTAGCATAGAGATTAACTTTTTCACAAAAAACCTACTTAGGTCATGAACCTAGCATAGATTATAACACCTTACATATACAATATTACTCATTTATGGTTTTAGATCAAGTAAATGATGACCAATTCGGGGACATGGTGAAATTCATATGTATACAAAGGAGCGTGTCAGTAGAAGTATTTTTAGGTGCGATACAATGATTCAATACGTTATGTGCTGGGCTATTATAACTTTTAAAGGACTATTATTATAAAATATTTATTTTTAAATCGTTTGTGAAATTATAAAATGTAATGTACTAATAAAATATAATAAATATGGTTTGAAAATATAAAATCGTTATTTGGATTTATTTGAAATACGATCGGAATGGTTAGTTTTCCTCTTATAAATATCTTAGGGTTTTTTTAAATCCAGTAGCCCGTAAAATTAATATTTATGTTCGCATTGCTCGATAGGTGAGTACACCGACAACTAGACACAAAGAAAAGTTTTGGGATAGTTAGAGAAGAGCCTAGACCTAAGCACTAAGGAATCCCTCAAAAATATTTAAAACAAAATACAAACTATTAAAGGACTTTTGCCAAATGTATACCGATCCTAAGGAAATATTCGGGAGTGATGATATATATACACTGTGGTTAAGTTTGTTTTATGGCTCATACAGAAACTGTTCAAGTGTTAAGTAATAAAACAAAAATTTGAGCTATGGATTTAATCTTTATCTATAACAAAAAAAAGAACAGTGTTTAACATATAAAATCACTTTTTGAATATATTTTTTCACGTTCTTGTTTTCAAAATTGAAACTAAAAAAAAACTGAATACCCAATTCAACAATTCACATTTTTACAATTTATCTGCAGTAACGGACAGACTTCAGTATCTGCTTTTTTACTAATAAATTGTACGGTTGTATTTGTTTGTATTGTCCTACGTATCTAAGATATTAAAGTTTTTATTTTTGTAAATAAAGAACATCTTTTTGAGTAAATGCAAAATCAGATAAAATACAAAACAAATATATCAACATTATAAATACTGATTTTGAAATATAAATTTTATTTAATGATTTTAAACCCTTCAAGATTCTCGGTGCTTATATGATACTGCGCAAGAAATAAAATAGGTTTGTCGAACATTTAAATACAAAAACAAAACATGTTAAGAAAAATACCTGGTTTTCGAAAAAAAAAAAAATAAAACCATACAAATTGTTTTTGTAGAATATGAAGATTTTTATAATATTCGGAGTTTGTGATACCTATCGGAATATATCATATTTTGTTTACATTATAACAGTCGCTGTGAAAAACAGCTTGGTTTTGATAAAAAAAAAATAGGTACTCGACACAGTTATAACAACATATTATTCAAACACCAGCATCAAAAATTTACATTACTTATTACGTTAAAACATAATAGATTATAATACAAACCAATTAAACAAATGCTCTAATTAATGTATCTCTAGACTTTATATGGTTAATGTAAAAGACGTTGTCATTAGAATTTAAAATTTACAATAAAAATAAAGTCAAATATAAAGGATTAAAAATATTTTATTTATCATTTGTGTACCTAAACTTTTATACCATTTATATTCTCGCATTTTAAACCTTGATGTTACCCTGATGTTGCCCTGATAAGTTTTTAAATTTTTATTAACTACTTATTATAATAACGAACATAATACTATCACTTTTTCTTAAACATCTTGAAATAATAAACAAAAAATTACAAATAAAATGTTTACTGATTTAGGAATATGTATCAATTTTAGCATCAGTTTAAAACCATCAATACTGATTTTGAAATACAAGTGATTTTAAGCCCTTCAAGGTTTTCGGTGCCAATATAATAATTTGATCAAATAGTGTACAATAAGTTACGGCAATAAAGATGTTACCTCAACATGTTGTCATGTTGAAAAATAACCATGCAATTTAAAACCATACAAATTGTGGAAAAATATTGTATTAAGTTTTAGAAGCGTTTCTAAAAATACCTTTTATGTGTAATACGTAAAATAGTAATAATTAGACATAATAATTAGACTATGCAAAAAATAAAATAGGTCAAACTTTTAAACACAAAAACAACTGCAAAACTAAATATGTTAAGAAAATCAATTGGTTTTCGGTAAAAAAAATAAGTAATAAAAGTGTACAAACTTTTTTTTTTAAAATACGAAGATTTTTATAATGTTTAAAGTCGCTGTGAAAAATAGTTTGATTTTGATAAAAAAAACGACAATACAATATTGGAGTACAATTTTTATTAAAGTATGCAGATTCAAGTTTAAATTTACTTGATAAATGATTTTACATTTGAAAAACACCTTAATATACGTAAGTTCTTGTAATGACAACTTTTAGAGCCCTTCAAGATTCTCGGTGTCAATATGATAACTTTATCAAAATGTGTACAACAAGTTACGGAAATAAAGATGGTACTTCGTAGAGTTCGGGTTTTAACATAAGTGTATATTATTTTTTTACGAAGAAAGCTTTGTAAATAATTTATTTACTTTTAATTTTCAAACATAAAGTGTGTATACTCTGTAATACAAGTATTATTTTCACTTGGTCAGATGGATATAAAAATGCAAAAAGAGACTGACTTAAGTTTATGGTTATTGATTAAACACATAAGAGCCCTTTACATGTAGCCTAATCACATAAAGAGTGAAATAACATATATTTATAGCTATTTTTTAAAAAAAACTAACGCCGAAACTAAATTCGAACTTTTATAATTGTAGTTGCTAAGGTAGTTCTTTATTAACTTATAACTTGTTTAATATAAATTAAAGACGACTTTGAGATACATTTTTTAAGAGATAATCTATGCGTCTACGACCGAAAAGTTATTGCAGCAGTTTTTTAGTGTCCACATTTTTATTTTTATTCCAACTACCAAAATGTTACAGCCGATATTAGTTGTATATTTCTGTTAGTTATACTATTTAATATTACATATGTTTTTAATAATAAATATTAAATTAACTATAATATTAAGTCAAACAAATACAGAACAAGCGTATTCACTATAACTTATGTAAAGTAGAGTTCTACTTTGCATGCTTCTTTGTTAAAAAACATGCTTTGATTAGTAAACAAAAAAACCTCCAATCGCACCTATGACTCATAGGCTATGAAGCAGGTGTTATTGATATTTGGGTCAGAGGCTCAACGAAAAATAATGATATATTCAATTATAATGTAAATAAATTTTATTAATACTATATTATAAATTCCAACCATACAAACTGTGAGAAAATATTGTATTTAGTTTTAAAAAATGTATCGTTAATTTTTTTGCAATTAAGACATTTTAGCTAAAAAAGTTGAATACATGAAATATTAATGATTAGAAATAATATAGTTCAAAAGGTAAAATACAAGCATAACCACAAAACAAAATACGTTAAGATTAATAACTTGTTTTTGAAAAAAAAAAACAATATGTAATCTGAATAATTAAAAACAATAAGAACGGTTTTTGTAAAGTATGCAGATTCTTATGGTTTTTAGAGTATGTGGTAACTACAGGATTTTTTCATAATTAGTTTACATTACACTAGTCATTGCTAAAAACAACATGTGTTTGGTAAAAAAAAAAACAACAGTAAAACGTTAGTAAAATTGGTTGTTGTTAATTAGGTTAATTATGATACTAATAGGTATTCATCATAGGTTTCCAATTTACTTGATAAATTGTTTTACAAAAAATCCTTAAACTAAGTTATATTTATAAAACACGTACGCTATAGATAAATTTAGTACATATATTTCTGTGGCTTAAGTCTAAAAGGGCCAATCTCACTTTTTGCAACTTTCGGAAAATTTAAGTTGAAACAACTATATATTTTTTCTGTGTAGGAGGGTAGTATACAAATGAATAGTATAGGTATTTTATACAGGTTAATTCTTTTATCATGAGCCACTCAATATCTCATAGAGTTTAATAAGAAATTACATTGTTTTTTTTTCATATTGTTTTTATACAATGAGATCTCAATTTTTCAAAAAAAATTATGTTTTTACCCTCCTCCCAACTTTTGCAACTTTTGAAATATAAATGGTAACGTATATATTCTATTAACTTTTAAAGTTGAGAATATTGTACTAAAAATGTTGACTGGTCGATAACCAGTTTCAGATAACTATTTTTGAAGTTGTTGGAATTTCAAGATTAGGGCAGGAGGAAAAGTGGAGTATAGTATTATTTTTATCTTCGCGCATTTCCCAACCGCACTTCTCTTCCCATCTTAACTTTATATTATTATGGTAAAACATGTTTTTCATCAAAACAATTCTTCGGCATAAGAATATGTTTTGCTTTGCTTTACGCCAAAGTATTGTTTACAAAATAACAAAAGCGTTCTAAAGCAAACTAAAACTTTTAAAAACATACTGGTGTTTGATAAAATATTATTTACATTATTAGCATGTTATTCTGCGAGATTGCACTATAAATACAACTTACCAATCGATAAGAAAATCACTTTTATACTTTTTAACTGAAATTTAAACACGTATTAAAGAGTATTAAAGATTACAAAAAAACAGAATATGAATACAAAATACATTTTGGTTTTGTGTTTTACTATAAATTTCTTGGTTCAAACTGTTGCGGTCAGACGACGTACTGCCTATGAAGTGGTAAGAATCATGCAAACTGAATCATCTTGTAAATTGTATTTTCTTTTTTTTTTTTAATTAAAATATGGTTAGTATATTTTTTTTTATTAAGTTCCTCTTAACTGTAAATTTTTTTAATTTTACCTAGAATTTGGTAGTAAGTTTTGTTATTGTAAGCAGAGATGTGCATCATTCAAATAATATGTTATCTAAATAACCATCTAGATAACATATAAATAAAAAACATATTAAAAGTTATTCAAAAAGATTATAATATATTTACAACATTTATAGCGCTTAATTTTACTTATCTTTAAAGACTATGTGTTCTATCCAGCTATAATTTTTAATGATGCGTTTCAATGCTTTTCAGAGCAGAGACAATATTGCTATACAGAATTTTGTTACACGTAGTAACCGGAATTCTGGCCAGAGAACTGCTCTTACTACGGCTGAATTATTGAATATTGTGGGCGACAAATATAATGATTATGTGGACACTTATCTCACTGAAAATAATATGACAAGTTCCCACTTAAGTAACCATTTGATTTATTAAATTTATCGTATAATAAAAGATTTCTCTAGAATTTATGCAAAACTGTGTGCCAGGAGGTTTTAGGAAGTATTTTCATATAAAATTTAAAAACAAAATTTAAAAAATTTAAAAATTAGTAAAAATATTCATTTTATAAAACTCACTTTTGTCAATATTTTTTTAGGAAATTACTTACGAGTTTGCTTCTTAATACATTATGAACAGATATTAAAAAGTTACCAAGCCAAATTTTACATTATTTGTTAGGTTAAAGACAATATGGCTATACAGAATTTTGTTGCACGTAGTAACCGAAATTCTAAAAAAAACATTGAACTTACTACGACTCAATTATTGCATATTCTGGGCGACAAATATAAAGATTATGTGGGTTATTACATAGGATTTAATAATGTGCCAAAAGACCACTTAGGTAACCTTTTAATTTACTACATTTATCATGTAATAAAAGCTTTCTCTAGAATTGATGCAAAGCTTTGAGGCAGGAGGTTCTAGGAAGTATTTTTATTCGCAAAAAAAAAAAAGAAACTTATAATTTTTACTTTTTTTTTTATAAAACATGACAAATATTATTCTTAAACAAAATCTTATCACTGTAGTCTGGAAAATGTAAAAAAAAGTAAAATTATTCATATTATAAAACGCACTTTTGTCAACATTTTTTGTAGGAAATTACATACGAGTTTGCTTATTAATACATTATGAGCAGTTATAAAAAAGTTACCAAGCCAAATTGTACATTATTTGCATTAACTACTATTAGCTTAACTGGTTTTAAACTTGTAATAAAAAAGGCCAATAGCAAACATTTAAATTTAATTTATGCATTTTTACAATATAAAAAATTGCAATTTAAAATGCAAAAATTGTTTTTATAAATAAACGTTATATCGATCGAGAACGGTAACATAGTCAAATCAGAAAATCAAAATATTGCCAATTTCAATCAGAATTTGTTGAGGTTATATTATAAAAACTAAATCATATACTATTCATTTATATCTATATTAAACTATTTAGTGTTTTCCCTCCAAACAACATTTCATAGCCGTTTATCTGTCAACAAATATGTTTAATAACTATTTTTCAAATAAATTAGTTTTTAATTTTTTATTACAATTTGGGTATTAAAAGTTATTCTGGCCAAGTGTAAAAGAGAAAAAATGTGTTATGTAGATAGTCAATAAAGTAACTTTCACTCTAATGTTTTGGGCCGATGTATGGTGGGTACTGAGTAGTATAACTTTGATTCTTTAATAATTTTCCTGGATACTGTGCAACTGCTGTATATATTATAACATTATACCTAACATACATTGTAATGACTAAACATTAATAGTATTACCTATTCATTGTTTGTCTTAGACTGTGTAAATATTGAACTATTCGGCCTTATCGTGAGATTCATTTGCGTACAAAAGAGTAGTATAACTTTGATTCGTTAATAATTTTCCTGGATGTTGTGCAACTGCTGTGTTTTTCCTAGTATGGTGTCACGCTGACATTAAATAATAATTACTCATACAACACTTCTAGCTCTTTATCTGTCAAAAAATATTTTTATTAACTATTTTTCAAATAAGTTGGTTTTATTTTTTAATTACAATTTAGGTATTAAAAGTTACTCGGGCCAAGTGTAAAAGAGAAAAAATGTGTTTTGTAGATAGTTAATAAAGTAACTCTCACTGTAATGTTTAAATCCGATGTATTTTAATATGTACTGGGTAATATAACTTTGATTAATTAATAATTTTCCTGGATACTGTGCAACTGCTGTATATATTATAACAATATACCTAACATATATGTAATGACTTAACATCAATAGTATTACCTATTCATTGTTTGTTTTAGACTATGTAGATGGTGCTCTATTCGGGAATATAGTGGTTTTCATTTGCGATAAAAAGCACACGATACCACGAGTATTTTTAACTGATCAACTTGTAAGCATAATTTTAGAAATATTATTCGAATAAGGTTTAAAAAAATTCTGCATGTAGGCAAACTGTGAAATAGACAATTTGCTCTTGTAATGCATTGTTAATAATAAATAGTATAATGTAAACCATTTTTTTTAGAAGACCTTTGAGTAAATTTATCGTTGTGTCTTAAGTATTTTATTTTTTTAAATATTTTAAATAATGATTATTACATTAACTTTGAATAAGTTACTTAGGTTAATTTTATATTTTCTTTTCACATAAAACTGGCTAGTGTGTTATATGATTGCAGACAAACCAATGTAAAAGACAACTGGTTCTATTGTAATTTGTTTTTTAGAATAAAGTCTTAGTTTTTTTAAAACGAAAAATTGCGAACGCTAGTTAATATGTTAATATAAATATTAATTATTATGTTTAAACAAAAAAATTAGCTTATTTAGTTTTACTTCTCGTAAGGGGTAATATCATCCAATTTGTTATATTTTTCTAGAATGTTGTAATCAAATTATAATGTTTAAAATTCATTGGAATGATTTTATATATAAATATCATTACTATAGAAACAATTTAAAACATAAATAAGGTTAAGCTAGTAATTACTTGAAAACTTATTTTTTGAACTGTACAATTATTTAATTGTTAGGCTAACGTTTTGAAATAAATAATATTTCGACATAATTATTATATAAAAAATGATTAGGATAACATTCTATACGATTCTGTATAATTTTTATATGAATGATACATTGTAACTTATGTAAGATGAACCAGAATATAATATTACCTCGGAAGATTTGAGGCCAATAGATTCTATTTATTTCCTTAAATCTTGTCAAACATTATGGCGCATAAATTTACATAGGTACTTTTAAAGATGTCATAATACATTGAGCTATATTTTTTAATGCCTTTCAATACTTTTCAGGCTATAGACAGTGCTATAGAACGTTTCAACAGTAGGTCAGATCTCCCACGTCTACTTACTGCGATGGAATTATCGCTAATGTTGGGCTTGGATTGGTCGTTAGATCTGTCGGCTTTTATCGGAACATGTGGTGTGCCTAGAGCTGACTTTGGTAATCATTAAATATATTACATTTATCATATAATAAAAGCTTTCTCTAGATTTGTTGCGAAACTGTTAGTGGTTTTAAAGAGTATTTCTCATTCGCCAATACAAAATATGAAACTTCTGAATATTATTCATAAAACGTTCTAAATAATTTTCCAGTAACCAATTCTTACCATTGTAGTCTGAAATGTGTAAATATTCCTGAAATGTATCATATTATAAAACTCACTTTAGTCAAAGTTTTTTATTTATCTTTATTTGCATAGAGATTAACTTTTTCGAAAAAAACCTACTTAGGTCACGAACCTAGCATAGATTATAAAACCTTACGTATATATTATTATTAATTTATGGTTTTAGATGAAGTAAATGATGACCTCTTCGGGAATTTGGTGACATCCCTTTGCAACTGCATGGGAACGTCAGTAGAACAGGTTTTAAGTTCGAAATAATGACTCAATACGTTTTGTGTTGGGCTATTATTTTTGTTGCTACTATTATTATAAAATATTTATTTTTAAATCGTTTGTAAAATTATAAAATGTAATGTACTAATAAAATATAATAAATATGGTTTGAAAATATAAAATCGTTATTTGGATTTGTTTGAAATACAATCGGAATGGTTACTTTTCCTCTTATAAATATTTTAAGGTTTTTTTTAAATCCGGTAGCCCATAAAATTCATATTTATGTTCGCATTGCTCGATAGATGGGTATACCGACAACTAGACACAATGCAAAGTTTAGAGATAATTAGAGAAGAGCGGCTCCTAGACCTAATCACTAAGGAATCCTTCAAAAATTTTTAGAACAAAATACAAATTATTAAAGGTCTTAAAAATTAAAAGATGGAACTAATGAAGGAAGTTGAGATAGCAAATCAGGAGACTCAATTGAGGTAGTATAAAAAGTTAATAAGCTCTCTTTGTCACCTGCCATCGTTTCAATTGATACAGCACAACTAGTACGAAACGATGATATTTTATGCTAAATACTTTGATGAGCAACACTGTTCTTTTATATTTATTGCTTAACTTTTTACCAGTTTCTGAATGAGGCGTTAAACATAAGTACCTTGTGTACTCAAGTAGGAGTTATGTGGGTGATGGGAATGAGAGAACTCGGCAGAAAAGAAAGAAGTTCCAGACTGTCTCCAAAAAAGTCAGCCTATCATCAGTTTATTCTAAAATCATTTTTTGAATATATATTTTTAAACGTTCTTGTTTTCAAAATTGGATGTGACATTGTCTCCGAAATGTTGTATATGATGAATATTTTAGGTTATATAGTTGTTATTCTACTTAGGTACCTTATAAGAATTTTTTGAATTGGAACTGGGAAGTATGCCGTTTACTTTATTAATCAATTTAGTGCCAGAACTTGAACCTGTAAAATTAAGTATTTATTTGATTTCAATTTCGTCATCTATTTATTTACATTTTTTTTATTCTAATATAATTAACTGTTAAAAAATCTAATAGAATATTTGTTTTAAATATAAAAAAAAACTAATTATTTATTGAAATTAATTTTTTTCTTTGAGTATAACGTCAAATAATGACAATGATTATAGTTAAGTTACAGACGTATTGGAATAAATATTTTTAAAGTTTATTAATTAATGGCAACTTGCTGAGCTATCGTCTTTAAGTGTTTAAGGGATGATCCTAAACATTTTCGAAGTATTAAAAATTAAATATGAACAACAAGTATAGGAAAAAAATAATTTACAAAATAATCTAATTCCCGAGAAAATGATTGTCTTACATCAGATTCATCATCCTAATAAATGCTAAAAAATACAATTATATTTTTTGTATGACACTAAATAGTTCAAACATACACAAATGATAAAACAAAATACTTTTAATATTATGTATTGTACTTTGTTTGTATTGTATGTTAAAGCATCCTTTACATTTATATTACAAAATCAAAAACACACTTTATTGCATTAAATAGAATATTTGCTTACAATGATTGTTTATTAAGTTTTTTATGTTTTAACATTTTATAAATATATATTTATATATATATCTAACATATGTTTTAACATATTTTTTTTACATAAAACTTAGTTGTTTTTCTTACCATATCTTGTTTTGCAGTTGTTTTTGTATTTAAATGTTTGACCTATTTTTTTTTTCATGCACGCTATAATCTAAATGTTTCAATAAATATAGTATATACCCTGATATGACTAATTATTATAATTATATGTACGTATTACACATAAAAGGTATTTTTTTTTAGAAACGCTTACAATACTTGTTCTAAAACTAAATACAATATTTTTCCACTATTAGTATAGTTTTAAATTGCGTGGTTATTTTTCAACACGACCACATGTTGAGGTAACATCTTTATTCCCGTAACTTGTACACATTTTTGTCAAATTATTATAATGGCATTAATTCAAAAAGAGGTTCTTTATTTGCAATAGTAAAAACTTTAATATATTATTTACGTAGGACAATACAAACAAATACAACCGTACATTTTATTAGTAAAAAAACAGATACTAAAGTCTGCCCGTTACTGCAGATAAATTGTAAAAAAGTGAATTG
Source organism: Adelges cooleyi (assembly GCF_023614345.1). Lineage (NCBI taxonomy): Eukaryota > Metazoa > Arthropoda > Insecta > Hemiptera > Adelgidae > Adelges > Adelges cooleyi. The sequence continues at coordinate 18,718,398 of NW_026095761.1, forward strand.
TTGAATTGGGTAGGTATACAGTTTTTTTTTAGTTACGAGTCATACAAAAAATATAATTGTATTTTTTAGCATTTATTAGGATGATGAATCTGATGTAAGACAATCATTTTCTCATGAATAAGATTATTTTGTAAATTATTTTTTTCCTATACTTGTTGTTCATATTTAATTTTTAATACTTCGAAAATGTTTAGGATCATCCCTTAAACACTTAAAGACGATAGCTCAGCAAGTTGCCATTAAATAATAAACTTTAAAAATATTTATTCCAATACGTCCGTAACTTAACTATAATCATTGTCATTATTTTAGGTTATACTCAAAGAAAGAAATTAATTTCAATAAATAATTAGTTTTTTTTATATTTAAAACAAATAGACCCAAGCCACAGAAATATATGTACTAAATGTATCTATAGCATACATGTTTTATAAATATAACTTAGTTATAAGGATTTCTTGTAAAACAATTTATCAAGTAAATTGGAAACCAATGATGAATACCTATTAGTATCATAATTAATCTTTTAAGTTTTAACATAATCAAAACGAACATAAACAACAACAAATTTTATTAACGTTTTATTGTTTTTTTTTTTACCAAACACATGTTGTTTTTTACAGCGACTGGTGTAATGAAAACAAATGATGAAAAAATCCTGTAGATACCACATACTCTAAAAAACATAAGAATTTGCATACTTTACAAAAACCGTTCTTATTGTTTTTGATTATTCAGATTACATATTGTTTTTTTTTCAAAAACAAGTTATTAATCTTAACGTATTTTGTTTTGTGGTTATGCTTGTATTTTACCTTTTGAACTATATTATTTCTAATCATTAATATT